>NC_053141.1:9563991-9866437 GCF_016808335.1 Panicum virgatum | reverse complement strand
AATCCAATAAAACAGCTATACTTGATTTTTCTAAAGCCGAAGATGTTGTGCATTTGTCTAGTGATTATCGCATTATTGAGCAACATGTTCTGGCTGAGAAAAGTTTGAGCAGTGAAGAAAATTGCACTGTCAAAGAACATAACAATGGAGGCAACAAGGGAACATTGGCATGTGAGGGTGATTTCCAGCAGCTCTGGAAAAACCGGTCTGACCGGCTCCACAAACCGGTCTGATGTGTCCATGAAGGATACAGCTCTGGGCTGCCATCAAGAGGAGAAGCATGATATCATCCACATCCAGGTTCCACGCCTCTCCAATATATTTGACAAGGTATGCTACACAAGTAAATCATTTAATTCCCAATCAGATCATATGGTTTCAGTCGATACATCTACTAGTGATATGATTGTGAGTAATCTTAAAAGATCGATTGTGGAAGGTAATTTACTTGTTAGTAACAAAATAATTTCAGATAGTATTGGCCAATGCATTGTTAAAATTAGAAAGGCCGATAATAGTAATATTTTGGCATTTAAACTTTCTTCATCATCATTGCCAAAAATTTTCTCTACATGGTTTACTTGTGGTCATTCTGGAATTAAAAGCAAGAAACCAAAACCCAAAAGCTTTGTGAAATCCGATGACGATATAGTGATAAGCTCTAAAGCATCGGATATGAGAAGCACAAGGAAATGTATAGCCGAATGGATCAATGAGAAATCTGAACCGTTCATTTGCTCGGCCTTAAAACCTTCTCCACAAAAGCGTCAGTTAGAGAAAATAAAATACACTTTTGATTTGACTTTGTGTGATGAGTTATTTGATATCTTGTTTGAACAGAATTTCATTAAACCTTTTGATCACAAAGTGTTGTTGTCATCTCTTGATGCAAAGGAGCGAGATTATTGCAAGTTGCATAATTCATTTGATCACAATACTCAGAATTGCAATATGATTCGTCAAATTATACAATCGGCCATTAACTTCGGACAATTGAAATTTGCTCATACCCAAGAGAATGGCCAATTGAAATCAATTGGCCTTGATGATAAGAAGTTACAAAATTGGCCAACATCGGCCAGTTCATGTAACAATGAAAATATTGGTGAAAAGGAGAATTCTAACTCCTTAAATAATGAGAAAGACATCGTCCATGAATTGCAAGTTGAGGATATTCTCGAGGACGATGAGCTTAGTGAAACTCTAAGAGGCACTGGGGGGCAATCAGGGTTTTCACAATCGGAACAAGAACCAGTTATTCCTGCTGTGCTGGCAAAACAGGTCAGACCGATTTGCTCAACCGGTCAGACCGGTACCAAGCAGGTTAGACCGATTGCCCAAACCGGTTAGACCGATTCTGATCAAGAACGCCAAGAAAAACTGAAATCAGAGCATCCTAAAACAAATGGGGGTAAAGACCATTTTAAGCACAAGAGCAGAAAGCCGAATATCAGTTTTGATGAACTTCTGGCTAAATATCTAAGAGAGAATGATGCCAAATGTGTTAATCGGTTGAATGATGTTAAATCATCAAGGATGCCTCCTAAACATAATTCGAGGAGTTGGAATTGGCAAGAGGAGAAGTTTCATTCAGCAACTTCATATTCTCCTTTGGGAGCATCAACGTTCGTGAGGAGGTTCACGCAACTGCACTGCCGGCTTCTATCTGCACTACACCGACGCACTACAGAAGTTCCGCAACCGCGCGTCTAGTGGTAATCCCGTGATCTATAATTGCAGTAATCCTGGTTTATGTGGTAGAATTTTTTTGTTTTTGCTACCCCATATTCCTACAGCTTGATGTTTCAAAGAGTGGGGCTCATATATTGGAGAAAATAGTAAAAATAAAAAAAAGGATAACTTTGCCGAGTGCATTTACCTTGGCACTCAGCAAAGTGACCATTTTTCAAGTTGCTGGAAAATTGCTTTGCCGAGTGCAAATGCAAAGGCACTCGCCAAAGTTGCCAGTGCCTTTGCCGAGTGCCTCCCGTTTGGCACTCGGCGAAGCGTCCGTTTACCGTCGCTTTGCTGGCCTCTGTGCTTTATTTTGCCAAGAGCGTACCGGCACACGGCAAAGCTTTGCCGAGTGTCCAAAAAAAGACACTCGGCAAAGATGGGTTCGCCGTCACTTTCTTTGCCGTGTGCGGTTTGCCAAGTGTCGCACTCGGCAAACCCTTCGCCGAGTGGAAAAGGGCCTTTGTCGAGTGTTTCGGACACTCGGCAAAGCGCTTGTGTCCCGTAGTGAGTGCATGGTACTAAATTGTTGTGTAGAACCAAAGTCAGTTTTGTTGTTAAATTGTGTACATCACAATAGGACCAAAACATGTGTCCATTTCAAAAAGTTGGTATTCGTACCTAAGTTGCATTCTCATGAAGATATTCCTTATTATCTCTCTTTGTTTGTTAATTATTTGCTATGTTAGCAAACTATCCTAGGTGGCACATAATCAATGTGATACTACACATTGTAATTAGCGCAAAGAGTAGAAGTCAGTTGCCATCCTAAAAGGATTGCAATTCTAATTTTATCCTAACTCAAACCATTTTAACTTTATCCAAGTTTAAAAAGAACACCAATATTCATGATACCGAATGAGTTTCATCATGAACTACAATTTTCATAATATATCTATTTGGTGTGACAAGTGTTCATATTATTTTCTATAAATTTGATCAAACTTTAGATAGTTTGACTTAGGATAAATCGAGAGACATTTTGAAATGAAGTTAGCATATATTGTATTGAAAGTATTTCAGGATTGCATGTTATCAATTTCGGAAGCATTTCTAGCAGCCTTCATTAGAAGCCCAATTTTATTTGTTTTAATTATCTTTTTTCCTAGTTTTAAATACTTTTTCATGAACGTGTTGCAAACACGTGTTTTATTAAGAGAAAGAGTAGAAATACAGTAACACGGCCTCAAGTTACAATACCACTTGAGCAGTGGCAAACGATCCCACTGATCTCGGTTGGTAGCAGCGCAATAGATAGGAGCCGGTTTTGCTGCAGAGAGCACATGCCCTTGTTCGCAAGCCCATGCAGTTGTGACTTGTGAGGAACGTGGCCACTGGCAGCATTAGTTTGGTGCCAAGCAGCAACCAAATTTATTGCTCAATTCATTACACAATGTTAATCCTTGTATTCAAAATTCCACTTTACAATGTTTACCCATCGAGGATATCAAAGATATATAGTTACTGCAGTATCTCTACACGATACCCTAAGGCCACACTATTTATCGATGGAGGATAACGAAGATATATACTTACTGCAGTATCTCTCCATAATACCCTAAGACCATACTAGTACAAAAATGATCTTTGATATTTGACATTTATCTCAGCTACATTTTAGGCATTAATCCCAAGTTCAATGGCTAACAGGGGCCGGGGCATGGGGATAGTCCGGTTGGAACCACCAACCGGGACTAAAGGGTCTATATTTAGTTCCGGTTGGTAACACCACCAGAAACTAATGGATGACTTTTAGTCTAGTTGGAGGCTCCAACCAGGACTAAAAAATCCTTTAGTCCTGATTGCAGCCTCCAGCCAGGACTAAAGGATCCTCCACATGTTAGTTTAAAAGAAACGCACATCCTTTAGAGTCACATGTGCTGTGTAGGTGGGATGGTAAGGAAGCTACACGTGACATAAGAGGTCTTAGATTCAAGTCCTGCATCCCAACCGGTACAAATGAGCTTCTCTGTACTATGCCATTTCCAGTGCCCGTTTCGTAGGACTTTCATATGCACGTTAAATACTATCACATAGAAAATTGAATCAAAGAGAGGATGAACCATGTGCTGCCCTATAGAGTCATGGGTATTCAGTTGAATACATATTCATAGTCCACAACATATATATGTATCAAAAAATAAAAAAATAAGACATCTCTAAAAGAGTTCTTAAATCAGTCTCTAACTCTCTATATCCTTACATAGAGGGTCATTCTAAATATTACTTCTCCCCGAATTATCATTACTAGAAAACAGGCCAAAGATTCAGGCTAAAAGTACCACTTATTGTTTGAACCGGTACTAATGTGAGATATCAGCACCGGCTGCAATAATAACCGGTACTCTTGGCCTGCACCGAGCACTGGCAAGCCACGCCACGGCACAAACCGGTGCCAATGCACTAACAAAGGCACTGGTTAAAGCCATGACCCGGTACCAAATGGACGATGCATCAATGGCACCGGGTAGTGGTACGACCCGGTGCTAATGGAGCAGACATTAGCACGGGGTCATGCCATGACCCGGTGCCAGAGCTTTCTCCACATGATGATAAAACGAACCGGTACCAAATGTTTGAGAATGAGCACCGGTGGAAACAACCACCCGGTACCGATGTCCTCGCGCGTCTGGATATTTCCGAGTGCTGGCCGTCCTGATCTTTCTCTCGCGTCTCTCTACCCCTCTCATTTCTCCTTTCTCCTCTCATTTCTCCTTCTCCTGCATGGCATGGCTTGCAGGAGCTTCAGTAGCGGCGGCTGGATCCGGCCAGAGCGGCGGGGGCCGAATCCGCGCCATTGGTGCTGCACGTAGGGATCTGTGGCCGGCCTCCTCCCCGGCCTCCTCCCCGGCGACGGGCGGTGTGAAGAAGCCCCACCGCTTCCGCCCCGGCACCGTCGCGCTCCGTGAGATCCACAAGTACTAGAAGAGCACGGAGCTGCTCATCCGCAAGCTCCCCTTCCAGCGCCTCGTCCGCGAGATCGCGCAGGACTTCAAGACCGACCTCCGCTTCCAGTCCTCCGCCATCGCCGCGCTGCAGGAGGCCGCCGAGGCCTACCTCGTCGGGCTCTTCGAGGACACCAACCTCTGCGCCATCCACGCCAAGCGCGTCACCATCATGCCCAAGGACATCCAGCTCGTGCGCCGCATCAGGGGTGAGAGGGCCTGAGCGGGCCCCACCGCCTTCCTCGCCGTTGTCGATCCCTCCTCGTGCTGTCTGCTTGTAGGATCTGTGCTTCTCTTGGGTTCCTTCTGGTGGCATGTTATTAGTACTAGTATCGTTGTGGTTGTGTTCGTAGTGCCAGGAACCTGCTAGTTTATTTTGCCCTGATACAGTTTTTTTTCTTTTTTTTCCTTACTTTTTTGAAATAGAGATGGGTGTTGATTGTATCTATCCTGTGATCGATTCTTTGAATGATAAATCTATATATGGATTTTGTATATGTCGATCCAATATTTTGTGGTTGATTCTTGAATGATTGGTGGAAGGTGGGAAGAGAACGGAAGAGGATACGAGGGAACATGAGAGGATGCGATGGAACGGGGTGACCGCCTTTGGTACCGGTTTATTTTTAACCGGTGCCAAAGAATACTTTAGGCACTGGTTGATTTACCCGGTGACAAAGAGAGAGGCCTTTGGTCGCGGTTTCAGGGTACCGGTTCAAAAACCGGTACCTATGCCTCTTTTCAACTGGTGCCTACGGCTGTTTTTCTAGTAGTGTATCGTGTCCTCACGGAAGTTTTCTTATACCAAATATCCCGTATTATCATGTTCCCACGGCAATTTTCTTATACCGGATATCTTATTGTTTAAACCTTGACATATTAGGAAACGTGACTCGTAAATTAGAAATTTGAAGGAGGAAGATCTAAGAACCAGTTTTAAAATGGTAAGTATTTGGGATAGGGTGTGGATTTTTATTTCACAGATCTAGAATGAAGAGAGATGATTTAAGATGTTGCTAACTTAAGGGACTGGTTTAGAGAACATTTGGAGAGAGGTTTAACACTAAAAATTCTAAATTCATAATTAGAATATCCTTTAGGGTGAATCTTAGAGATGATCTAACATCACAAAACATGTTTTCCAATCTCATATTGTCTCTAGGGCTCAAATGGCCTACTCCCCTACTCTAGGCCCAGCCGTGACTCCCAACCGGCACCAACCCTAGGTCCCCTTCCTATCCATCCCGATTCCACTTCCCCTTCCCGCGCCCTTTCCGCTTCCACCCGGCAGCAGTAGACTCTAGTAGCAAAGCGGACGACGACTGCCTGTGACGAGACATGAGCGGCCTGCGGTTCTGGAAACTGCGTAGTGCATAGTGATAGTTAAAAAAAATTTCCCCTTTAAAAATGTTGAATACCCAAATCACAAATTCTAGATCCACCCTGGATGAACCAGGTTCAGATCATCTAGATGAAACCATGAGAGCAGCGAGCAACGTGTTGACGCAAATTTCGGTCAACACACGAGAGCACTCGAGCGTGCGGGTCGCAAACGAACCGAAGGGCAGCGAGGCCATGCAGATCGGTCAGACCGGTTGAACAAACCTGTCAGACTGGCTTCTAGGGTTTTGTCGGGATCGGTCGTCTCGAGGGATAACTATCACACTTACGCGGTGAAGGACGGCAAGGTTTACGAGCAAACCAACAAAGGATAACCAACGCGCTTACATGACGAAAAATGACTAGTTTACGAGCAAACTAGCAAAGGCCGTCGAAGCTCTCGCCCGGGAGGGACACCGTTAGGGCGTGAACGTCGCCGGACGTGTCCTAGGTTGACCAGCAAGCCTTAGGACGCCATCTCTGGTCGTGGAGATCAGCAGACAAACAGCATGTTGAGATTAGAAGAGAATTAGGGTTTCGAGAGGTTAAAAGTAGATACAAAATTGAGTTGTTCGATTGGGTGTGTATCAATCGGCCATAGCCCTTTATATTTATAGGGTGGGAAGATGTACCCGTGGGAGGTCGAAAATATGTCAAAAACTGACCTAGAATCAAATTATACAACTCTAATTCGGACTAATCTGCTAAAAACCGGTCACACCGGTCACCAAATCCGGTCAAACCGGATTCACTATGTCACATAGCAGCCAAAACTGGTCAGACCGGTTTCCATATACGGTCAGACCGGATTTACCCAGATAGGGAAACTTCCAGTCGCCATATCTCCCACATCCGGACTCCAAATTATGCGATCCATATATCCATTTCAATCGTCTCGGCGAGGGCTTCATCTTGGTGCATTAAAACTCATAATTTGACCTCATCTTAATGCTGTTTTGAATCCTTCTTTATCTCATTGATGAAATCATATTTAAAATATCCCAATACGATCTCCATATCCTGCACAATGGTCATACATGCCAAACTTGCAAAATAATAAGAGTTGATACTGAATTGGTTATTTTGGCCTTTATCTTGCCTCCTTCAGGTCATGCCAATTTTGAGTGTCAACATATGCCCCCTGTTTCTTGGTAAAGTTTGCGTACCAAGAAACATCTCTTTTGGCCAAAATTATAGAAAACCGATGACTAATACTAGTATATCGTCTATGTTTTTATTCTAAAGCCAATAAAACTTCATCGGCCAAGGTACTTGGTATTAACCAGGATGACAATATCATCTTTGCTATTTTCATTTGCACATCATGAGTGAGATACAAGCCCGAGTACACACCACCTCGGCTATAAATACTTGATGCAATGGCTAGAACCATCTTCACACTCTCAAATAACCACAGATGCCTAAATCGACCAAATCATTATGAAAACAATTGGTCTTTGCAATGATCCTCAACTTAGCATAAAGTAACCCAATATAACACCTGTAGGCCATTATGATCATAAGTTAAGCAAAGATGATATTCATAACATGCTCGTCAGCAATAATATAATCGGCCTCATAAATGAACATGCCACAATCACGGTGCAAATGGCCAAGATTAAATTATTGTCAAGAACAAACCTTCGGCATCTTGATGGCAAAACTCATCATCAAAATATAACTGATTGTAAAATGCCAAACTTTTATACAGCTAGAACTCTGTTGATAATCAATAAAAGATTTTCTCCAAACACTAACCTCGGCTGCATTATGATTTTGGGCCACCATAGCCAACTTAGTGTTTTCTACAGGAAAAACGGTTAGACCGGTTCCACAAGCGATCAGACCGGTCTCATAAATTGATTGGACCGGTTTGTCCAGAGAGTGCAGCTTGGCATCAACAAACATCGGCCTTTTGATATGAAATTGATCTTTTCTAATCGTATAGCCAGATGTTTGATGCTGTGTCAAAATATTTGCTCCGTTATCAACATGTCTAGGTATATGATAAATGACACATTCATCAAAGCAGGATATCACATCAAGACATTCACATAATAAGGATTTAGTGATCCAAGTAAGCATTAGTTTAACTTAGATACTTGCTGCACCTATTAATATTGAACCACCAAACACTTTTGGATATTTCACACCTATGGATTACAAAATTTCTAGATCGAATACAAAACTTTATATCCGGCTTAATTATTGGTGTAAAAGTATTTAAACTGGCTATATTTCTCAAAATAGCATCACTTGATGAAATAAAACAGCACCAGTGCCTTGAGAACTCTTTCAAGCCGATTCAACAAAGTATAAAATCCATAGGGGTAAATTACTCATTTATTAATATCCTGCCCCCAACCATCAAATCATCAACATGACGACAATTGAAATGTCACCAGGGAACCACCACTTTAGCACGATGACCAAAACATTCATGGGCTATACATGTTGCTAAGGTCGATAATAAAGATATCGTCCATGTATAATCCATCCATAGAGTATAAATAACTGAAATAATTATAAAGAAATATGAATGTGAAAACTAAATCATGAGAATCTCATAAGTATTTCGGCTTTTAAAATTAATAGCAATATGATTGCAATTAATTAATATAAAGACCCATATGGAACCAAGAGTCAAAATTAAAATATGAGGAGTAACCAAACATATTATAGGATGTACTCCATGATATAGGCATATGTGGCATTTGTAAAGCATGTGGATAATGCAATGACAAATAATTTTGATGATTTGGTGCAAACCTCATATTTGAAGATCGTCTCTCAGACCTTCTCTTCTCCTTCAATTGGGTTGTACCTTTTGCTTGAACATCAACCTTGTCTTGACTCTTAGCACTCCCTTTTCGAACCCATGCCAAGTTCTTCTTTTTCAGCTCTTGAGCACTAAGTCCTTGTAGCCTTTTCTTCTGCCAATTTAATAAACCAAGTGGATGGCTTCGCTTCGCTTCAGTTCTGGACAGCAATGATTTTCTCTTGATTTTTGGCTTCTTCAACTCCTTTTGTTCAGATTTGACACTAGGAATATCAACACTTGATTCTTCCCTTCCATTTCCATCAATAGCCTAAGTCTTCAACATATCAATCGGCTTTTCATCAATTGAATTCAGATCTGAACTTATATTTTTCCGGCCATCTCTTTTCACCACATAAACCTGCTTGGCAATATTTTTCTTCTCATAAACTCTAGACCGATTCTTTGACATAAAACGGTCATTCATAACATGTGGTTGTCCTGCATGCACCGGTTCTCTTGGAGCTGCATACTCTACATGATGTGGTCTAAAATATGAAGGAGTATATGCCCACGGATCATCCAACCCCCATGAGGAATAAGGACTAAAACTAGTTGGATGTGGAGCAGATGGAATTGGCTCGTCCTTGTGCAGCAAGCGCAGCACCTCCACGAAGTCCACACGTACGGGAAGAAGCTTCGCTCTCCGATTGCTAGATCCGCGAGAACGAACTAGAGATTGATGCGCGGGAGAGATGGCGGCGGCCAGCCAAGAGGCTAGGGTTGGGGGCGCCCTCCTCCTTCCCCTTGCTTATATAGGCCTGGGGGCGCCCCTCTAGGTGGACCTTAATGGGCCCCACCTTGGGCGCCCCCTTCAGGTGGGGCTGCTCCAAGCCCCCACCATGATTCCAACCCTATGGGCCTCTCTAGGCTCATTAGTGCATCAAAGCCCAGTCTAATTTGGATCTCATCCTCATTAGGCTTCTAGCCCTTAAGTGTGTGACCCTATGGGCTCGCGCACGAATAGATATGGCCCAGTACTCCTACTGGCCAATAGTTGATAGCGGTCTCTAGCAAGACGTGTCAACTCCTACGCATGTGCAAATCATATCTGTCGAGCCGTCACAATCTTATACATGCAGTTCCTTTTGCCTCACGATATTTGGTCTAGCTTGAAGCCGACCACTCTTTCTCGATCCTATGATTCGGAATCCTTGGTTAACTCTTAACCCTAGCATGGCCATGCATTTTCTGATCCGAATCACTCGAGGGGCCCAGAGATATCTCTCTCTTGTAGAGAGGGGCAAATTCCGTCTTGACTGACTATGTCTCACAGCATGCTTCTTGACAGACCCGAAAACCACCTTTATAACTACCCAGTTACGGTGCAGCGTTTGATGACTCCTAAGTAAGTCGGTTCACATCTTGAGTACATACGACGATCTCAGGTCTTAGGACACAGCGTACATATTGTGTAATGAGAAGTCATCATCTCGTGTTGGGTCAGTTCAATCTCATGTCTCACATGAGCCCACATTATTAGTTTGACATTACCATGTCCATGACTTGTGAAACGTAGTCAATCAACTAATACAAGTGCTAGTCTAATATTCATGTGTGTCCTCACATGAACTCCGACTAGGAACACTTTAGAATATTCATACAAGTAAAAAGTTTCACAAATACTTCACATAAGTATTAATCAATGCAAGTTGTCATCCATGAATATCCAAGGAACACTTTATTAACCATGAATACAAGGAAAAATGATTACCTCTAGGGTATATTTCCAACAGTCTCTCACTTGCACTAGAGTCAATCCAGAATGTATCTAATACCCATTGCTCTTGTGTGCCTCTTATCCTTGGCAGCTTGGGCTGTGGAAGGGGTTTTGTCAATGAATCTGAAATGTTCAGGTCCGTGTGTATTTTGCATATCTTAATCTCACCCCGATCGATGAATTCTCGAATGAGATGAAATCACCGCATAACGTGTTTACTCTTCTGGTGATTCCTTGGCTCCTTGGCTTGCGCAATGGCTCCACTGTTGTCACAGTAGAGATCCAGCGGGCTAGAGGCATTAGGGAATTCACCAAACTCAATAAGGAACTTCTTTATCCAAACACCTTCCTTCGCAGCTTCCGAAGCTGCGATGTACTCGACTTCTGTTGTAGAATCGACCACCGTCTCCTGCTTGGAACTCTTCCAGCTAACAGCACCACCATTTATTGTGAACACATAACCTGATTGGGACTTTGAATCATCTTTGTCAGTTTGGAAGCTAGCGTCGGCGTAACCCGTTACAACGAGCTCTTCCCCACCTCCATAGACCAAAAACACATTCTTAGTTCTTCTTAAGTACTTAAGAATGTTCTTCACAGCTGTCCAGTGACTCTCACCTAGATTAGACTGGTATCTGCTTGTAACGCTTAGAGCATAAGAAACATCTGGACGGGTACTTATCATTGCATACATAATAGATCCAATTGCCGAAGCATATGGAACTTTGCTCATGTGATCCCATTCATCAGTTGTCGTAGGACACTGACTCTTACTAAGATGTATGCCATGTGACATAGGCAAGAACCCTTTCTTCGCCTCTTCCATGTTGAACTGTTTCAACACTTTGTCAATATAAGTATCCTAGCTTAATCCTATAAGCCTCCTTGATCTATCTCTATAGATCTTGATGCCCAGTATGTATACTTCTACTCCTAAATCCTTCATCGAAAAACAAATTTTCAATGAAGTCTTTACGGACTCATGCATAGGAATATTATTTCCAATCAGCAGTATGTCATCTACATACAAGATTAGAAATGCAACATAGCTCCCACTTTTCTTCTTATAAACACAAGCTTCTTCTTCGTTTTTAATGAAGCCAAACCCTTTGACTAGTTCATCAAAGCGAATATTCCAACTCCGAGATGCTTGCTTTAATCCATAAATGGATTTTTGAAGCTTGCATATCTTTCCAGCATTGGTCGGATCGACAAAACCCTCGGGCTGCATCATATACACGTCCTCGGTCAGATTTCCATTAAGGAAAGCTGTTTTGACATCCATCTTCCATATTTCATAATCGAAATATGCAGCAATAGCTAGAATAATCCGAACAGATTTAAGCATCGCCACGGGCGAGAAAATCTCGTCGTAGTCAACTCCTTGAACTTGTCGAAAACCTTTTGCGACAAGTCAAGCTTTATAGATGTGAACATTTCCATCCATATCTTTCTTCTTCTTATAGATCCATTTGCACTCTATGGTTCTCACACCATCAGACGGGTCTATCAAGTTCCAAACTTGAATTTCCTTCATGGATTCTATTTCGGATTTCATGGCATCTTGCCATTTCTCAGAGTCAGGGTCTGCCATCACCTCTGCATATGTTGCAGGCCCATCATTGTCTAACAATAATAATTCCCGCGCTGCGTGGAGCCTTGCTGACCTTCGTGGTTGCAGAGGTGCTTCTGTTGCCATAGACATCTCAACTTGTTCAGCTACATTAGCGTCACTTGTAGAGTCTTGTCCTATTGGCTCATCTCGAACTTCTTCGAGTTGCACCGTTCTTCCACTTTTCTCTCCTTTGAGAAACTTTTTCTCTAGGAAAACTCCGTTCCGAGTGACAAACACTTTGCCCTCAGATCGATTGTAGAAGTAATACCCTAAGGCCTCCTTTGGGTATCCCACGAATATGCACTTATCCAATTTGGGTGCAAGCTTGTCAGACTGGAGTCGTTTGACATATGCTTCACAACCCCAAATCTTTAGAAAAGACAAACTGGGAGTCTTGCCAGTCCATATCTCATATGGTGTCTTATCTACGGATTTTGATGGCACCCTATTTAATGTGAAAGCTGTTGTTTCTAGAGCGTAACCCCAAAACGATAACGGTAGGTCCGACTGACTCATCATTGATCGAACCATGTCCAACAGAGTTCGATTATGTCCCTCAGACACACCATTTCTCTAAGGTGTTCCAGATGGCGTAAGTTGTGGAATAATTTCGCAACTCTTTAGATGATTGCTAAACTCGTGGCTTAGATATTCACCTCCACGATCAGATTGTAAAGCTTTAATTTTCTTGCCACACTGATTTTCAACTTCACTCTGAAATTCTTTGAACTTTTCAAAAGTTTCAGACTTATGCTTCATCAAGTAGACATAGCCATATCTACTCAAGTCATCAGTAAAAGTTATAAAGTATTGGAATCCACCTCTAGCAATTGAGCTCATTGGTCCACATACATCAGTATGTATGAGTTCCAGTAAGTCTGATGCTCTCTCTGGAAAACCTGTGAATGGCATCTTGGTCATCTTGCCTAGCAAACAAGCTTCGCATGTCTCGTATGATTCAAAATCAAACGAAGTTAGAAGTCCATCCGAATGGAGCTTCTTCATACGTTTCTCGCTTATATGACCGAGATGACAATGCCACATGTAGGTAGGATTCAAATCAGCAAGCCGAGGCCTTTTATCATTAATATTATAGATATGTGAATCATCAAGATTTAAAACAAATAGCCCATTCACAATGGATGCAAAAGCCAAAAACATATTATTCTTAGAGATAGCACAACCATTGTTTTCACTCGCAAAAGAATAACCATCCTTCATCAAACATGAAGGAGACAGAATGTTTCGACTCAAACTAGGAACAAAATAACAATTACTAAGCTCCAAGACAAATGCTGACGGTAGGTGAAGTTGCATCGTCCCGACGGCCACAGCAGCAACTCTTGCATTATTGCTGACGCGTAAGTCAACTTCTCCTCTTTCAATGCTTCTACTCTTTGTCATTCCCTGCATCGAATTGCATATATGAGCAACCGATCGGGTATCAAATACCCAAGAATTAACATAAGAGTCAGCGAGAAATATTTCTGTAATATGAACAACAAGCGTACCCGAGGTGGAAGAACGATTCTTCTGTGTGGCTAGGTACAGCTTGCAGTTCCTCTTCCAGTGTCCTGGCTGGTGATAATGAAAGCACTCCTTGTCTGCAGCTGGTTCAGGTTTAGCCTTGGGTGTAGGGTTTGGCTTGGGGTTCGCAACCTTAGCCTTGCCCTTCTTCTTCCAAGAAGAATCTTTCTTCTTGAAAGCAGGCTTGTTCTGGACAACCATCACATAGCCGCCGCTTGTGCTCTTCTTGATGTCACTCTCTGCTGTCTTGAGCATGCCACACAGTTCAGTCAGGCCCTTTTCAGCCCCATGCATATGGTAGTTCGAGATGAAGTTCTCATAGCTTGGCGGTAAAGAGGCGAGAATGAAATCAGTGGCCAACTCTTGGCCAAGTGGGAAGCCCAGCTTCTCCAACCTCTGTGTGTAACCAACCATCTTGATTACATGCTGACCCACTGCAGCGCCTTCTGCCATCTTGGTCTCGACAAAGGCCTTGGACACATTGAACCTTTCAGTCCTGGCCTAAGTTTGAAACATGTCCTGAAGTGCCACGATCATATCGTGTGCCTCATGGTTTGTCTCGAACTGTATCTGTATGTCAGGTTCCATGCAAGCGAGCATAAGGCGGCTTACTTCAAGGTTGTTGTCACAAGTCTTTCTGTAAGCAGTCTTTTCCTCAGCAGGTGCATCATCAGCAGGCTCTTCTGGTAATGGGGTATCTAGAACATCTTCCTTTTTCTCTACCCTGAGAACAATTCTCAGGTTGCGGATCCAATCCGCATAGTTAGTCCCATTCAGTTTGTCCTTCTCAAGGACCGAACGCAATGAAAAGGATTGGGTGTCATTGCGGACCATGATCTACAACAAAATAATAATGCAAAATACTAAGACAAACGTATTCACGATGGAGTGAACGATATTAAGCAATTAACAGAATTTACTCCCACTAAAATCAATATCCCTCTATTGATTCTTAGCGATTCAAGACCCACAACTATCAAGTCAACTAGTGAGCTTTAGCATCACCGTTAGAAGACTAGATAGATCGGTAAGCAACTCTTTGCTAATCATATCACATATGACTCTTGTTGTTGGGTGACATCTCCATGTCTCGCTCCCAACCTTTATGCCCCTAGGTCCTTAACCGTTAAGATGACCTTGTCAAGCTAACCAACCCTTTATGCATGCATGTATCCGATACAGCCTGTCTAGTCAAGGAAAATAAGTGGCGCCCTAATTTTATAGACCCACCACCAATCGTACAAGACATGTGACAGTGCAATGTTTAGTTGGTAGGGCATGATAGCTTGAAGTTTGTGAGGGATCGTTCTACTTCTACTATGACGCACGTAGTAGTAAAACGCCAAGAATGGCAAGCACATAATTGTGAATCAGTATGGCCCTTGTTCTTCTGGTGATCTCCATCTCCATAGAACTTGTTCGCCATGTAGATCTCCATCTTCATAGAACTTGTTCACCATGTTGATCTCCATCTCCATCTCCATGTACATGTGCACCATCCTTCATGTGATGAAAACTCCAAGAACTAGGAGGGTTTTACATATATACCATTACAAAAGATGGTCCCGACGTCCATACCACTAAAAAGTTTGGTGACACCTTTATATCATCGCATTTTTTTGTTTTGACGTCTGTACCATCATAGATGGATTGGAGGAACATATGCTAACAGAGCTACAAAAGGTCCATGATGCCCTTGGGTGCCCAAAAAATGATTTACCCTCCATGCCATTCAATTTTGGAGACCTCTCTATTTTTCTTCCAACGCTTGAGTACATGACCAAAAAAATTTTGTCCTCCATGCCACTCCATGGCATTCCATGCAAAAATGTAATATGCTTTGCAATATGATATATTTTTTTAATTCTTGCACAAATAAATTATATTTGGACAACACAAATAAAAATATATTTTTTATCCATCATTTGGACAGCATCATCATGTCATGTCTTCATATCTAGTGTGATCTCTGCTAACAGGAAAACACCTGGTTTTTGTGAGTAAATGCACAAAACTGTCGATGTGAATATAAATCCATATTTTTGTGAGTAAATCTCAATCTCCGAATGCTCCAACCAAACTCTTTTCACATTTTGAATTTGATTACAAGAACATTTTAATAACTGTATTTACAATGTTGATTCTAATACAGACTACTGCTAGTGCCCTATTACTGAACTGATCAGCTTCAGTAGTTCCAGAAGACTTGGTTTCTCCTGTACTGCTTCCTGAGGTAGATGCCGAGCAGCTTGTAGTACGCCCACTGCCGCTTCTCGCCGGTGGCCTCCAGCAGTGCCTCGGAGCTGGCGTGGAAGCCGCCCTTGCCGAACGCCTCGAAGATGATGTCGTTCGTGGCCACGACGGCCTCGGCGTTGCCGTCGAACCGGTCGAACGCGAACGTGAGGTTCCGCGTGAGCCGGCGCTCCAAGTACGCGTCGACGAAGCAGCCGTGCGTGACAAGGTCTGGCGCGACGCCGTCGCGGCGCATGTGGTCGACGAAGCAGGGGAGGGCGGGGCGGTGCCCCCAACGCGCGGCCCCCGCGCAGGCTCCCACGTGAGGGAACGCCCCTGCGCAGGCCCCCACAGAGGCCGCGTAGGCCCCGCGGAGAGGCGAATCTGGAGGCCGCGCAGACCCCCGCGCACGCGCCCCCCAACGCGCGGCGCACCCCATGGCGAGGCGAATCCGGAAGGGAGGGGAGGGGAGGGGCGGGGCCGGCGGCCTGACCGGCGGCGGCGGCGTGGGATGGGGGCGTGGGATGGGGGTGCCGGCGGCCTGGGATGTGGAGGTGGTGCGCGTGAGATGCGTGGATATGTGGATGTGGTGCTCGTGAGAAGAGTTGGGAGGATAGGGTTTGATGCAAGGGTAAAATGGTCATTTTACTAGGTTAGGCCCACATGTCAGAGCCCTAGATCTGTTAACTTCTAACGGATGGTGGATGGAATGGTATAGACGTCAAAAAGAAAAAACGCGATGATATAGAGGTGTCACCAAACTTTTTAGTGGTATGGACGTCGGGGCCATCTTTTGTAATGGTATAAATGTAAAACCCTCAAGAACTAGAACTTGCTATTACACCAAATAGCTAGTAAATAAAATTACAATCACGACTTGGATCATCACAGGTCGGCACGCAGGCCATTACATCAAATGCAACAATTCATATGGCTCTGGCCGAATTGTCATAATCACGAAACGCGGGTCATGAAACAATTACACACATGCATCACATACACATAGAGGCCATACCGATCACAAAACCTGCAAAACAGAGTTATGCGATTCCAACGTCCGAACTTAAAATGCCGAAAACTCTATCTTCTGGGCCGAATTTCGCAAATCTAAATTTCGCGTAAATGGTATGCCTGTTTTGAACCAAGTCTAACTTTTTCTGTAGATACAAATTGATATAAAATTCGCCTAAATCCGAGTTCGTATGCAAAAGTTATGATTGTTTTACTGTAAAACACGTTTTTACAACAAAACAGAATTTACAGTAGATCCAATCTACTGCCCTAGGCATCTCATGCATCTGGCTTATGCCCTAAGTTTCGATTCGACCAATCACATTGATCTCCAACCGCAGCAACCGGGTTTATGTGCACCACTTAACTCCGATGGCGGAAAACCGACTGGTAGGAGTATGTCGTTGCACAACCTTCGCAGCTAGTTTACGAAACTAGGTCATAGATCGATCTGAAACTACGTATATCTCCATATGCGCATATCCGAATCTATAACAAGACAGCACTGGCTCTTGATACCGCTGTAGGAATATGGGGTAGAAAAAACAAAAAATTTATACCGCATAAACCAGGATTACTGCAGTTATAAATCACGGGATTACCACTAGACGCGCGGTTGCGGAACTTCTATAGCGCGTCGGTGTAGTGCAGATAGAAGCCGGCAGTGAAGTTGCATGAACCTCCTCACGAACGGCTCGTCCTTGTGCAGCAAGCGCAGCACCTCCACGAAGTCCACACGTACGGGAAGAAACTTCGCTCTCCAATTGCTAGATCCGCGAGAACGAACTAGAGCTTGATCCGCGGGAGAAATGGCGGCGGCCAGCCAAGGGGGCTAGGGTTGGGGGTGCCCCTCCCCTTCCCCTTGCTTATATAGGCCTGGGGGCGCCCCTCTAGGTGGGCCTTAATGGGCCCCACCTTGGGCGCCCCCTTCAGGTGGGCTGCTCCAAGCCCTCACCATGATTCCAACCCTATGGGCCTCTCTAGGCCCATTAGTGCATCAAAGCCCAGTCTAATTTGGATCTCATCCTCATTAGGCTTCTGGCCCTTAAGTGTGTGACCCTATGGGCTCACGCATAAATAGACATGGCCCAGTACTCCTACTGGCCAATAGTTGATAGCGGTCTCTAGCAAGACGTGTCAACTCCTATGCACGCGCAAATCATATCTGTCGAGCCATCACAATCTTATACATGATGTTCCTTTTTCCTCACGATATTTGTTCTAGCTTGAAGCCTTCCACTCTTTCTCGATCCTGTGATTCGGAATCCTTGGTTAACTCTTAACCCTAGCATGGCCATGCATTTCCTGATCCGAATCACTCGAGGGGCCCAGCGATATCTCTCTCTTGTAGAGAGGGGCAAATTCCGTCTTGACCGACTATGTCTCACAGCATGCTTCTTGACAGACCCGAAAACCACATTTATAACTACCCAGTTACGGTGCAGCGTTTGATGGCTCCTAAGTAAATCGGTTCACATCTTGAGTGCATACGACGATCTCAGGTCTTAGGACACAGCGTACATATTGTGTAATGAGAAGTCATCATCTCGTGTTGGGTCAGTTCAATCTCATGTCTCACATGAGCCCACATTATTAGTTTGACACCACAATGTTCATGACTTGTGAAACGTAGTCAATCAACTAATACAAATGCTAGTCTAATATTCATGTGTGTCCTCACATGAACTCAGACTAGGAACACTTTAGAATATTCATACAAGTAAAAAGTTTCACAAATACTTCACATAAGTATTAATCAATGCAAGTTGTCATCCATGAATATTCAAGGAACACTTTATTAACCATGAATACAAGGAAATATAATTGCCTCTAGGGCATATTTCCAACAATCTCTCACTTGCACTAGAGTCAATCCAGAATGTATCTAATACCCATTGCTCTTGTGTGCCTCTCATGCTTGGGCTGTGGAAGGGGTTTTGTCAACGAATCTGAAATGTTCAGGTCCGTGTGTATTTTGCATATCTTAATCTCACCCCGATCGATGAACTCTCGAATGAGATGAAATCGCCGCATAACGTGTTTACTCTTCTGGTGATTCCTTGGCTCCTTGGCTTGCGCAATGGCTCCACTGTTGTCACAGTAGAGATCCAGCGGGCTAGAGGCATTAGGGAAGACACCAAGCTCAATAAGGAACTTCTTTATCCAAACACCTTCCTTCGCAGCTTCCGAAGCTGCGATGTACTCGGCTTCTGTTGTAGAATCGACCACCGTCTCCTGCTTGGAACTCTTCCAGCTAACAGCACCACCATTTATTGGGAACACATAACCTGATTGGGACTTTGAATCATCTTTGTCAGTTTGGAAGCTAGCGTCGGCGTAACCCGTTACAACGAGCTCTTCCTCACCTCCATAGAACAAAAACACATTCTTAGTTCTTCTTAAGTACTTAAGAATGTTCTTCACAGCTGTCCAGTGACTCTCACCCGGATCAGACTGGTATCTGCTTGTAACGCTTAGAGCATAAGAAACATCTGGACGGGTACTTATCATTGCATACATAATAGATCCAATTGCCGAAGCATATGGAACTTTGCTCATGCGATCCCACTCATCAGTTGTCGTAGGACACTGACTCTTGCTAAGATGTATGCCATGTGACATAGGCAAGAACCCTTTCTTCGCCTCTTCCATGTTGAACCGTTTCAACACTTTGTCAATATAAGTATCCTGGCTTAATCCTATAAGCCTCCTTGATCTATCTCTATAGATCTTGATGCCCAGTATGTATGCTGCTACTCCTAAATACTTCACATAAGCATTAATCAATGCAAGTTGTCATCCATGAATATTCAAGGAACACTTTACTAACCTTGAATACAAGGAAATATGATTGCCTCTAGGGCATATTTCCAACACAAACATAGCATTATATATACATCATAGGCAGTTAATATCAAATATTCTCATGGGACATCCATCACAAACATCGCACGTATAGCACAAATATCACATAATGTTCAAATTTAGTCCACAAATCCGAGTCGAACATCCACAGGCACTTGTCCAACATCGACAAGTCCAACATCCACAAGTCTAACAATCACAAGTCTAACATCATATAGTCCATAGTCCAGCACGCACAAGTCTCTGGTCAGATCCCCTAGCTGGCCACTGTGACGCCGGCGAGTGCTCATCCGGAGGCTCATTCGATGCCATCCCCGATTGATTCTGCAAAAAGGAGAAGATACAAGATTACATTCCTGAGTCAATATTTAATTTAGGCGGAGGTTGCAGGCAAATACATTCATACACACTGGAGTGACTGTAGAAAGAAATACTATAGGTGTAAAGGCCAACTCTGGTGGAGGTGGAGCTGGCGGAGGCCACGGCATCGTTGGCGGCGGTTGATAGTTTACCGATGCACCTAGACCTTGAATATAGGCGAACATGGTCTGCATCTGTTGTTTCGAGGCCTCATACCTCTGCCGCTCCTCTGCAATCCTCTGCCGCTCAGCATCCATCATCCAACAAGTGTACGTGTCTAGAGAATAACAAGCATAACAAGCATAACATTTTTGGCATGCAAAGGTTTGCTGGTACACTTATCTAGAGACAAACAAAAGAAAGGAACGCACGTATCTAGAGAATTTTCAAAGTAAACTGGAAATGTTTATTTGCTGGCAAATGACACAAGCTTATATAGTTCATAAGAGAACTTATTTGAAGATCTCAAAAATAAATATACATATCGACATAGGTAATTGGTTGTGTATATTTGAAGCACAATGTTCTAGCAATGGCAGCAATGACAGGCCTATAATAATGCTATAACAAACAATCTGAGAACATGTTCGGTAATGCTATAACACACAATTTGATAGCTTCCCCTCCTACCATTTCCATTTTCAAAGCTCAGAAAAATAAATGAACAAGTGTGAACTAAATCGACCACCACGGCGTCCAGGCGGAGCTTCAGCAGCTCAACTGGATTTCACTCTATATAATTTTTCTTGTTGTTCTCGCAACAAGCCAATAAGCAACTAAATAACCAAAAATATATGCTATTTACTTCTCATGATGCCGAGAACGCACGGTCTAGTCACCCTCACCAAGCTAGTCTGCAGATCCAAGGTGACGGCACTACAGGAAACCGGTAATTCGCCGTGTACCTAAGAGTTCGCCGTGCGCAAACCATCGGGCACACGGCGAAGAGAGCCTTTGTCGTGGGCCAAATACAGAACACACGGCCAAAATAAAGCCCACGGTGGAAGGAGGCTTTGCCGTGTGCCCTAACCTCGACACACGGCAAAATGATTCTTTGCCGTGTGCCTCAGAGCGGCACACGGCAAAGGTAGGGCCACGTGGCCAGAGCATCACAGTCGGTCAATGCCGTCACATTTTGCCGTGTGTCTCCGTTAGGCACACGGCGAATTTACATCTATACCGTGTGCCACATGGAGGCACACCGCAAACATAGCGCCACGTGGCCCGTCGATCACGGCCGGTCGACGTCGTCATATTTTGCCGTGTGGCCAGGTTTGGGCACACGGCGAAATTTATATGTTTGCCGTGTGCCAAGATCTGTGGCACGCGGCAAAGAATCTTTGTTGTGTGTCCTAGATCGGACACACGGCGAACTCCCGCGCACTTATTAACTCTCTGGCTCACTGACGCTCTCTCTCTCTCTGGTCTCCCTCACTCTCTCGCTCACTCGCTCCCCACCGCCGCGCCAGACGCCCCGCCCCGCCGCCGCCCCTGTGCGCTAGCCCGGCCTCGCCCCGCCGCCGCTGCGTGGCGCGCAGCGCCGTCCCGCTGCCGCCCCGCCCCTCCGCCCTGATGCCGCGCCGCCACCGCGGCCCTGCCCCGGCCCCGCCCCGCCACCGCCCATGCGCATCGGCCCGGCCCCGCCCCGCTGCTGCTGCATGGCGCGCAGCGCCGTCGCCCTGCAGGAGCCGCCCCTGCTGGAGGTCCCGCGCCTCCCGCCGTCGCTGCTAGAGCCCGCGCGAGGAAGTCCCGCGTCGCCCGTCCCTACTGGAGAGCCGCCCGCCGCCGTCTCCTGCGCCTGACCTCCGGCGCCATCCGCAGCCCCTCCTGCCACGCCATCCCACGAGGAGGTCCAGCGTCGCTAGGCCCAGGCTCTCGTACTACCGCGCCACCATCCACGGTACGCATCAATCTCTCTCCCCATTGTTTTCTGAACTAAATTTGTTTTATGATTTCAATTACTGAATAATTGCATAACAAGGACAAAGGCAAAGCGCCACAAAGACACATTCAAGCACCGTATGAAGCCCATGACACAATATAGCTGTAAAGTCGTATATTTAAGCATTCCTATGCCATCCAGCACAGCTAGGCAAACAAAAGTCCAGATCCAAGATGGAAGATTTAGAGGGTAAATGCAAAACAAATAAAATGACTAATCTCTTAATCGACATATATTAGAAATTGTCCTTACAGAAATGAGGAGGATAAAATACGGCAACAAATTAAGAAGATAGAAATGACTATATAGTCCCACAAGCAGTAAGCAAGGTGATACTGAATCACTGAACTTGCTTCCACAAACAAAACCACATATTTAGACTTCATAGCACACTGATTCGGAAGAAAGGGGGTGAAACAAACTAGTGAAATACAACAGGAGGCTTCAGTATTTAATTTCATATTTTTCAAGTGTACAGGTGCTTCACCTAATAGGATTGCTTAGAAATTCGGCTTCTACATGTAGTTCCATTTTTTTTTTGAAAACTGTCATGCAGTTCCATTTCTTTTAAAATTGCCATGCAGTTCTATTATACACAACTCCAATAATTAATCTGTGCAAGTTATTCTCCCAACTCAGTTATTTTGTTCTTGGGACTCAGTTATCCTTGTCTGACCACTCAGTTATTCTGGTATGCGGCCTCAGCTATCCCCCCTCCCAGGCGCCTCCTCCAAATCCAAGACCGCGGGGAGGTCACCTCCTCCACATCGGGCGAATCCAGTACCCCAGATCTGTACATGCATTTTTAATCATCGCATTGTATCTACAACTACATCAGCAAACCCAGATCCACAGGTGAAATTTGTCTGTGTTTGCTTTGGTGGAGCCATTCAAATATCAAAGTTCTCACAAAATCCTATGACATTACGGAAGAAGTTATCCAAGATGATTAGCTAGTTAGGTGGGTGTCTGCCCTGTAGCAACTGTGTGACCCATGTCAGCTGCTTCTCCAGCACCAACCACGACAACCCCGTCGTCACCATCAACTACTATGGCAATACTCCAAGGGAAGGAGAAAGTAGTGGTCACGGTAGCCAGCTGGAAGGAGGAAGCCAAGGTCGCGGCAGCTAGCAAGATGCTTTGCCAGATCTTATATAGATGTAATTGCTAGAAAGGTCTTGTGAGATGGATTTCTGTTGCCTGATCTGTATGCATGTACATCTAGAGTATCAGTTTGCATGCTACAGAGTAGGTGATTTGTTATGGACTTGTTTGGTGATACTTGTGAGCTTGGTGGTGGACTTGGTTTGATTTGTGGACTTGTGATGATATCTGTGGACTATATGTGTGATATGTGGACTTGTTTGGTGATATATGTGATATTTGAGACATTTGTGTGATATATGTGATATTTGAGCGATATGTGTGATATGTGAGGTGTTTGATTTGCAGGAGCTGAAACTAAAAACAAAAATAAAATTGAATTTTAGACAGCTTTGCCGAGTGTTTTGGCTAAAACACTCGGCAAATCTGGGTGCCGAGTGCCATCACTTTTGCACTCGCACTGCTGGAGGCTTTGCCGAGTGTCGGAATTTTGGCACTCGGCAAATCTGGGTGGAGACTTTGCCGTGTGGCCAGGTTTGGGCACACGGCGAAATTTATATGTTTGCTGTGTGCCAAGATCTGTGGCACACGACAAAGATGAATTTAAAAACAAAAAAAGAAAAAAAATCTTTGTCGTGTGTCCTAGATCGGACACACAGCGAACTCCCGCACACTTATTAACTCTCTGGCTCACTCACGCTCTCTCTTTCTGGTCTCTCTCACTCTCTCGCTCACCGCCGCGCCGGACGCCCCGCCCCGCCGCCGCCCCTGTGCGCCGGCCCGGCCCCGCCCCGCCGCCGCTTCGTAGCGCACAGCGTCGTCCCGCAGCCGCCCTGCCCCTCCGCCCCGGCGCTGCGCCGCCACCGCGGCCCTGCCCCGGCCCCGCCCCGCCACCGCCCCTGCGCATCGGCCCGGCCTGGCCCCGCTGCTGCTGCGTGGCGCGCAGCGCCGTCGACCTGCAGGAGCCGCCCCTGCTGGAGGTCCCGCGCCTCCCACCGTCGCTGCTGGAGCCCGCGCGAGGAGGTCCCGCGTCGCCCGTCCCTGCTGGAGAGCCGCCCGCCGCCGTCTCCTGCGCCTAACCTCCGGTGCCATCTGCAGCTCGTCCTGCCACGCCATCCCGCGAGGAGGTCCAGTGCCGCCAGGCCTAGGCTCTCGTACTGCCGCGCCACCGTCCGCGGTACGCATCAAACTGAACTTTAGGATCACTTGCTTCCACAAACAAAACCACATATTTAGTCTTCATAGCACACTGATTCAGAAGAAAGGAGGTGAAACAAACTAGTGGAATACAACAGCAGGCTTCAGTATTTAATTTCATATTTTTCAAGTGTACAGGTGCTTTACCTAATAGTATTACTTAGAAATTCGGCTTCTACATGCAGTTCCATTTTTTTTTGAAAACTGTCATGCAGTTCCATTTCTTTTATAACTGCCATGCAGTTCCATTATACACAACTCCAATAATTAATTTGTGCCAGAGCAGGATTGCTCCAGGGAAAAATTTAGGATGTTCAAATTTGATATAAGTTCCAGGTGAATCCTAGTCATCAATTCCAATTCGAAACAATAGTTCCTGCTCTTACTTCTACTTCTAAGAGAGCCTACCATAATTTAATCCCTTGCAAAAACTAAATAGAAGAGCTTAAAAACTAAAAAAGCATATTAATGTGGTAAGGCATGTAAAATTAATTGAATGTTGCAAGGAAACATGGAATTCAGCCTCAACTCGGTCAGAGCATAGCATGCCATGAAAAGAAAATGGGCGCATTAGAACAAAGTAATAAAAAACTTGAAAATATTAATTTACCTTGAGATCCAACTGTTTGTGAATCTAGTAGGGGGCAGGCATGCAAACACAATAAGCAGATTTTTTTTGAGTCATGACATTGAAAATTTGACCTATACTTATGTTGTAATTGATGGAATTAGATTGGAACGAGGAGGAGAGAGGAGGACAAGAAAAAGGAGTCCACGCCGCGCACGTCGTCAAGCCCATAGGTGAGCGGCATAAGCAACCTCTCTTTCCGTGTTATGCATAAGCCCATAGGTGAGCAGCATAAGCCCATAGATCACGTAACTTAGTCGTCTCCCGTTCAAAAGAGATACGGTTCGAAATATGCAAGCTCTTTGCATATATGGAACCGTATGTGTTTCGAATTGTCCACGTCATTTGGACAGCCCAAGGGTGCGTAGATATGGTTAGTTTTCATGGTCAACTCTGATCCGTGCCAGAGTTTTGGCATCACCTCCCTGTTGTTCTCCGGATACACAATCTCCTTGACAGGACGTGTATTTAGAGAGCAGCGGGGAGGTGCTGCCGAAATTTTGTCTCGGCTAGGAGTGGATCATGGAAACCAATCATATCTACGCATCCTCGGGTGGGATTAGGACCTATCTTCACCTATTAGAGTTTGTTAGATATCGTGTATATGAAATCGATTTTTAAATTTCTCGCTCGTATGTTAAAGGATGGATGACCGTGAGTGGATGTACAAGGGCTGGCAGAGCGAACAAGAGTATATTGAGTTTGGTCTAAATGTCAATGACTTTTTGGAAAAAGCATTTGATAGAGGACAGAGTAGAATGCCGTGTCCATGCACCAAGTGTCAAAATAGCATACATCAATCACAACTCACTATGGGTAAACATATTATCACAAATGGGTTTGTGGAAAACTATACCCGGTGGATCTGCCATGGTGAAGCCCATCGTGCGAGAGAAGAGGTAGTCAGACAACGCATCGATGATTATGATGCTGATGCCGGTTACGCAGACATGTTAGCTGACTTTCATGAAGCACACTTCGAAGAAGGATCTAGAGAGGAACCGCCAGAGCCTACGGCAAAGCAGTATTACGACATGTTGTCTGCGGCACAGAAACCACTTCACCAGCATACTAATGTTTCTCAGTTCGATGCTATTGCACGCGTACTGGCCCTAAAGTCTGAGTGTGGCATTAGTCGAGATGGCTTCGACAAAATGTTGACGGTTTTTGGTAGTCTGCTTCCGGAAGGACACATTCTTCCAAAGAGCATGTACAAGGCACAAAAAACTTCTTCGTAGTCTTAAGATGCCATATGAGAATATACATGCTTGTCCGAAGAGATGCATGTTGTTTAGGAAAGAACATGCAGACGCAAATTACTATACAAAATGTAAATCATCTCGGTGGCTGGAGGTAGATTCTGGTGATGGTCAAAAGAAACAGCTCAAAATCCCCGTGAAAATCGTATGGTATCTTCCATTCATACCGAGAATCCAACGTCTGTTCATGACCGAGGATTCAGCACAACAGATGAGATGGCACAAAAACAGCAAACGCTACCGTCCTGAGAAGATGATACATCCATCCGATGGTGAAGCATGGAAACATTTTGACAGGCGTCACATATATATATTGCATGAGCTTATTGTGATATATGATCAATGATATATGGTTTGAGTGGGTACTTTAAACGCGAAAAAAAACAGGTTGTTTCTGGTCACTTTGCCATGTGCCAAGCCCATGGCACACGGCGAACTGACTATCCTTTGCCATGTGCCGCGGGACCTGGCACACGGCGAAGTATGCTGCCACCTGGGCCCCAACCAGGACTACGCCATGTGTCAAAATCTCGGCTCACGGCAAACCTCTCTCCTTCGCCGTGTGCCCAGGGCCCGCGGCGCACGGCGAAGTTTCTAATCTTCACCGTGTGTCACACGTCTAGCACACGGCGAAGTTGACCCTGCCGCCGTAAACTCAGGCCGACGACGTTTGAGACCTCTATTTTGCCGTGTGCCACGAATAATACACGGCGAATGTGTTCGCCGTGTGCCCGATATTTGACACACGGCGAACACTCTTTTCGCCGTGGCAGCGGCTGCCGTCGGCGCTTCGCCGTCGGCCACTCACGGCGAAGTTTTCGCCGTGTGCTAAATGGGTTTCGCCGTGTGCCTCTGGCACACGGCGAAATGAGGAAATCCGGTGGTGCGGGGTGGCGGCAGCCCGGCGAGGCGGCTGGGTGGAGGCGGACCTGCGACGCCCCGGCGAGGAGGCGCTTTAGCGGCGCAGCGGAGGTAGGCCGGCGGCGAGCAGCAGCGGCGCTGCGGAGGTGGGCCGCCAGCGGCGCGGCGCCCGGCCAGAAGGTCCGCGCGTGGCTGGCGGCGGAGGCCAGCAGGCACGGCGCGTGGAGGCGTGCACCTCACCCGGCGGCCATTGCGGGCGGCGCCGGCGAGCGGTCCGGCGCTGCGGCAAGGCACGCGGAGGCGAGCTGTGCGCTGTGGTTGTGTGAGCTGTGAGCTGTGCGTGTGTGTTGCGTGCGTGTGCTTTGTACGTGTGGCTGTGACCAAGTGCTGGAGGGCCCTTTTGCCAAGTGCCCAGAGCTGTGCCCAGATCCATGGCACTCGGCAACATTTTTTTTGTTTTCTGTCTTTTATTTATCAAATAAGTTTTACTATATTTTTTAAAAGTAAATTCAAAATACCATCTCAAATAACTCAACAGTTTCTATTTCCTGCTTCTGAGATACAAAATCTATTATTTCATGTAGTTATACCTTAAATTCATTTTATTTCATCTAATATTCTTATCTAATAAGTGTTTAAGTAAATTTGTTTGAATTTTTTTTGAAAAATAACTTTACTAATTGACTCAGTAGTTCATATCTGACGCGTCAACAAAAGAAATCCCATTATTTCATGTAGTATAAGTTCAAATTCAAATTACATCAATTTCAATAATACAGTACTAAAAAAATTAATATTATCAAATGGACTAAAAAAATAATGAAAATTTAACATAAAACATTCCATCATGACCATTGCCTATACAAAAAGTTTTGAAGTCAAATCTCAATTCGATCATCACTTTTACTCAAAATCTTAACGAATCATTCACAACTCTCTGGAACTTCTTCGGAGATGCTTCGTCTTCTAACCAATGTATGACAACTTTTGTGAAATCTTCTCAATTTTTTTCCACAGCCTCCACTTATGATATCATGATATCATGAGAAATTTCATAATTTTTAGACTTCGTTTGAGTTTTATAGAATTTAAAATCTATCCGGTCACACATTCGTGAGCATGTTTCGTGAATCAGATGTTTGATTTTTTTTTCTTTGAATTCTTCGACAATGTGTCAAATTGGACTCAATAACAAGAATATCATTTTTCCATTCATTATACCACATTTTACAGTTCTAATTTCAATTATCCCCAATATATCCATTTAATCAATTAAATTAACTAAATATAGTAAACATAAACAGAAATTTACTAAATTTTATTATGAAGTCCTTCACATAGTATAATAATAGAGAAAAAAGTTTGGAAGGCGAAAGAGGAAGTTTTTTCATTATTTTGCCGAGAGCCACAAAATACACTAGGCAAAGGCACCGGAATGCCATGTGCAAAAGATTTGGCACTCGGCAATGGGCACTCGGCAACTACTAACGGTCGTGACGTCCATCTCATGGTAACGGGCGCGTGCGACACACGTGACACGGTTTGCCGAGTGTGGTTTAGATAGCACTCGGCAAAGGATTGTTTCGGCGAGTGTCGGCTTGTCGGCACTTGGCAAAAATATAGTTCGCTGAGTGTCGTCATTCAGGCACTTGGCAAAGACGTTGTTCGCCAAGTGTCCAGGTTTCGCCGAGTGCTTTTTAGTATGCACTCGGCAAAGACATTGTTCGCCGAGTGCTCGATATTGTGCACTCGGCATCTGTGTGGTTTCCGGTAGTGACTGACTACTACAAACCTGAACTTTTATGTGTGCTGAAAACCCTCAGGAGATTATTTGTGTTGTCCACCCGACAGGCAATTACTCTCAAGTACAGATTAACAGCGAAAATAAATCTGCCTATTAGTTTCCCGACAGAATGTATTTTTCTAACGTTTTTGCCACTCATAAAAATTTCTCCTGTCGGCATGTTTTGCAAAACAAGACATGACGTATACATTTGGAATCTTTACAGATTAGAGCATGTCTTGAAAAAAAAAACGGATTGGGATTAGCCTACTCCTAAAATCTTTTCAGCAGATCACGTATGGATATGTTTTCAGGTCGTGGTTTGGGTCGTTGGAGCCATTTATGTACGGATGCCGGCCGGCTTTATGACATGGGGAATAAGCACGTAAGGCCTTCCGCAGTGTGCTATGGGAGTGATGCCCAAAAGTAGAGAGAGTGTTTAGGCGTCACTCCCAACATTACAGGTAGTAGTACTAGGTAGGAGTGATTCATGTGAAACAGTGAAGCGGTGAACGTAGATTAACCGGTGCCCAACTTATAAAATAATATACATTCACTGTAGCGATTTTTCCTCCCGCAAAAGAACCAGACCGAGAAGAATGAAGGGAGATGTATTTTATTAGATGCGGGTCCCGGCGATGGCAGATGGCATCGGTGCCAAAGATTTTTGACACTGCAGCTTCACGGGCATCACTGTTGTGTCCTGTTCTCTGGGTCCAATTTTTTTAGGCAGCGCTTCACCACTGCGGAAGGCCTAGGAGAGAGCATCGAATAATTGGCTCATGCCATGGATCCTCCACTATAAATAGTGGCCACACCCCAACGCACCAGGCACCATCCAAAGATCCACGTAGAGCACAACACCTGTCACGAAGCCATGAACGGCGCCATGGCGAGCGCCTTCGGTAGCTCGACGAGCCCCCTCGTCCCGGCGGTGGTGGCTCCCGCTGCCTCGGCCAAGTCCTCTGCATGCCCGTCCAAGAAAACCCCCGCCGCCACCTACCCCCGCCGCACCGTGTGGTGCCGGGCCGCCGGCGGGCGCGACGACGACGGCCTCCTCTGGCTCCCCCGCCGGGACGTGCTCACCAGCCTAGGCGGCGTCGCCGCCGGCCTCGTCGGGTACCCAGGCCTCGCGTCCGGCGCCCAGCCGGAGGCGATCCCCCTCGAGAGCTGCCGCCGCGGCGACAAGGTGAACGAGAGCCTGGTGAAGTGCACGGACCCCAACCGGGAGTTCCCGTGCCCGCCGCCGGCGCACGTCAAGGCCGTCGACTTCACGCCGGAGCCGACGGTGAAGCGCGTCCGGCAGCCGGCGCACCTCCTGAGCCGGGAGAACCAGGAGAAGTACAAGGAGGCCATCGCCCGGATGAAGGCGCTGCCGGCGAGCCACCCGCTGAGCTTCGCGGCGCAGGCGGCGATCCACGAGTCCTACTGCGACGGGCACTACCGGTACGACCCGGCGGAGAAGAACCGGCCCTTCGACGTGCACTTCTCGTGGATCTTCGCGCCGTGGCACCGCATGTACATCTACTTCTACGAGAAGGCCCTCGGGCAGCTCATCGGCGACGACACCTTCGCGCTGCCCTTCTGGAACTGGGACGCGCCGGCCGGCATGGTCGTGCCGCCGCTCTTCCGCGACCCCTTCGCCAACCCCCTCTACAACAAGAACCGCGAGCAGTCCCGCCTCGACAAGCTCGTCCACCTCGACCTCGACTTCCTCAACGCCCCCACCGACGCCCCCCTCATCCCCTTCGACGGCCCCAAAGACGACAAGTACCAGGCCCTTGTTAACAAGAACCTCTGCACCATGTACCAGCAGGTGTGTGTGTTTCTCTGTTTGTGTATAACATATTTATTTATATATATAACATATATATGCTATATATAATATATGTAGCAAATTCGGGGCGGCAAGGGCGCGCGGGCGTTCCTGGGCGAGAAGCTGTGCAGCGACGCGGACGCGCGGCTGAAGGAGATGAACGCGCGTTCCAAGAAGAGGCGACGCGGGAAGAAGGCGACGCGAGACAAGACCAAGAGCCAGGGCTCGCTGGAGCGGATGGCGCACACGGCGCTGCACGTGTGGGTGGGCCGCTCCGGCGCACCGGACGGGAAGGCGTGCTCCGCCGACACCGACGGCGTGCTGGGGCACAACGGCGCCTACACCTGCAAGAACGACATGGGCTTCCTCGGCGCGGCGGGGCGCGACCCGCTCTTCTACTCGCACCACTCCAACGTCGACCGCATGTGGCACATCTGGTCCACCAAGCTCGGCGGCGAGGGCTTCAAGGACCCCGAGTGGCTCGACGCCAGCTTCGTCTTCTACGACGACGTCGAGAGCCCGCGGCCCGTGCGGATCAAGTTCCGCGACGTGCTCGACACGCGCAACCTCGGGTACACGTACGACCCCGAGGCGGAGAAGGACCTGCCGTGGATGACCAGCAAGATCAACCCGCTGGTGCCGCGCGGCGGCGGCAAGCGGCCGCGGGCGGCGGCGCCGCCGGCGAAGGCGCTGGCGTACCCGCTGAGCCTGGCGGAGGCGGAGGTGGTGGAGGTGGCCGGCGTAGCGGTGCCGGCGAAGCAGCCGGGGCAGCAGCGGGTGCTGGTGATCCAGGGGATCGAGTACGACCCCAACGTGGAGAACAAGTTCGACGTGGCCATCGGCGTGCCCGGGGACCAGGCCGGCAAGGTGGGGCCCGACCACAGCGAGTACGCCGGCAGCTTCGCCGTCGTGCCGAGCTCCAAGGCCGGCGGCGGCACGCTGGAGGGGAGGATCACGCTCTTCGTCGACGACGTGCTGGACGACGTCATGGGCGACGGCGACACCACCGTCGACGTCGTGCTCGTGCCGCGCACCGACGAGGAGATCAAGGTCCACCTGCCCCCGACCATCGAGAACCAGAGCCACAACTAGCACTACTACTGGGCGATGGTGTCCGGATGCAAGAAGCGAAGAATAAAATGTCGTGTCGTGTGCTTGTACCTTGCATTTCATTGCGAGTCCGATCGAGGATCTGAGATCGTACGTGTAATAATTCCTTTGTTTTTGTTCTACTAGTCTCAAATAAAGGGATGTGCCATCCTATCGTTTGTGTAGTCGATGAATGAATGACAGTAGTGCAAGTCGTCTATGTTCAGTAATCATATCGATCGGATTGTTTGTTTCTATATATGACATCGATCTTCTTCAACCTCCGGATCAAGCTTAATTTTGTGTCACTCCACCAACTATTCACTGTTACGTGTGTGTGTGTGTGTGTGTGTGTGTGTGTGTGTGTGTGTGTGTGTGTGTGTGTGTGTGTGTGTAACCTATACGCCTTAGGAAGTTAGGATTTGCTACCTCCATCCGATCCGTAACCACCACTGCGTCGCGTTCGTTCATATATGTTCTTCAATTTCTATCCAGAGTGTGTGAGATTTTGACTGAACATTTCAAATCTTAAATGGATCAAAAACATCATCTATCAAAAGGACTCAGACTCACCCATCCTGCCATCTTTATTGGAGGCACCGTCTTCAACCTCGATCTCCATTGCTCCATTGTAATGGACATCGATCAAGTGTCATTGTTGCTACTAGCGTGTGTGCCCCACGTGTGTGAGTGTGTGTGTACCCTTGCTAGTACCAGTGACCATGCCGGTCCTTAATTTTCTGGTTGCTGCGACTCCATTGGTGAGTGTACGTACTTTTCATATTTCTTCTCTGCACCATATCCTCCCGACCGTCTTAATCTCCGAAGATAACCCCACTACTCCTCCCTCGTCATTGTACCCCTCCAAACTCCAACAACCACCGCGGCGGCTCGCCTCCGTGCTAACCACACAAATAGTACATCCCTGTTCCATAAATCCCTTCAAAATCTTGTACAGTGAACCGAGTTTAATTATCGGATTATTTGGAGCATTCGATCATCGGCCACGGAGCGGATGAACTGCTTTTTCAAAGAAGTCTTCACAAATCTCCAATGAAGTTCGAAGGCAAGACAGTAGACATATTTCGCTCCCTAAATTTGTCATGACATAAATCTCTGCTATATACATGTATTCTTTTTATTGCTTCTTGCTCCGAAGAGTACTACATGCAAAATAGGTGGCCCGAAGAAATTGAGATTTCTTTATTCGAATACACAGGAGAGTTGCGCATCATTATTATTACGAAAGTGACAGGAAGTAGTTTAAATTACAACGCGACATGGACTCTCGCCTGGACCCACACTTAATTAGCTCTAACGCTATATTATTACGCGCTGAGACATCAGGAGATCCGAGTCTTATTAGCTCCTGGACTTATGTTACAACTTACAACACAATAAACAACCCATCTTGTCTGCTCCAGCTTGGACCCCGGCCCCCAGCAGCATTATTGGCCAGCCTATTTGATTAGGATCTATATATCCATTGGCACTGCACAGTCAGCCAAGAATTGAATCTCCGGGCCCGGCCGGCCGGACATGTGATGAATCGCGGTGGTGATGGCCCGGCGGGATCCTACATGCGTCTCCCATGGAATTCCGTCCCTCCGGCCCCTGTTGCCACCAGGCACAATTAATATATAGGCCCATCCAATCCAACCAAGCCCGTGTTTGGATGCAAAATTCCAAATTCCAAAAAAAATTTCCGGCACCTGCATGGAGACTTAAATCTAGACGAAATAAAAAACGCATTGCGACTGCTGTCTGTAAATGGCGAGACGAATCTAATGAACCTAATTAGACTGTAATTAGATGCTAAATTGCTACAGTAATGCTACAGTAAATAACCTCTAATGACGAATTAATTAGGCTCATTAGATTCGTCTCGCGATTTACAGACGAGTTCTGTAATTATTTTTGTGATTAGTCTATGTTTAGTACTTCAAATGTAGAAAGATGCCTTTTTAAAAATTTTACAACGCGCAACCAAACGGGGCCCAAATAACCATTACAACCCACCAAACTCAGCTCATCATGTTCGACATCATATTCATCCACTTGATCCCCAATAATGTACAAGCTCTGTGTCAACATTTTGAATTTAACATTTCAGGGGGCATCATGTGTGTGTATTATGTACACCTGCTGTAACATCCCAAAAATTTACCAAATCAAATTATGCGCTAAAATATTTCTTTTCAAAACTTTTTCATCGTTGAGCCCAATTAACCCTAATCACCTCCCAGAATTTCCGCCACCCTGATGTCCGATTTCAATCGTTGCCCCATCTTTTTCCGCCGCCCGTACCCTCCCTCTTTTTCCTCGCCGCCGTCTCATCCCGCGCCGCCCGGCTGCCTGTCGGCCACGCGCGACCGCTCGCCGCGATCGGCGCCGGCGCATCTCTCCCTTTCTCTCTTTCTTTCTCTCTCTCCCTTCCTTTTCTTTTCCTTTTCCCCTTTTCTTTTCTTTTTCTCTTTCCCTCCTCCTACCTTCTCCTCTCTCCCTCCTCTGCCCCGCTCCCGCACGGGCACCGCTCGGCCCGCGCCGTCCAGCCCCCGGCTCTCCAAGCCCCGCCGCCCCTCACGCGCACCCGCACGCGCAGCCCGGCCCGGCTCCCCCTCCCCTCTCCCGTGCGCTGCAAAGCGGCCAGCTCGCCGTGCCGCCCCTGGCCGCCCGCGCGCGCACGCACGCACACGGTGCTCAGTGCCCCGAGCCGCGACGCCACGCCAAGCCGCGGCCGCTTGCCCACGCGCTCCACGTGCGCACGCACGCGCGCGCCACACGACGCGCGCCGCCCGCCGTGCCGCTCGCCGCTGCTCCCTGCCCCGCCCACGTGCGCCGCCCCTGTGCACGCCCACGCGCGACACTGCTCACCGCGCCGCCCGCCGTCAGCCCCAGTGCCGCTGGCCTGCTCGCCACTGCTGCCGCTCGCGTCCCATCACCCCTGCGCCGCCTCGCCGCCCGTGCGCTGCTCCGCGACATACGAACGCGGCCGAACGCCATTAAAGGCTCGCCGCGCCGCTCGCCGGCTGCCACCACCGCCTCGCCCTCTCCAACGCCTCGCCACGCCTATAAATAGGCACTCCGCGCACCTCCGCTCCTCCACGAACCCGCCCAGCCCCGCACGCCTCCTTCCTGACCTTGCAGCGCCGCCACCCAGAGCCGCCGCGGCCATTGCTGCCCGCCGCCGTGGGCCGACCGCCTCGCTCCACCCCAGCCCGAGCCAAGGTGGGGAATCAAACCCCCTAAGTCTCCTCTCCCTTTTCCCCTCCTCTCCGGCCACTCCCGCACCCTGGGCCGCCGGCGCCAGGAGCGCCGCCCCCCTCCCCTGCCCCTCCTCTGTTCCTGGCGAGAGGAGGAAGAAAGGGGGCGATTTTGCCCCCATCCCCCTCCTTTTCTGCCCATTTAGTAAAGAGTCCCCCCTTCTTTAATCATTTTGCAAAGAAAACCCTCTCTTTTAATTTATTAGAAAATTAGTCCCTCCACACTATAAAATAATTCCAGAAAGGCTCCTACCCCTTTCCAGAGTAGTCCAGATGTTTCCAAAAATTATAATCTAGCCCCTGCCTTCTCGAAAATAATTACAAATAGGTCCCTGACCCCTTGTTCAACCCTTAAACCTCGCTGTAACCTATCATTTCATGCGCCAAACAATCTTCGATCGACCTGAGACTTTACCACACATTTCTAACATAGTTTTGGCCATGCCATTAGAAAATCTCTCAAAAATATTATTCCTATCCCCATATCTTAAATCGTTTCCAATTCGAGCTCATTTTATTTTATGTTTATGCTTGCTTATGCTGTTTGTCGGTTGTGTGTTTCCGCCGCGTATGACGAAGTAGAACCGATTCCAGAAGAGAAACCATAGGAGTCGGGAGATCAGGAGATCACCGCCGCCTACGCGTACGTAAGCGAAGGCAAGTCTCATCGATCCTTTATGTTGACCATGATTGATCCTAAGTGAGGTTAAATAAAACTTGATAGACATAGGGATGACATGAGATGAAACACTGAGAGAATGAGAGAAACCACTGAATGAAGCCATGTTGCATGTTGATTTACTGCCAGACCTGTATGGTATCAGATCTTGTTAAATGATGAAACATGGTTGGTAATGAGGTCAGGGCAGTATGGGATGTGTTGGTACATGCGCTATCGTGGTGGTAGACTTGCGACCGAGCTCTGTCGTGGTGACATCTCGGGTTTGGTCGGTCATGGTTGTTGGCTGCCCTGATGAACCTTAAGGACCGTGTGTTGTGGTGCCATCTCACCTAACCTACTTTCAGTACGACCACATGAGTTTGTATGGGCAAACCTTAGTCTAATCCCACTGGCTAACCTGGTAGTCGTCCGGGGTGGATATATTTTGGGGTGATACCTGGATTGGTCAAGACCCCGGGGGTTTGTGGGTGACTAGTCGGGGTTGAGCCACGGCTAGGTGTCGGCTATGACGGAGCCGTCTCCGGACGGTGAAGTGCGTGTGGGTAAAGCGTACAACCTCTGCAGAGTGTACAATCCATTCGAATGGTGCGTGTCCTCGGTTTGGACAGGTTACGGTGTGGACATCTCAACTAGCTGAGCCACCTAGCCCCTGAGATGGATGATTAGTTGGATTACCTTTAATACTACATTTGTTATTTATTCTAGTTGATTAATGGACCTTTGCATATTAATCTGTTACTCCCTCCCCGTAAGGGTGAGGTGGGACTTGCCGAGTACTTTCTTACTCTACCCTTGTTGATTAATTTTTTTTAGAGGATCCTGTCATTGTGCCTGAAGATTACGAGTAGATCGTGTCCGCACCCAAGCTGATTGAGTGGAGCCGTGATGGATGAAGAGCTAGTCCTCCATGCCGTCATGCTAGTCGTTATCCTATGGTTGTTTTGTGTAGCTCTGTGTTGTCGCTTTATCCCTCGTGTACATGTTGAATAAGCTCTGTATGACTCTGGACTCCACTTGATGTAACATGTATGCCGGAGACCCTATTCGGTAATTAATACATGGTTTAGCCTCGATCTTTGGGGTCGGGGCGCTTCACCTACACCCACCCAAGTTTACCCACACCCCGTCGGATGCATGTTTCAACATTTTCTAACATTTTACGAGGATCAGATATGTATGTATAGTTGGCTTGGGGCGGGGTCAGGTATCTATGCACTCCCCAACGGGCCACGCATTGTAATAAGGAACAGGGTCCTATTAAATCATAGTTTGTGATTTTGTTGATTGTGTGATAACAAAATTAATTAGACTAATAATATTTATGAGCCCAAAATTTTCAAATTTCTAGATTCCATAGATGTGACCCAATGTGTCCAATCGCTGTCAATGTCCAATTATATATAGTGAAAAAACAGAAATAGAATATATTTGAAAACACCGTTTCCGCTTCAAATGGATGGTAGTATCATTCAGGAATAAAATTAAGAAATACTGTTAAATAGGGCATTTTTTTACTTTGGAAGGCTATGGAAGTAATTACTAACTTAACTTTAGTATTGTCAAATATGAAATTTCCTCCCTAATAAACAAGAAAAGGCAGACGGCCAAAACGGGCAGCGCAAACAAGCCGCTCCCTCTGCGTTCCCGACCAATTACAATCAATTGTTGAGCTAGAATCGGCCAATCAGCCTCCTTGCTCATGTATTTGTTGCTTAGGAAGAAACGTGAAAAATCAATGGATACGAATGTAATGCGTATACTTTTTCTTTCTAGACCACACTATATCCTAATAATAGAACTTTTGACCCACAATTTAGTCTACACCACAAAATTAAAAAATATAGTATACACAATGTAATTAAAATAAAATTGGTATTGCTAAATAATTAATATACTACTAAGTTGTAAATTAGCAAGATAGAAAATGGGGGCCTGTTCCGCACGGGCCACATGCCCATGGGCCCCCCCTACCAAAAAGGCCCATCAGATATATAAGTGCTTATAGCAACACAAATAAATAGTTACGACATAGCAACATGTTATGGCAACGGTTTAAAATTTTCCTTGCAATAAGCGTCTAGCAATTGCAATGCCATTGAACATTATTACAACTAAAAAAATTGTGGAAATATAAATATATTATTGCATCTATTGATAATATTTGTTGCAATAACCATGTACCTATTGCAACATCACTGAATATTATTGCAACCAAAAACAACCGTGGCAATAATGGTTCCACGCAAAAGCAACCAAATCCAATATGGTTGCAGTATAGCACCAAATAGAAAATCAATACTAATGCAACTCTAAAGTGTTGTGGCATTACTCCCAACCAGTAAAAAACATAATCCTAAAAATAGCTGTGGTAGCATCTTCCTATTGCCCACAAATATTGCAACGCAATTTATTAGTAGTAATATAGTCACATATTGGCACCATTTCATAGAGAGGTTGCAATCCGACCTACCTATTGCACCCGAATTAGTGGTGTTGCAAAGGTGCCTCGTGGCATTGGGGAAAAAACCTTGTATCCATTTAGTCTCGGCTGCCGGTTGGTGCTATCAACCAAGACTAAACGGTACTCCACGAGTTAGTTTAAAAGGAAGACATCCCAACTAGATTCATATGTGCTATGTAGATGGAGTGATAAGGAAGCTGTGCACAAGATAAAAGGCCTCAGGTTCGAGCCTTAGGTGTTGAGTAATTTTGCACATACCATTTAGTCCCGGGTGTGGAATCAGGATTAATGATGATCCGGGTGTAGAAATCGGGACTAAACATCCGGGTTCAGGTGTGGGAACAGAGACTATTAGCCGGTTCTGCTGTAGCGTAGTACGAATCTTAAAATATTGAAAGTTTGGTTCGGAAAAACTACCCAAAGCCATATATATAGGATTTCCCCGTCCAAATGCATCAGCAAAAGGGGGTAAGTGAATGCTGAGAGACGCATGGCGCGGCCCATTTGTTGCTGAGATCGCGGGCCATATCACATGCAACTTTCATTGCTTCTTTTTCTATTCCTTACGTTTTTCTTGTTTTTGTTTCATTATTCAGTTATTAATTTCATACTTGTTTTTTCTTTACATTACCTTTTTCCTTCTGGGCTCATCAAACATTTTTTTCTTAGAATAATTATATTGTTTAGAATAAATTTCTTGTTGCTTAGAACGATGTTTATTTTGGATCAGAACTTTTGTTTGGTGAATTTACCCTTGAATGTTGGTCCTATGCCAAATTCAAGATCTTTTTTGAAAATTAGGTATTACTAAAATAGCAAAGTTAAAAATTAATAATAGATCAAAAGTATATATAGAATTTCATATGATCATAGAATATATAATGTGCTGATATATGTTTTTTAAAAGTTAAAGCACTTATTTACCACTCATGTAGTTCAAATAATAATGTTGAAATATAAAAAATATCTGTGATGAAAAAATTGGTAAATCTTTTATACATAAAAAACCATATGAAATAGAGCTATAATTGATTGCTATATGCAAATGTTGGTTTTACGTGAATAAACGTATGGAACTAAAAAAAGAGGTGGTGGCCTACGTGGGCCTATTGAGCTGCATGGTAGGGGAACCCCGACTGGAAGTGTAGGAAGCCCCGACGGAGCCAGCCGATCTCTCTTTCTTTAGCAACACGATAGCCATTTTATAAGAGACCCACCTTTAACTATATGGGAGGATTTCTCCATATAGGACACATAGAGACGTACGGAGAAAGAACACACGCATGTTTGCTCCCGGTCGAAAGCTTGTATGAGAAAGAACACACGCATGTTTGCTCCCGGTCGAAAGCTTGTAACTCTCCAATCCTTTGAGCACCCGGACGCAATCTGCAAGTGGACTAGGGCATTTTAAGCCCAAATCAGTATAAATCCCGAGTCATTGTGTGCTGATCATATCCGATCAGACACATAATAACACGCAATCTGAGTAGATTAGTAGTCTGTCATTTCCGAAACCGATAGTCAAGATCCAACAAGTTAGATGACACGTGGGTGCAAAAAGGATACGAGCTGCAATACGTGCGTACGACCACACACAGATAGTACTTGGCGCCGGGCAAGAAACAAGACATACATTCATACGCAGATATCATATTTTTTAATAAAAAGACCCTTGTCTCATTTGCATATTTTTTCTTGGCTGCTGGCCGCGCTGTTATTTCCCTTCCATTGCAGGGGCCAAAACGGAAAACGGGCGTGTGGACGCGCAGGGCCAAACGAGGAAGACGACACCCCCGCCTGGCACGCCGGCCGGTTACCACCCGCGGGGCCGCGAGCGTCCGTCCGTTAGCCCTCGTGCAACGCGTTTGCGTCGCCCCCGGCCCGGCCCCCGCGGCGCCCGTCGCCGTCCGGCCGGCGGGGCCGGGTGCCTCCTCGGTTTTTTTTTTCCAACCTGGGCAAAGGCCCGAATTTCATTACCAAGGCAACGAAATTACAAAGTTTTGTTCATCTAGAAATACTGGTCCAGCATCTGGAAAAAAAACGAAAATGAGAAACAACTTGTTTTCAGTTCAGCACAAAAACTCCACCAGGTGCCTCCTCGGTGGTCGACCGAACACGAGGAGTCCACGGGACGGGCACGTGTCACATCAGGGTCCATCACGGGCCAGGCCGAGCAGGACATGTTGCAAACGGATGAGTCTCCTCTGCAGTATTGCAGTGACTCTCCCACTGACATGTGGTCCCCTGAACCATGGGGTCCATAGGTCAGTGGCACCGAGTCCCTTTGTAGTACTGCAAAGGAACCGGTTCCGTTGCAAACGTTCTAGAGCATTTTTATGGGCTTCGGTTTCCATTCAAGTCCGGAACATCCCTTTATCTAAAAAAATAGGCTTGGGTTTCAACTATATTGTGCAAATGGAGATATAGTACATAAAGCTATTTTGCAAGTTACCTAGAAAAAGATATTTCGCAAGTTAAGGTAAAAATTAACTGCAAAAGGTCATGTAGCCTAGTGGTTACAAGAGGCTCGGTAGCACCTAAGGTCCTGGGTTCGACCAAAACTGCGAAATGTCTATAATATAGAACCGAGCTCTCTTCTTCTTTCCTCCGGTATTTCCGATCGGACTTTGCCCGGGATGAGCTCCTGGCGAGCTTCAAAAATACACCAAATAAAAAGGAGGGTTTCCATCTTGAATTTCATGGAGTAGGTGACTCTCTAATATAAGTTTTGACATTCCCATCTTCTTTTGCAAATTTTTCATCTTGATATGACGTAGAGCTTAATTAATTTGGAATTAGAATTTGCTAGCATGAGAACTCCCAACCCAGTTTGTGTCAATTTTGCTTGCATGATGATGATCACGCGAGGGGGAAATCGCGCGAGTGATAGGACCCAGCGGTAGTAATGTCGTCGGTGTCGGTGTAGGTATTGGTGTGGATGTATCGTTGGTGTTGACGTCCGCGAGATCCAAAGTGGGTCCTGTAGATCACTCGACTTTTTCCATACTTCGATTCGATTTGGGTATCCTAGCTCGACAGTCATCAAATAATCTTCCGAATGGCACCAAAAAAAAAAAACTGGTCCTGCTTCTACCATGTGGACCCAATAATGGATGGTAATTTGAGGAAATTTGGCCTGAAAATTAGCACCACCCATTTTCTAGCACGTGGCCGGGTGCACGGATGGATAAGTTTTGCCAGCTTGAAAACGATCCCAATGGCTCGTCGTTCCATCGATCCACTAGTGCACCCATAGCTTTGCCAACATGTACACACCCAGCCAGCAATACTGACCGAGATCCACTAGTGCGCAGCGCAGGGCGCGCCATGGCGAGCGCCAGCGCCACCTCCAGCCTCCTCGTCCCGGCGACCCCTGCCGCCTCAACGCCCCCTGCATGCCCATCCAAGAAGACCGCCGGCGCCAGCGCCGGCGCCGCACCGTGTCGTGCCGGGCCAGCGCCGGCGGCCTCCTCTGGCTGCCCCGGCGGCACGTGCTCGCCGGCCTGGGTGGTGTCGCCGCGTACCCGGACCTCGCGTCCATCGCCCTGGAGGCGAGCCCCGTCGACACCTGCCGCCGGGGCGACAAGGTCACGGACAAGCTGGTGGAGTGCTCGGACCCGACCCGCGGCCCCCCGTGCCCGCCGCCGACGCCCACCCCCATCGTCGTCGACTTCCAGCCGGAAGCCACCGTGAAGCGCGTCCGCCGCCCGGCGCACCTCCTCGACCGGGAGCACAAGGAGAAGTACCGGGAGGCCGTCGGCAAGATGCGGGCGCTGCCGGCGACCCACCCGCTGAGCTTCGCGGCGCAGGCGGCCGTCCACGAGGCCTACTGCGACGGGCACTACCGGTACGACCCGGCGGAGAAGAACCGGCCCTTCGACGTGCACTTCTCCTGGATCTTCGCGCCGTGGCACCGCATGTACATCTACTTCTACGAGAAGGCCCTCGGGCAGCTCATCGGCGACGACACCTTCGCGCTGCCCTTCTGGAACTGGGACGCGCCGGCGGGCATGGGGATCCCGGCCATCTTCAAGGACGACGACTCCTTCGCCAACCCGCTCTACGACCCCTACCGCGACCAGACCCACCGCGACGCCCTCATCGACCTCGACTACATCCACTCCCCCAAAGACGTGCCCCCCATCCCCTTCGTGCGCACGCCGGCGACCGCCGCAGCCTACGATGAGGCCGTGCAGAAGAACCTCTGCACCATATACCAGCAGGTTGTGTGTGTGTGTGTGTGTATATATATATATATATATATATAATTATATATATACATATGCATATATATGTATATATGTTTATATATGTATCATATTTGTATATATGTAAACTCACATCGCATCACATGTTGCAGCAAATCCGGGGAGGCAAGGGCGCGCGGGCGTACCTCGGGGAGAAGCTGTGCAGCGAGGCGAGCGTCCGGGTGAAGGAGATGAACGAGCGGTCGAGGAGGAGGCAGGAGGACGGGCAGCAGATCAAGCCGAACCCGACGGCGAGCCAGGGCACGCTGGAGCGGATGGCGCACACCGCCGTGCACGTCTGGGTGGGGCGGCCGGACCCCAAGGGCGGCTGCGCGACCCTCGCCGGCGGCGCCGTGCTGGGGCACGACGGCAAGCCGCACTGCGGCAACGACATGGGCTTCCTCGGCACGGCGGCGCGGGACCCGCTCTTCTACTCCCACCACTCCAACGTCGACCGCATGTGGCACCTCTGGTCCACCAAGCTCGGCGGCGCCGCCGCCGGCTTCGACGACCCGGAGTGGCTCGACGCCAGCTTCGTCTTCTACGACGGCGTCGAGAGGCCGCGGCCGGTGCGCATCAGGTTCCGCGACGTGCTCGACACGCGCAACCTCGGGTACACCTACGACGACGAGGAGTCGGAGAAAGCGGCGCTCCCGTGGCTCGACAGCAGGCCGACCCGGCTCTCCCCCGGCGGCAGCAAGAAGGGTGGGTCGTCGTCGAGCAGGGCGGCGGCGGCGCCGCCGGAGTTCCCGGTGACCCTGCGCGGCGGCGACCAGGCCGTGGCGGTGCCGGGCGTGGCCGTGCCGGCGAGGGAGGCGGGGAAGGAGCTGGTGCTGGTGGTGGAGGGCATCGAGTACGACCCCCGGACGAGCAACAAGTTCGACGTGGCCATCAACGTGGCCGGGGAGGACGCCCTCAAGGTGGGCCCGCAGTGCAGCGAGTACGCGGGCAGCTTCTCCGCCGTGCCGAGCTCCAAGGCGGACGGCGGGACGCTGCTCGGGAAGGTCAGCCTCTTCGTCGACGGCGTGCTGGCCGACCTCGGACTCGGAGCGGGCGGCAACGCCACCGTCGACGTCGTGCTCGTGCCGCGCACGGCGGGGGAGGTGAAGGTCTTCCTTCCGCCGACGATCCAGAATGCGTGACATGTCGTCACCGGTGTCCGCAAAAATAAATCGCCTTGTAGTAGTTTGCTCGTGACATTTGTATTATATACTAGGCAATTATGTCCGTGCATTGCTACAAACAAAATTGGTATAAGTATTGGATACATATTGGTGCGTGGATCTACGTGATCGAGTCGTGGACAGAGGGGGTTGGTCCGACTCGCATACGGGATGGATTAAATCTCACATGTCAATAACACAAGCGAACCAAACTGTTGGCGCTGCCCTGGAACACGCGTTCCACGCTCTCGCACTCTCCCTTGCTCGTTCAAGCTCTCACACACGCTAGCAGACCAAGGAAGAAGATGAACAGTAGACACTAGAAAAAAACTGGCGACGAACGCCCCGGCGACAACTCGCCTGTATGTTGGCTGGCCTTTGATTGAAACTGAAAATGACTCCGGCAGCAAATTACGGAGGAGAACGGGCTACTAATAGGCTGAGTCGCCACGGAGCTAACCTCCACGCCCGCCATTCACGCCATGACCCGCAGGACCCGCTCACGTCGTCGTGAGCCACTCGCTCGCCCGGACGACGCGGCTACCTCCATGCAAGTCGGCGCCACACACACCGCCCCCTCACTGACACCGGCCGAGCCCACCGCAGTACACCTGCTCACGAGCTCGACGCCCTACAACCTGGAACGCGCCACGCCGCGGTCGGACTCCACCATGGCTGCAGCTCCTCTGCAGCTCACGGCTGACTCGGCGACACACGTTTGACACACACATACACGACGCACACAACGCACACACAGTCATGTCAAGTTAGTTCTAACAATCACCCCTCTAAGCTTGACATGGCAAGTCCTTCTGCTCACAGCAATATCGGCTCCTCATCGGCCTCCGCCATCAGCGTCTTGCCGTCGTGCACCTTGGGGCAATACTTGGCAACGTGGCCGCGCTCGCCGCAGTTGAAGCACCTCCCTCGGTTGCGGCGCCCCGAACGCCCGCTTGCCCCCGAGCACGTGCTGTTGCGGTCGTCCTCGTCATGATCGCCTCCATGGCCGCTGCCGCCGCCGCGCGCCCGCTCCTTGCCGACGCGCTGGCGCCGCCGCGCCTCCCACTGCTCCTCGGTGAGGAGCAGCTGCTGGACGCCCTTCTCGGTGCCGTCCGCGGCTTCCTCAGCGTCGGCGTCCTCTGCCACGCACAACCGGCCGATAAGCTCCTCCACTGACATCTTGTTGAGGTCGGAGTGCATCTCGATCGACACCGCTACCTGCTTGTACCTCTTCCGGACCACGCGCAGCATCTTCTTCACCACGCGGCTGTCCTCCATCTCCTCGCCAAGCTCGCCTAGCTTTTCGACGAGCCCGATGACGCGCATCGCGAAGTCGTCGATGGACTCCCTGTCACGGAGCGTGATGTTCTCGAACTCCATCACGAGCCGCTGCACGAACGAAGACTTCACGCGATTGTCGCCGACCCTCATCTCCTTCAAGGCCGCCCACGCTTCCTTCGCGGACTTTTTTCTTGGCGAGGCGAGACTTCATGTCCGGCGGCACCCCACGCAGGATGGCGGCCAACGCCCGCCGATCCTTGGCACGGTCCTTGCACTCTACCTCCACGGCATCCCAGAGTTCCAACGCCTCGAGGTTCACCTGCGTGACCAAAGACCACTCGTGGTAGTTGGTCCTCGTCAGCTGTGGCACCTCGACAACGCCGGAGTTGGAGACAATGCGCTCCACGATGACCTCGCGTGCGCAGCTGCCGCTACTGCCGTCGAACTTCGGCCTCTTGGGCGAAGAAGGACGCGGGGGACTGCTATCACCGGCCATGACTTCCTCCGGGCTTCACCGGCTCTGATGCCACTTGTTGGCGCTGCCCTGGAACACGCGTTCCATGCTCTCGCACTATCCCTTGCTCGTTCAAGCTCTCACACACGCTAGCAGACCAAGGAAGAAGATGAACAGTAGACACCAGAAAAAAAAACTGGCGACGAACGCCCCGGCGACAACTCGCCTGTATGTTGGCTGGCCTTTGATTGAAACTGAAAATGACTCCGGCAGCAAGTCACGGAGGAGAACGGGCTACTAATAGGCTGAGTCGCCACGGAGCTAACCTCCACGCCCGCCATTCACGCCATGACCCGCAGGACCCGCTCACGTCGTCGTGAGCCACTCGCTCGCCCGGACGACGCGGCTACCTCCATGCAAGTCGGCGCCACACACACCGCCCCCTCACTGACACCGGCCGAGCCCACCGCAGTACACCTGCTCACGAGCTCGACGCCCTACAACCTGGAATGCGCCACGCCGCGGTCGGACTCCACCATGGCTGCAGCTCCTCTGCAGCTCACGGCTGACTCGGCGACACACGTTTGACACACACACATACACGACGCACACAACGCACACACAGCCATGTCAAGTTACTTCTAACACAAACTAACGTACCAAACTAAAAAATTGGGTGGAAACCTTACTCGCTTTAGTAATATAGGCAATTATGCCCGTGCGTTGCTACGGACAAAGTTGGTATCAATATCGGATACGTATTGATGCTCGTGTGTTAGTTTGTAGGGATCTACGTGATTGAGTCGTGAACGGTGGAGGTTGGTCCGACTTGCGTACGGGATGGACTAAGGCCCGCCTGTCGATAACACAGTCGGACTAAACCAACGTACCAAACAAAAAATTTGGGTGGAAACCTTACTCGCTTTAGTAATAGGTATAGATATAGATATAGATTTTTCTATTAGTATAGTGCTCGTGCGTTGCTACGGATAATATAAATTTTACCCATATCTATATATGAGATCATAAATTTTTTGATGGAAACTCCATGTACATACAGATACAACCCATGATGGTATTAATTGTCCAATTTTTTATTGTGATTTGTATTGATCTGATTAGGATTTGGATTGACATACCATAAAATCATTGTTTACTTCAGAAATAGTAGAGATAGAGATATATCCAATTGTTCATCGGAACAAAAAAGGGAAAACTAAATGAAAAAAAATGAATTTTGCTCCGGTGGTCCCTTTCATGAAGTTTGAACGCATCTTAAAGCACCTGACATTTGATTTTGTTTTTTTTTCGAGTAGATATTGTTTGGACCCAGCCCTACCCATACCCTAAACAAGCCCAGTTCATGCCCGATCCATGTTAGCAAACTTCATGGAAGGGACCACCGGAGCAAATCTCTAAAAAAAATTTGTATCTGAATCTGATATATATTCGATATTTGTACCATAGGTCCATATACAAATACTCAAAATTCAATGATCAATATGTGAATATAGTACATACTCCTCCCGTTTCAAATTATAATTCATTTACTTTTTTGACCTCAAATTTAACTACTCATCTTATTCAAAAAAAATTCGAATATAACCAGTGCTATTTTTTCAAATGCTAGGAGCCCTGACCATTGACAGCGATGTATCTGTGGTGACTTCATCATTCTCGAAGATCTATCGTCTGAGTGTATCATAAGTGCTCATAGAGATAAAATTTGTGTACCTATATTCATAATGCGTGTATGTGAGCTTCTGCGCATGTACCATATTTTTTTTAAAAAAAAAGACTCAGTCAACAGACAACGGTGTATATAATCTACTCTGGAATGTGGCCGTGATACACATGTATCGTGTACCTCTCTCTACCGCAGGTCGTGATCGACCTTTTAGTGGTACAGAAAAGAATGATACTATCAGACAGACGACAAGACGACGAATGGACTACGCGTGCATGCGTTGTAGCACGGGATTGTATCCCTCTCGATCGATCAAGTTCATTCTCTTTTTATGGGGAGAGGAAAATATCTCTGCAAGGAGCGAGCCAGCTACCTTTTTGTGTGATCTTTTTTTTATTAACATAGGGATGCAAGTGGGATTATGTGGGTTCAGACTAACCACTTGGCTAACCTATGTAACCAACCATAACAAGAAACGGCATCTGTTTCTTCATAAACCACTTGCAACATAAAACACTTCGGTTTACTACATTACATAATAATATGTACATCAAAGGATTCATTTGCATAGCAATTGTGTAGAACTCATGCAAGGAATTACACCTTCCATTTCCTATAAGTTGTCACAAATCATGCTTCTGAAGGGCTGCCACATGGGCAGCCCTGGAAGACTTCTCAAAGGGCTATAAGTATAGGTACTAGGAAAGAGTAGAAGGTTGAAGTGGAGGAAACAAACATACATACATGCTCGAAGGACCATTATTCTGAAACAAACAATGTCTGCCTCTCATGGGTGGGCGATGTTTCTGTACAGCTATGCCCAGCCCAGGAGCCTGCAAAACCTGGACGGTTGCATCTGACAACAGCCATCATTGGTTAGTTTCTCAAAATTTGGACGCCGAATGGTAGAGCTCGATGTAGTCCAGGGCAGGCCGGTTCCACGACCAGTCTTGCTCCATGACCCTCTTGCAGAGAGAGTGGAACCAGCTCCGGGCGTCAAACCAAGCAGAGACCGCCCTGAAGATGTAACATCAGGCAGGAACGATGAGTAAACAATTGCCGGAGTTCAGAAAACCAGGCTCTGCGAGATTGTGCTTGCCTGTTAAGGGCGTAGTCAACACCACGGCTGTCAGCTCCGTCGAAGCTGAACCCATTGGGCTCAAGGCCTCGTGCCTGGGCCCTTTCCTTGTCAGTGTCCACGTCAAAGACAGTGTCGTAGAGACCTGACAAACACGAGAGATCAGGTCTTGTGCTCACTTTAATACGGTGCAGAGTGCAGTGCAGTTTGATGGCAATGGAGAATAATGGTCAAGAGTTGCGGCACATACCACCAGTTTTCCGGACAATAGGGATGGCTCCATAACGCATAGCAACCAGCTGAGTTAACCCACAAGGCTCAAACATAGATGGAACCAGAATGAAATCAGAGCCGGCGTATATCTGTAGACGGACATGGACTTATATTAGATGGAATTTTTAAGGTGCTCTAACAAGGGTTTTCATGTGGGTTGTCAGCTCACCAGATGTGAAAGAGGTTCGTCGTAGGTTAAACAGAGTCTCACTCGGCCATTGTTTACACCATGGAGAGCATTTGCAAAGTTAACAAAATCACCTTGGATTCGAGGGTCTGGGGCTGAACCGAGCAAAACCACCTATCAAGCAAACATACCATTTTCAGTTTTAAGATTGCAGACAGAAACAATTTTAAAAAATTGTGCTACAGGAAATATTCAAAGGTTTAGCTGTGCTGCAAGGGAGGGACCTGTCCGTTCCATTCAAGTGTTCGATGAACCGCATGCTTGATGAGGTGTATTCCCTTCTGGGCTGTCAAGCGAGTGACTATTCCAACGATGGGCACATCGTTTTCCTGTAAGCCGAGCTTCTGTTGCAAAGCCTTCTTTGCAGCGCTCTTGCCTTCAACAACATTCTCAGAAGTGTAATGGACCTGAAATTGTTTGAAATAAACATTTGAACAGGAAACTATCTGCCACACTGGTATGCATTAGCATTTATGAACAATCAGTAACAGCCAAAGAATGGAAAGTGATGCAGATTAATAAGAAAAGCATCACATGAATATTACTTTAAATGATTTTTCAACTTGAGAGTGTACATAAGTGGCCATCTAAGCAAAACTAGGTCACTTGTGAAATAAATAAATGTGCTATTAATAGTGCTCTTTCTTTTCAGTTTACTAAGTTGAAGCAGTAGAGAACTAGAGATGTAATAAATAGATTATAATAAAAGCAATATTTGTATGCACAAAGTTTACCGGGATAAATTTGTCTCTGTACGGATCCCAAATATCTGGATCAATCCCGTTGAGAATACCATATAATTTTCCCAGATGAGGAGCAATGGCACCATGACCTGACACTTCCCTTGAGTACGAATTAGAAACCTGCAGAGAATGGAAACATGCGAATAGATAAACAAAATAAACAGAACATAATTTACCACACCACAAGATAATTCACTTCTCCGACACATTTATGTACAATATTAAAACCTGTAAGAGTGTATCACTCGCACTTTTTTTAAAAAAATACATTTCAAAAAAACGTATCACTCACAGTTGTGGCCTTATCACAATATCTCATTGCTTTCCCGATATAATGTGCTCCAAATTCAAGATTATGGATGGTAAATACAACTCGTGCATTTGCCAAACTGGATTGTGCATAGTTTTCCTTGTATAGCCATGCAACAGGAGCACTTGACCAATCATGGCAATGTAGTATATGCTGCAAGGAGGAAATTTCAGTGGCTTTAATGAGAAGATTCCAAAAGTCAGGAACTCGGGATGCACAAAAGTTAATATTTTAAATGAAAAAATAATGAAAAAGCAAACTAAGCTACTGAAGGAATAGGAAATTCCTGTCAGCCAGGAATGGTCTAATATATAGTAGATACAAGTTTTTTATTGTAATGAACTGCAGGTGTGCCAAATAGTAAAGAAGGTAACCCATGAAGAAACAATATGGCCCCGCTGTTGTAATTTGGAAATAACACGTACTGGAGAAGATTCACTCTGGAGGAGAAACTCTAGAGCAGAATGACAGAAGAAGCCAAATCGACGGTCATCATTCCTTCCATATACACACCCGACTCCAAATATCCTGAAAAGTAAAGCCAAATTATTATCTTTTGAAACCTCTTGCAAGATAGTGTCACCAGACAGTGAGCCAAATTAGACAAATAGATCATTAAACTGATATACTACTAAGAATGAAACCACAGTATTTAGATTAAAGAGAAATACCAAAATGAGGCCTGGAATATAAAGTCAAACGTCTCAGAAAAGGTGGACCCGAGGATTACTGAGTTTTGCTTCCAAACATTAGAAATGAAACTCAAATTAAACAGAACTGCTATCTCGGCGATTGATCAACCCAAATCGAACACTGAATAGCACCAAAGAAACAACAGAAAATGGAGTGGTACTGACTTCTGAAACTCTAATAGTCAGACAAGTGAAGAATCTTCCCAGAGATCTCAATGCCTCTAACCTATACATGTTTTGGATAACATAAGTCGTCGCCTTAATTTTTCTGAAATCGTTACAATTTAGCATACAAAATGAATAAGTCATTGTTTTTTGTTATCTTTTCCTAGTTTTGCCAAAATAATTTGGCTACCCCAAAAGAGACCATGGAACTGCCAATCTCACATAATCATCAATGCAACTACTTCCCAACCATAATTTCTCTGTGATGTCCAATGATTCCAACTACGTAGCATATCTACTGTTTTTAATAGTAAAAGTCACGTAAATTTACAAAAACATGTTTTGTCAATCTAACAAACTTTTCTACTCCAAAAGAGATTATAGAGCCACCAGTCTACATTGCTGCTTACAAACCAGTATCAGGCTCCAGCACTTTGTGCTTTGTGAAAGATTGTCACTAAGGCGTTTATTTCAGTAGCTACGACATACCCATTTTTAGGTTCCAAGAAGTAAACACAGAGGTCTTCGACTAGTCCACGCCATACTTTTATTTCAGAACCGCCAAAAGAAAAACTTTGATGCACGTGTAAATTCTTCACCTGCATTGAAATAGATGCATATTAATTGATAAGAGATATTAACTTATCATATACCTTATTTTTGTCTTCATATGTTCTTCTTATCACTTGGTAAGTTGTGATTGCTGTTTGCCTCCATCATTTTTGCATAATATTCAATACTCCACAAAGGAATCAAAATATGTTTGCAAACCAATACAGATAAAACAAGGAATTCTACATTGATATGTTAAGTGTTGGTGTATATATGAGTGGCCCATACGGCCCATGTATTAGGCCCATCTAGAGGCCCATGTACAACTACTATATTACCCACCCTTCTAGGCTTTGGAGGAATACAATGAGCATATTCCCTAACATGGTATCAGCCTAGCCTCTGTTGCCGGTGCGGCCCTCTCCTCTGCTCCTGGCGCGCCGCGCGCGTGGCCCCAGGGCCGGCCGCCCGCCTCCGCCGCCGCCGCACTTGCCGCTGTCGGGGCTCCCCCCGGCGCGGCTCCCCCCAGCGCTCCTCCTCCTCCTCCTCCGGCCGCCGCCGCCGCCCTGGGCGCGGGCGCGGGGGGCGCAGGCGCCGCAGCCGCCGCCGCAGCCGCCATGGGCCCGAGCGCGGCTCCTCCTCCCTGGCGCGGGCTGGGTATGCCCCCGATGGACGCGCCGTTCGCCACCACTGCCTTCCGCGGGCAGCAGACCCTCGTCGCCGGAGCTGCTACGGCCGATGCTGCTCTCGCCGCGGCCCTCCTCGCCGCCAAGTCCGAGGCTACGACGGCTCAGGAGCGGGTCCGCGCGGCTGCCCTCGCTTGGGAGCGCGAGCGCTCCGCGGCCGATGCTCTCACTCGCCGTGTCACCGAGGCGGAGCACTACGTCCTTGTCTCCTCCGGCCAGCAGCCCGTCGTCCCCTTCACCGAGCACGCCGCCTCTTCTTCCCACCAGGCTCCGCCCTCTAGTTCTGGACCCCGACTCGACCCGACCGATCGCATGGTCACCCAACTTCACCTCCAGGCCGCCGGTGTCCAGAACATCAAGGCCTTGGTCTCCGTCCTCCTCAACCCTACGTCCTCCTCCTACTGGCGCTGGCGGGACCAGGTCCTCCTCGCCCTCCGCCGCTACGCCCTCGACGACCACGTCCTCCTCGACACGCCAGTCGAGGCGCAGGACATGGTGTGGCTGCGCCTCGACAGTGTCGCCATGTCCTGGATCTTTGGGACCATCTCCCTAGATCTGCAGGACATCATCAGGACTCACGGCGGCACCGCGCAATAGGCCTGGCTGGCGCTCAAGGGGCAGTTCCTCGACAATGCCGAGGCCCGCGCTCTCCAGCTCGATGCCTCCTTCCGCACCTTCGAGCAGGGCGATTTCTCTGTTGGTGAGTTCTGCAGGAGGATGAAGGGCATGGCTGATGCTCTTGACAACCTCGGGTGCCCGACCGGGTCCTGGTGCTCAATGTCCTGCGGGGTCTCAATAGTACCTATGACCACCTGCGGACATGGATCACCCGCTAGAGGCCCTTCCCTCCTTCCTGCAGGTCCGGGACGACCTCGTCCTAGAGAAGATCACCAGGGGTCCCGCGACCGGATCGTCCTCGTCCTCGTCCTCCTCCACCGCGCTCATGGTTGCTCCACCGGCTCCTTCCGCCTCGCCTGCCACCTCTCTCCTTGGTGCTCCTCCCACCGGGCAGAGCGGGGGTGGGGGGCGCGGTGGGCGTCGTCGGCGGAGGGGACGTGGTGGTGGTGGTACTGGTGGCACTGCTACTGGTGGTGCTGGTGGGGGTCGTCAAGGCACGCCAACTCCGGCTCTGGCTCCTGCTTCTGCCCCTGCCCCTGGAGGTACACCCTGGTCATCCTTCAGTAACCCATGGTCAGGGCTCATCTCGATGTGGTCATTTCAGGGTCAGGAGGGCCTCGTCCTCAGCTCCAGCCGGCGGCCATGTTCACCAGTGCTGCTCCCCTGTTCGCGCCGTCCTGGACTCCACTCGCTCAGCCTAGCCAGCCCCGACCTAGCCTGGGGGGTGGGACCAGGCCGCGCTGGCACAGTCCTTCAGCACCATGGGGCTGACACCGCCGGTCAGCACCGAGTGGATCGCTGACTCGGGTGCCTCCTTCCATACCACCCCAGATGCTGGTATCTTTTCTTCTGTCCGACCCCCACATCCTTCTTGTCCTTCTATCATGGTTGGTGATGGGTCTTGTCTTCCTGTCACCTTCGTGGGTTCTGCTCCTGGTTCTTTTCGTCTTTCCAATGTTCTTGTTGCTCCTCAGATGGTTCATAACCATGTTTTCATTCGCCAGTTTACAGCTGACAATTCTTGTTTCGTCGAATTTGACTCCTCTGGTCTTACTGTGAAGGATTCGGCTTCCCGGCGTCTGCTCCTCCGATGTGACATCTCCGGGCCCCTTTACACCCTTCTTCTTCCTGCTTCCACTGCTCCACATTCGACTTCTTCTTCGTCTGCTGCCTTTGCCGCGACGTCGTCTTCTACCACCTGGCACCGCCGACTTGGTCACCCTGGCCGCGACGTTTTGGCTCAGCTCAGTCGTAGTACCGATGTTCCTTGTACTAGGGCTCCTGCTGAGCATCTCTGTCATGCGTGCCAGCTAGGTCGTCATGTTAGACTTTCTTTTTCTTCTTCTTCTTCGCATGCAACGCATGCCTTTGATCTTGTTCACTGTGACCTATGGACATCCCCTGTACCCAGCATTTCGGGTTATAAATATTATCTGGTGGTGGTTGATAATTTCTCTTATTACTCTTGGACTTTTCCTTTGCGCACCAAGTCTGAGACTTTTCCCACCCTCCTCCACTTCTTTGCCTGGGTGTCTACTCAGTTCGGCCTCACCATTAAGGCCGTCCAGTGTGACAATGGGCGTGAGTTCGATAACAACACCTCCCGTTCTTTCTTCCTCTCTCGGGGTGTTCAGCTGCGTATGTCTTGTCCGTATACCTCTCCCCAGAATGGCAAGGCTGAGCGGATGATTCGCACGACGAATGACATCATGCGCACCATTCTGATCCAGGCCTCTCTGCCTCCCCGCTTCTGGGCTGAGAGTCTCCACACCGCCACCTACTTGCTCAACCGCCTTCCGTCCACAGCTTCCCCTGCTCCCACTCCACACCACGCTCTTTTCGGTACCCCTCCTAGCTACGATCACCTTCGTGTCTTCGGGTGTGCATGTTACCCTAACATCTCCGCCACTGCTCCTCACAAGCTGGCGCCCCGCTCGACTCGTTGTGTGTTTCTTGGTTACTCCCCTGACCACAAGGGGTACCGTTGCTTCGACCTCACCTCTCGCCGAGTCATCTCCCAACACGTTGTGTTTGACGAGTCGGATTTCTCCTACTCCACCTCTTCTACACATTCCCCTGACACCGAGTTGGAGTCCATGTTTTCTCCTGACCCGGTGGTTCAGCCACCTTTGTCTGTCTGTCTTTTTCTAGCAGGTTTTCCTGGTACACCGACACCGCTTCCGGTGATCTTTGTCGTGCCACGCGCAGCCCCGGCGTCTCCTGTCGTGCCACGCGCGGCCCCGGTGCCACCTACTGCACCTGCGCGCTACGCTCAGCCGGTGCAGGTGTACCGGCGTCGTTCGGTGACGGCACCGGCACCGGACCCACGGCCTCCGACTCCGCCCCCGGAGGCTCCAGCGCGCTATGCGCACCCTATGCGCGTCTTCGAGCGCCGCTCGACGGCTCCGCCTCCACCGCAACCTACGTCGGAGCCGTCACCACCGCCGCCTCCACCGACTCGCTCTCGTGTCGAGCCAGCAGTGTACCACCCGCCCACCATCCATTGGGACCCTAGTCATATTCATCCCATAGTGACTCGGCGGGCGGCTGGGGTTCTTCGGCCCGCGACTCTCTCTGCCACCGAGGGAGAGCCGCGGATCTCTCCGGTACCCTCCTCTGTCCACAACGCACTGGCGGATCCTCACTGGCGTCGCGCGATGGAAGATGAGTACAAGGCTCTTCTTGCCAACCAGACATGGGACCTCGTGCCACGTCCGTCTGGTTGCAATGTGGTCACTGGCAAGTGGATCTGGACGCATAAGTGTCGGACTGATGGTACACTGGATCGCTACAAGGCTCGATGGGTTCTCCGGGGTTTCACCCAGCGTCCTGGTGTGGACTATGATGAGACCTTCAGTCTAGTGGTGAAGCCTACTACAGTGCACATGTCCTCTCTGTAACACCCTAGGTGTTTGCACAATTAAATTGCACTCATTGTATGCAACTTGTGCTTAGTTTACTTGAAAAGGGATTTTTTTGTAATTATAAAAGGGTATATGTGTAATTATGATTTTATGCAAGGTACTTTCTGCAGTTATATTTGAATTGGGTGTGCAATTATAACTCTTGTGGAGGGTGTTTTTGCAAAATGTGGTGTAATCATTACATGGCAGGGAACTTTTCAAACCAGCCCAAGATTGAAATGAAATTTCATTGAAAAAGTCAAGTTCCTTTAAATTCAAATTCCTTTCTTTGTTTTCAAAATTAGCTCTCTATCCTTTGGTCAAATAAATTTTTGCACAACATCAAAGTTGTAGATCTTGAAAAGTTGAACAACTTTCATGTTGAGCACTTTTTCATTTGAGCTTTAGTTTAAAAGTTATTGCTTGTTTACATTTTGGTCCCTGAAATTTTCAAAAATTGCAAACCATCCCTTTTTCTTCTTCCTCCAGCCCTCTCCTCTGTTTTTTTTCTCTGCCGCCGCCGCAGAGCTTGTCGCCGGCGCCGTGGAGAGCCCGCCCGGCCGCCCTTCGCTCTGCGCTGGCACCCACGCGTCGCCTCAGAGCTTCTCCACCGCCCTTGGCTGCGCGCTGGAGCCTCCCCTGCAGTGCCACGCCGCCCAGTGCTGCCGCATGGCCGCCACCGCGATGCCGCCGTGGAGCGCCCCCTGCAGAGCTCCAGGACCCCTTCTAGCGCGCGCCCGAGCACCTCAAAGACCCCAGCGACCTATTCCTCTCCTCCTTTTGCTCTCCCCTCGCTCTCACACCGCAGAACGCCGCCGCCGCCCCGCTTGAACGCCGGCGAGCTCACCCTCGCCGCGGAGCCGCCTCACCGCCACTCCTCCGCCCGCTCTGACCCCCTAGCAAGCACCGCCTCGCCCTCGCGCAACTCCCAGGCCACTTCCCCTCGCCCGAACCCCACCGGAGCCACCCCGCCGCCGTGCTCCGAGCTCCACCGGCCGCCGCTCGCCGTGGACCGACCTCCTCCCACCCTCATTTCGCGACCCAAGGGCATCCAGAGAATCGCCTCGACTTCCTCTCCGTTTTCCACAACCTACCCCTCGCCGCCGGTGAGCCCCTCGCTGGGATTTGGCCGGTCAACCGTCGCCTCCCCTCTCTGACTCAGCCAAGGACCCTGGGGTTTAAATTCGAGAAAGGCCAGGGGGTTATTTGAATAGCTCAAGACACAGATGAATAGTGCCTTAGGGACTTCTTTGTGATGATTTTCAGTGATCTTTGAAATTCAATATCAATTCCTGGAAAATTCGTAAAATAGAAAATCTAGATGTTTTAGAATCCTCTTGAAGAGCTCTATGCAGTAGAACCATAATATGTTAGGCTTTAGTTGCAAGTTTTTGCTGAAAAATTTGATTTGTGTTACTAGTGCATATATATTAGTTGTTTTTATCTTTTTCTTATCTACTGTTTGAAGCCTGATCTTGCAATGAAATTTTTATGGTGATTTACTCTTATGTATATAGTGTTTCTATAAAAATTTCGAGCTCAGTTCTTATGTGTAGGTTTTTATTTGTTTTAATCCTTGTTTAATAGACTTTATTTATGATAAATAGTTTCTATTCTTGTTAAATCCTGAAAATATTCCTGAGTGTTCATCTGGAGTATCTTAGCTTGTCCAGGAAGTTTGAGCCTCAGTTCATGACTAGAACAGGATCAAAAAATGAATCTTGCTAATCTGTTGTTCTGTTTTGTTTATTTTCTCATAATTATATCTGTGTAGATAAAATCATGAAAAATTCACAGTAGTTAGTTCATTTCTGTTTAGATCTCCTGTTAAATTTTGAGCTTCTTCTTTGTTCTAGTTTGACCTGTATAATTCAAATTTGTTCAATGTGCTGTCTGAATGATTGATTTGTTCTGATTAAATGGTTAGATGTTATGGCATGATTTTTACAGGGTAGATTACTTTGTTCATGTTCTGTTTAGTGAAATTTTGGCAGAATTTATTACTGGTTATGCTCTGAGTGTTTAGTTTATTAGCAAACCATGTTTTGTTTGTTATAGAAAACCACCCCCACTTGTTTATGGAGTAGTCAACATCATTTGTGCTGTTGATCATGATGCCTTGAGTAGTTAGGTTTGTTAGTTAACTACTCTATAAACGATTGCCCATGTGTTATGCTTGTTTGCCAGTTGTTAGCCTACAACTTTACCATGACAGGGGTATGTTCTTAATTATGTCACCTTTTGCATTTCATATAGATACGACTACGATGACGGACGGGACGTACGAGTTGATCCCGGAGTCTGACGGAGGTGATCCAGAAGTCCAGGTGAACGCAGCTGAACTAACTGAAGCCCCGAACCAAAGTTCGGAAGAACCCCAGGCTGTGTTAGCTAGCGACTACCGAGAAGGCAAGCCCCGGACATAACCTATACTTCAAATTAATATCATTTACTGTATTATTTACTTGTGCATTTACAGTTCTTAGGATTTGAATTGAAACCCTAGATGCATGATCCTAGGAACCTATGTACTGAAAACTAGACTTGAGTTCGACTACTTGCTAAGCTTATAGGACCGGTAAAAGTCGAGTGATTGCCTGTCACTCGCGAGCTTTATAGGAACTGCTTGTTTACTTTCTGTTATCAATATAAGGACGACGGACGGGGTTGTGTTCGATATCATGACCTTATGTGAGACCCCGTCTGTGTTGATGAACTTGCTAAGGTCGCGGTGTGTGGTAGCGGTGGTTAAGTTTTTGAAAGTACTAGCCACATGCCGTAAATATGGTACGCGGCAAGCCTAGTAGCCGATTGGACCGGGGAGTGGATATACCTCCCACTCTCTCTTAAGGATAGGTTTATTTTTATGTTGCGCAACACTACGACTTCTAGGGACAAGGGTGGACCGGACACGGGTGGACCTTGGAGCCCTGTAGTCGGGGAGAGTGACACTATCCACAAGCCGGAAAGAAAGGTCAACGGTTGTTTGGGAACGACCCGACGGTGTTCCAGACGTGTGTGCTAGGTTTATCCTTGCAAGGTTGAATTTCGATTCAGAATCGTCCGCCTCTCACGATGATATGAGACTGCTTGATCCCTTTGCCACACAGAGTAATAAGAGCAACAATATTATTTATCAATCTTGTTGTTTGCTTAGTTTTCTACCATGTTTGGATAGTAGTTGCTTACATAGAATGGTTAAATCAACTAGAATCTTGAAAGTTAAAACTTGAAAGTAAGGATCTACTCTTTATTGCTTTTCAGCAAAAAAGGAAAACCAGAGCCTCACAAACCCTACATAGTCTAGCTATAGTGGGCTACTTAGACCCGTTGACGGTTAAGTCTTGCTGAGTATTAGAATACTCAGTCTTGCTGTTGAAAACCTTTTCAGGTATGAGTTTTGAGGAGCAAATCGCTAGCTTGACCTACCCTTGCTCGTTGCCTCCTGGCTGGTCCGTAGAGTGGGACACGTCTTCGACCGGCAATGACTATGGCGAGTGATACCATGCTTGGGCTAGCCTGGTATCCTTTTGCGACGTGTTGTAGCCGTCGTGTTTTATCTTCCGCTGTCTAAACTCTGAATTTAAGTTATGGCTTGTATAACTGTTTACTAAGGTTGGTCTTGTAATAATACTTTAGAACTGGTTTGTAATAACTTTTATGCCTGTGATGTAAAACTTGTGGTTGTAATATCTCTGCACTCGCCTTCGTGCGGGGTATGCTTGTTCGATCCGAGAACCGGTGGTTGTATCGGGACGTTACCCGACAGACCAAGGATTGTTCCGTTTGAAGTGCGTTTGAGCCGGTGTTGCCTTTATGGTGATGGCCTGCGCACTTGAGCAGGGATAATTCAGGTGGTTCTGCCACAGCTGGTATCCGAGCTACAAGTGTACACCAGAGGTGTTGGAACCTTAAAAATCATTTTCCGTATAAAATTGGAACAACAAAGAATTTCGGAAAGCTACGTTGGATTCGTTAAGGGTTGTGCATAGAACGTAAAGTCCTAGGGAATTTACGGGAATTACTAGGTGGTTATTTATGTATGGTTTATGTCTCTGACTTCCAGCGCTTTACATTTTGTCAAACCATACTCACAAGCAACTCTTAATTCTTGTAACGACGCACCTATGTTGAGGTAAGAAGGTAAGGATCCTTAGTCAGCTGAGGTAGTCTGACCTTCCCATCGGTGATGCGAGCCGAACGCTGCCCTCAAGCAGTGGCTTACTTGAGGTGCTTCCAATATACCGACTAATAGTTGACTATATTGGAAGTAAAATGTGCTCGGTCAGCTGAGGGAGTCTGACCTTCCCGTCGGCGATGCGAACCGAACGCTGTGCTCAAGCAGTGGCCTACTTGAGCTGCTGCCAATATATCGATCTTGGCCGACTATATTGGGAGTAAAGGAACTTGTGAATACGCTTCTGAGTAGCGTATGTTAATGTTGGCCATATGGCGGAAATTGTATGGCTACCGCTTCTATAGTGAGCGGTAATGTTTGGGGACGCTTTCATGAGTTTTGGCATGAAAGGTTCATTGGATATATATATATATTTGTTCTGTCAATCTTCTGCAGGTACACTAACCGCGATTCGATAAGTTAAGAACGGTTAGAATGTATCGACTAGCTATATAGGGAGAGCCATATTTATGTATGCCACCGTGCTAACCACGTAAGCCCAATGATAGTTGGCAATTGTTTATCTTGTGAGGACGGTCAGGACGTGCATGCATATCTAGTTGATGTTTGAATTGGTTCTTAGTGTTTGAAGTTGTTACCTAAGCTTTGTAAGGAATTTCTAGTATGAATTCTCATAGATAAGTGTTAGTGTGCTTAAACCATGAGTGAGTTGAATTTTGATTTTAGTAGCATGCTTGTTAAATGCTTAGGTTTCCTTGGATGAAAAATAGGGTTTTGAGTCATGCCTTCATCCTAAGCCCCATGTTGTTAAAAGGATCTCTTCATTCCTTAGAATCTCAAATGATGAACCAGTACCGATTGTGGTTTGTTATTTTCTGAGTTTGGAACCATGTCATCTTTTGAATTAGGATCACATTTGCTTTACCGCAGTCTTCTTAAAGCTTTATTTGAGAAGTCTTGAGATAATCACATTACTCACATTTGAATCCTTTTTGATTCAGATGGCGGCTTGTCCTCAGATGTATTGGGATGAGGAGGGAAATGCTCATACCGACTGTCTGTACTGGGAGGGTTTTCCGAGGATTCTTTGGGATTCACTTCGTATCTTTCACTAACCAGATCCACCCCAGTACACGGGACGCCAGTTTTCTGAGGATGGGATTCAGAAGAACAGAGTTACCATGACCATTCCTCAGCACCCCATCTTGGATTGGCCACCTATTGATATTGAGGTGGTGGGATATCGTTTGGTTGATGCTTTTGAGACGGCAGCCCTCAGAGCTATTACTACTTTTTGTGAGCACCATCCTGAGGAGGTAGCTGCGTATCCGATTGGTTTGTTTCCAGCGGTCAGTGCTGGTAATGCAGAGTGGCTCTTCAGGGCCACACACTTTGGGCACTTAATTGGAGATGTAGCTGTGGAGACTATTCAGGCAGTAGTCAGATATATGAATGCGCAGAATCACTACCAGATACTTCAGCAGCGACATATGGAGCAGGTGCTAGACTTAGCCCAGTCCTTCCAGCGAGGTCTTCGTTTGAGGGATACTCAGATCCAGGGACTTCAGGATGCCGTTGCTGGTAGGGATCAGGCCATTGCACAGTTTGAGCATCAGGCTTTAGAGCATGGTGCTGAGATAGAGCAGCGCAACACGGTTATTGGTTTTCTTCAGGGGCAGGTGAATGAGCTTCAAGCAGATTGGGCTGATGCTTTAGCCCATATTGGTGCGCTCCAGGAGCAACTAGATGTTCCAGCCGCGCCTGCAGCAGCAGAAGAGGACCCAGAGGAGATTGAGGGAGTTTCTGACTTGGATTCGGAGCACGCACTTGCTGAGCCTAACCCTCAGCCGGACGATTCTTTTTCCGGCAGTGCCTCTTCTGTGGGCAACCTCGACGACTTCTAGGCGTCTTAGACTTGTCCTAGATAGTTGTGTTTTCTCTTATTGTAGCATTTGTACATAGAGAAGATGATGTAAAATAGCCCTAGGGAGGAGTACCACTTGTTGTATTATATGTGGTAAGGATGTATGATGCTAGGTTGTATGAGAAAGGCTACATTGGATGTAATATAAGTAGCGACTACCAGTTTGAAAATCATGATCTTCCTACTTGCCAAATCTCTTCATTTGTGCATTTCCACGCTGTTTGATGAATACTAAGATGTTGCAAATTTTGTGGCATGTGTGCTCATCAAATTTTAGCCTAGGAATCTATGAGACTATAGTTTAGTCCAATCACTTCTATGATCTCCGTTGGTTAGCCGCGTAGCGCAGAACGGCGAAGAATGAATTGATGGATTAGCTTCTTTACCCTTTTACTCTCAGCAATGAGTATCAATACGATGGAGCATGAAGCCATCTAACAGTTGACCAATTCTGAGTTTTATGGGTTGTACAAATATGTGTTGTGCATATTATGCTACACCGCATTTAGATAAATTCTGCTGATTCTATTTTGATATCCAATCTTTGATCACTGCATTTACCATTGATTTTGGGAGCAAGAGAAATGTATCTAATGGATGTCTTCCATAATTACAGATGGTTGGTCAAACTCGTGGAACGCCTGAAGGCTTCGGCCGTGAGAGTGGCAGTGGATCTCAGCAGCCACCGCCGCCACCGTCGAATCTGCACGAGTTGATGGCCATGTAGACTGAGCTGCTTCGTCAATTATTCCAAGGGCAACAAAATCAGCCCCGCCAATATCATGGAGGTCGGGATGCTCAACCCGCGGGTTACCAGGAGTTCTTTGCTACCCAACCTCCACTCTTCAGCCGAGCTGATGACCCACTAGATGCTGATGCTTGGCTTCGTACTATCAATTCCAAGTTTGCTCTATTAGCGGTACCGTGTGCTGATGCCAACAAAGCCCACTTTGCCGCCCAACAACTTCGTGGTCCTGCACGCATATGGTGGGATCATTATTGTGAGATGCAGCCTGCTGAACATGTCATCTCTTGGGAGGAATTCCGAACTGCCTTCAGATCACATCATATTCCTGAAGGACTGATAGAGAGAAAGCTGAATGAGTTCTTGGCTCTAAATCAAGGAACCCACACTGTTCTACAATATGCACAGACCTTCAATCATCTGTGCCAATATGCGGGCCATCATGCTGATACGGATGCCAAGAAATGTGATCGTTTTAGTCGTGGCCTCACTACCAAGCTCAAGGAACGCCTGAACCTTGTTCAGCCCAACACCTATAATGAGCTGGTCAACCTAGCAATTACTCAAGAGGACTGCATCACTGCCCATCGTGCTGAGAAGAAGCGGAAGGCACCCACAGGACCCTCGAGTGCCCAGCCACCGAGGTATCGTCTGGTGCAAAATACTCCACCCAGACCTCCACAGGGAAATGCCCCAGTGGGCAGGTTTGTCTTTAGGCCGCCCCAACAGCAGGGAGGATTCAGACCTCCAGTGCCTCAACAGCAGCAACAGCAACAGCAGCAGCAGCAGCAATCTAGCCCAAGGCCGAATGCCCCACAGTTCAATAGTGGGAATGGTAATAATCGATGCTTCAACTGCGGCAGTACATCTCACTTTGCCAAGAATTGTCCGCAGCCCAGAAAGAATTATCCAGGGCAGAACTCCAACCAGAACAACAATAAGGGCAAGGGCAAAAGGCAAATGGTGAAAGTCCGATAGGGACGAGTTAACTTTACTACTCTTGCAGAGCTTCCCGAAGGAGCACCAGTTATGTCGGGCACTTTCTCTATCCACAATAAACTCGCAGTCATATTATTTGATTCTGGTGCAACTCATAGCTTTATAAGTGCCAAATTTGGAGTAAGGGTAGGATTGGATTTTTGTCATGTCAAGAAATCTTATATGATAGCAACTCCTGGTGGAAAGATAGCATCCAATCAAATCACTACACATGTGCCACTTAAGTTGGGTAGCAAAGTGATAAAGACAGATTTGATCTTGTTGAACTTAGAAGGCATGGATGTTATTCTGGGCATGGATGTTATTCTGGGCATGGATTGGATGACTAAACATAAAGTACAGTTAGATATCTCTTCTCGAGCTATCGAGATAGATTCACCACATCAAGGAGCCACCATACTCTATCGGCCACAATGAGAGTGCTTCAACTCTTGTGCTTATGCCACAAAAGAAATTAAGATTGAAGATATTCCTGTTGTGTGTGAGTATGCGGATGTATTTCCAGATGATTTGCCTGGAATGCCTCCTGATAGAGACATCAAGTTCGTTATTGAGCTTCAACCCGGTACCGCCCCTATTTCAAAGAGGTCGTACTGAATGCCTCCAAATGAGTTAGCAGAATTGAAAATCCAACTCCAAGACCTTCTTGACAAGGGCTTTATACATCCAAGTTCTTCACCCTGGGGATGTCCAGCCCTGTTTGTGAAGAAGAAGGACAACAGTTTGAGGCTATGTGTTGATTATCGACCACTCAATGCGGTCACTATTAAAAACATGTATCCTCTTCCCCGCATTGATGTCCTATTTGATCAGTTAGCTGGAGCCAAGGTTTTCTCTAAGATTGATCTTCATTCTGGCTACCATCAAATAAAGATCAAGCCTTGTGATATTCCAAAGACTGCTTTCTCGACCAGATATGGACTCTATGAGTATCTGGTTATGTCTTTTGGTCTTACCAACGCCCCAGCATATTTTATGTACTTGATGAATTCAGTCTTCATGTCGGAGCTGGATAAATTCGTGGTGGTATTCATTGACGATATTTTGATCTACTCCAAGAATGAAGAAGATCATGCTGAGCATTTGCGTATCGTTCTTCAACGATTACGAGATCATCATCTTTATGCCAAATTCTCCAAGTGTGAATTTTGGTTGGATAGTGTGAAATTCTTAGGCCACACTATCTCCAGTGATGGTATATCCGTTGATCCAACTAAAGTACAAGAAGTGATGGATTGGGAATCTCCAACTTCAGTTCATCAAATTCGCAGTTTTCTTGGTTTAGCTGGATACTATCGTCGATTCATCCCTGATTTCTCCAGAATAGCTAAGCCTATGACGGAGTTATTGAAGAAGGGAGTGAAGTTTGTTTGGAGTGACAAATGTGAAGAAGCCTTTCAAACTCTCAAAGCTCGACTCACTACTGCTCCAGTATTGGCTACACCGGACAGTACCAAACCTTTTGATGTCTATTGCGATGCTTCTGGTACGGGACTTGGTTGTGTGCTTATGCAAGAAAACCGAGTTATTGCTTATGCATCAAGAGCTCTCCGGAATCATGAGGAGAATTATCCAACACATGATCTGGAGTTAGCAGCTGTTATACACGCCCTCAAGCTTTGGAGACATCATCTTATGGGAACTCATTGTAATATTTACACTGACCATAAGAGTCTCAAATATATCTTCACCCAAGCTGATCTCAACAAGAGACAGAGGCGTTGGCTAGAGTTGATAAAGGATTATGATCTAGAAGTGCACTATCATCCAGGAAAAGCTAATGTGGTTGCGGATGCACTCAGCCGCAAGTCACAATGCCATTGTCTATCTGTAGAGACATTCAATGAAACTCTATGCCAAGAAATGATGAAGTTGAACTTAGAAATGGTACCTCAAGGAAGTTTGAACCATATATCTATTGAGCCTACACTTCATGATAGCATCATCATGGCACAATTACATGATGAGGGTATCAAGGTCATCAAGGAAAAGTTATCCCAAGGTGAAGCAAAGTACAAATGTTTTCGAGTGGATCATCGAGGAGTTTTATGGTTTGAATCTCGACTTGTTGTACCCAAGGATCATCAACTTAGAAAGCAAATTCTTGACGAAGCCCATCTATCGAAGTTTTCGATTCATCCGGGTAGTACAAAGATGTACCAAGACCTTAAACAAAATTTCTGGTGGACTCGAATGAAAAGAGAGATCGCCAGATATGTTTCTGAGTGTGATGTTTGTCAAAGAGTTAAGGCTAGTCACTTGAAAGTAGCTGGTACTCTCCAACCTTTACCTATTCCGTCCTGGAAATGGGAGGACATCAGTATGGATTTTATTGTCGGTTTACCCAACACTTCTCAGAAGCATGATTCTATTTGGGTAATCGTTGATAGACTCACCAAGACCGCTCATTTTATTCCAGTGCATACAACTTATTCTGCCAAGAGGTATGCAGAGATTTATCTCGATCAAATTGTTCGTTTGCATGGAGTTCCAAAGACGATCATTTCTGATCGTGGGGCTCAGTTTATTGCACGTTTCTGGGAGCAATTGCAAGAATCTCTTGGAACAAAATTGATTCGTAGTTCAGCTTATCATCCACAAACTGATGGGCAAACGGAGCGGATCAATCAAATCCTTGAAGACATGTTGAGGGCATGTGCTATTCAATATGGCAAGAACTGGGACAAATGCCTAGCACTGGCAGAATTCTCGTATAATAACAGTTATCAATCCAGCTTGCAAATGGCACCATTTGAAGCGTTATACGGATGAAGGTGTCGAACTCCTTTGAGTTGGTCACAAGCTGGAGAACGCAAAATCTTTGGGCCAGATTTAGTCTCTGAGGCAGAGGAGAAAATCAAAGTTATCCAGACTAATCTCAAAACAGCCCAATCAAGACAGAAAAGTTATGCAGACAAAAGAAGAGATCCTTTACAATTCAAGGTAGGGGATTTCGTATATTTGCGAGTGTCTCCTACTAGAGGTGTTCAACGCTTTGGCGTAAAAGGGAAACTAGCACCCCGATACATCGGACCATTTGAAATTATCGAAACTTGTGGACTAGTTGCCTACTGACTTCGTCTTCCTTCTCAGTTGGCCGCCATTCATGATGTCTTCCATGTATCACAACTCCGGAAGTGCACCAGGGTACCTACTGAGATCCTTGAACCACAAGATATCGAGATTGAATCCGATCTATCTTATACGGAGTATCCAATCAAGATTCTTGACACCAAAGAAAGAAGTACTAGAAGGGAGAAAGTTAAAATGTACAAGATTCAGTGGAATCATCATACCGAGGAAGAAGCTACTTGGGAGACTGAAAATTTTCTCCAAAGAAACTTTCCTTACTTTCTTAGAACAAATCCAGGTATTAAACCTTTCCATTCTCAGTCTTCCTGTAATCTCGGGGCGAGATTCCTTTTTAGGGGGGAAGGCTGTAACACCCTAGGTGTTTGCACAATTAAATTGCACTCATTGTATGCAACTTGTGCTTAGTTTACTTGAAAAGGGATTTTTTTGTAATTATAAAAGGGTATATGTGTAATTATGATTTTATGCAAGGTACTTTCTGCAGTTATATTTGAATTGGGTGTGCAATTATAACTCTTGTGGAGGGTGTTTTTGCAAAATGTGGTGTAATCATTACATGGCAGGGAACTTTTCAAACCAGCCCAAGATTGAAATGAAATTTCATTGAAAAAGTCAAGTTCCTTTAAATTCAAATTCCTTTCTTTGTTTTCAAAATTAGCTCTCTATCCTTTGGTCAAATAAATTTTTGCACAACATCAAAGTTGTAGATCTTGAAAAGTTGAACAACTTTCATGTTGAGCACTTTTTCATTTGAGCTTTAGTTTAAAAGTTATTGCTTGTTTACATTTTGGTCCCTGAAATTTTCAGAAATTGCAAACCAGCCCTTTTTCTTCTTCCTCCAGCCCTCTCCTCTGTTTTTTTTCTCTGCCGCCGCCGCAGAGCTTGTCGCCGGCGCCGTGGAGAGCCCGCCCGGCCGCCCTTCGCTCTGCGCTGGCACCCACGCGTCGCCTCAGAGCTTCTCCACCGCCCTTGGCTGCGCGCTGGAGCCTCCCCTGCAGTGCCACGCCGCCCAGTGCTGCCGCATGGCCGCCACCGCGATGCCGCCGTGGAGCGCCCCCTGCAGAGCTCCAGGACCCCTTCTAGCGCGCGCCCGAGCACCTCAAAGACCCCAGCGACCTATTCCTCTCCTCCTTTTGCTCTCCCCTCGCTCTCACACCGCAGAACGCCGCCGCCGCCCCGCTTGAACGCCGGCGAGCTCACCCTCGCCGCGGAGCCGCCTCACCGCCGCTCCTCCGCCCGCTCTGACCCCCTAGCAAGCACCGCCTCGCCCTCGCGCAACTCCCAGGCCACTTCCCCTCGCCCGAACCCCACCGGAGCCACCCCGCCGCCGTGCTCCGAGCTCCACCGGCCGCCGCTCGCCGTGGACCGACCTCCTCCCACCCTCATTTCGCGACCCAAGGGCATCCAGAGAATCGCCTCGACTTCCTCTCCGTTTTCCACAACCTACCCCTCGCCGCCGGTGAGCCCCTCGCTGGGATTTGGCCGGTCAACCGTCGCCTCCCCTCTCTGACTCAGCCAAGGACCCTGGGGTTTAAATTCGAGAAAGGCCAGGGGGTTATTTGAATAGCTCAAGACACAGATGAATAGTGCCTTAGGGACTTCTTTGTGATGATTTTCAGTGATCTTTGAAATTCAATATCAATTCCTGGAAAATTCGTAAAATAGAAAATCTAGATGTTTTAGAATCCTCTTGAAGAGCTCTATGCAGTAGAACCATAATATGTTAGGCTTTAGTTGCAAGTTTTTGCTGAAAAATTTGATTTGTGTTACTAGTGCATATATATTAGTTGTTTTTATCTTTTTCTTATCTACTGTTTGAAGCCTGATCTTGCAATGAAATTTTTATGGTGATTTACTCTTATGTATATAGAGTTTCTATAAAAATTTCGAGCTCAGTTCTTATGTGTAGGTTTTTATTTGTTTTAATCCTTGTTTAATAGACTTTATTTATGATAAATAGTTTCTATTCTTGTTAAATCCTGAAAATATTCCTGAGTGTTCATCTGGAGTATCTTAGCTTGTCCAGGAAGTTTGAGCCTCAGTTCATGACTAGAACAGGATCAAAAAATGAATCTTGCTAATCTGTTGTTCTGTTTTGTTTATTTTCTCATAATTATATCTGTGTAGATAAAATCATGAAAAATTCACAGTAGTTAGTTCATTTCTGTTTAGATCTCCTGTTAAATTTTGAGCTTCTTCTTTGTTCTAGTTTGACCTGTATAATTCAAATTTGTTCAATGTGCTGTCTGAATGATTGATTTGTTCTGATTAAATGGTTAGATGTTATGGCATGATTTTTACAGGGTAGATTACTTTGTTCATGTTCTGTTTAGTGAAATTTTGGCAGAATTTATTACTGGTTATGCTCTGAGTGTTTAGTTTATTAGCAAACCATGTTTTGTTTGTTATAGAAAACCACCCCCACTTGTTTATGGAGTAGTCAACATCATTTGTGCTATTGATCATGATGCCTTGAGTAGTTAGGTTTGTTAGTTAACTACTCTATAAACGATTGCCCATGTGTTATGCTTGTTTGCCAGTTGTTAGCCTACAACTTTACCATGACAGGGGTATGTTCTTAATTATGTCACCTTTTGCATTTCATATAGATACGACTACGTTGACGGACGGGACGTACGAGTTGATCCCGGAGTCTGACGGAGGTGATCCAGAAGTACAGGTGAACGCAGCTGAACTAACTGAAGCCCCGAACCAAAGTTCGGAAGAACCCCAGGCTGTGTTAGCTAGCGACTACCGAGAAGGCAAGCCCCGGACATAACCTATACTTCAAATTAATACCATTTACTGTATTATTTACTTGTGCATTTACAGTTCTTAGGATTTGAATTGAAACCCTAGATGCATGATCCTAGGAACCTATGTACTGAAAACTAGACTTGAGTTCGACTACTTGCTAAGCTTATAGGACCGGTAAAAGTCGAGTGATTGCCTGTCACTCGCGAGCTTTATAGGAACTGCTTGTTTACTTTCTGTTATCAATATAAGGACGACGGACGGGGTTGTGTTCGATATCATGACCTTATGTGAGACCCCGTCTGTGTTGATGAACTTGCTAAGGTCGCGGTGTGTGGTAGCGGTGGTTAAGTTTTTGAAAGTACTAGCCACATGCCGTAAATATGGTACGCGGCAAGCCTAGTAGCCGATTGGACCGGGGAGTGGATATACCTCCCACTCTCTCTTAGGGATAGGTTTATTTTTATGTTGCGCAACACTACGACTTCTAGGGACAAGGGTGGACCGGACACGGGTGGACCTTGGAGCCCTGTAGTCGGGGAGAGTGGCACTATCCACAAGCCGGAAAGAAAGGTCAACGGTTGTTTGGGAACGACCCGACGGTGTTCCAGACGTGTGTGCTAGGTTTATCCTTGCAAGGTTGAATTTCGATTCAGAATCGTCCGCCTCTCACGATGATATGAGACTGCTTGATCCCTTTGCCACACAGAGTAATAAGAGCAACAATATTATTTATCAATCTTGTTGTTTGCTTAGTTTTCTACCATGTTTGGATAGTAGTTGCTTACATAGAATGGTTAAATCAACTAGAATCTTGAAAGTTAAAACTTGAAAGTAAGGATCTACTCTTTATTGCTTTTCAGCAAAAAAAGAAAACCAGAGCCTCACAAACCTTGCATAGTCTAGCTATAGTGGGCTACTTAGACCCGTTGACGGTTAAGTCTTGCTGAGTATTAGAATACTCAGTCTTGCTGTTGAAAACCTTTTTAGGTATGAGTTTTGAGGAGCAAATCGCTAGCTTGACCTACCCTTGCTCGTTGCCTCCTGGCTGGTCCGTAGAGTGGGACACGTCTTCGACCGGCAATGACTATGGCGAGTGATACCATGCTTGGGCTAGTCTGGTATCCTTTTGCGACGTGTTGTAGCCGTCGTGTTTTATCTTCCGCTGTCTAAACTCTGAATTTAAGTTATGGCTTGTATAACTGTTTACTAAGGTTGGTCTTGTAATAATACTTTAGAACTTGTTTGTAATAACTTTTATGCCTGTGATGTAAAACTTGTGGTTGTAATATCTCTGGACTCGCCTTCATGCGGGGTATGCTTGTTCGATCCGAGAACCGGTGGTTGTATCGGGACGTTACCCGACAGACCAAGGATTGTTCCGTTTGAAGTGCATTTGAGCCGGTGTTGCCTTTATGGTGATGGCCTGCGCACTTGAGCCGGGATAATTCAGGTGGTTCTGCCACACTCTCGCTCGCTCTCTCTCTCTCTCGCTCATGGCATGTGCACCAGCTGGATGTGAAGAATGCATTTCGCCATGGCACTTTATCAGAGATAGTCTACTGTAGTCAGCCGGCGGGTTTTGTGGATTCCAGTCGTCCGGACATGGTTTGCCGACTCAACAAGTCTCTCTATGGTCTGAAGCAAGCTCCTCGGGCTTGGTATTCTCGGTTTGCCACGTTCTTGCTAACATTGGTGTTCACAGAGGCCAAATCTGATACTTGTCTGTTCATCTACCGTCGTGGGGATGAGATTGCAAACCTGCTGCTCTATGTTGATGACATTGTTCTCATAGCCTCCAGTCAGTAGTTGCTTCAGCGCATCATCTCGTCTCTGCAGCAGGAATTTTCTATGAAGGATCTTGGTCAGCTCCATCACTTCTTGGGTGTTACTGTTGAGCCTCGCCCTTCTGGCCTTCTCCTTCACCAGCGGCAGTATGCACTTGATATTCTGGAGCGGGCTGGGATGACTGATTGCAAGCCCTGTTCCACTCCTGTCGACACTCAGGCGAAGCTGTCTGTGTGACACCCTAGGTGTCTGCACATTGGTGTTGCATACCTTTTATACATCATGTGCTTGTTTTGCTTGAAAAAGGACCTTTTTGTAATTATAAAAGGTTGTATGTGTAATATTGATTTTATGCAAGGGTCTTTCTATAGTTTAATTTGAATTGAATGTGTGTTTATAGCTTTTGTGGAGGGTATTTTTGCAAAATGTGGTGTAATCATTACATGGCAGGAATCTTTTCAATTCAGCCTAAATTTGAAGTGAAATTGCATTGAAAAAGACAAAATTCCTAGAATTCAAAATCCATCTTATGTTTTCAAATTTAGCTCTTGAATCTTTGATCAAATAAATTTTTGCACAACATCAAAGTTGTAGATCTTGAAAAATTGAACAACTTTCATGTTGGGCACTTTTTCATTTGAACCCTATTTTAAAAGTTATTGCTTGTTTACATTTGGGTCCCTGGAAATTTCAGAAATTGCAAAGCAGTCCATTTTCATCCACCTCAGGCCAACTCCTCTGCTGGCTCTGCCGCCGGCGTGTCGCCGCGCCGCCCACCGCTCTGGGCCGCCTCCCCGCGCCACCTCTTGCTGCGCTGGCTTCCACGCGTCGTGCCGAAGCTCCCCACCGCTCTACCCCTCGCGCTGGAGCCCTTAACCCCTTGCCACGCCACCCCGACGAGGTTCTGCGGCTGCCACCTCGCCGCCGCCATGGCTAGGCCGACGCAGCACCCCGGACTGCCCTCTATCGTGTGCAGCAGCACCACTGGAAGTTCCGCAACGCATTCCCCTCGTTCTCTCGCACGCTCCCTGCCCCGACTCCCCAAACCAGCGTCGCCGTTCATCCGTAACCCCGGCGAGCTCGACGCCGCCGCGGAGCCGCCACTGCAGCTCTCCTCCGCCCGCGCTAACCACACCAGCAGCTGTGCCTCGACCCCGCGCAGCTCACCGACCCATCCCCCTCGTCCAATTTTCACTGGAACACCCCGCCGCCGTTGAACATCCGCCGCCGCCGCCCTGCTCGCCGTGGAGCCGCTCCTCCTTCCTTCCTCTGCCCAAATCAAGCACCCCACTAGCTCCCTCATGTCGAGTTGAATCTCCCCGGCCACTCCACGCCACTTATACCCCACCGGAACACCTCCTCCGCCGCTAGCCGTCGCCACCGGAGCAACTGCTCCGCGGGGAACCTCCAATCCGGCCACCCCGAGCCCCAAGAAGACGACCAAAAGGTTCGCAAGGACATCCTCTTTCTTTTCCCTAACCTCCCCCCTCGCTCCCAGGGCCGGACCTCGCCGGGATCGGCAGCGCCGTGCCTTCTCTGTTTTCCTTCCTCAGCCAAGGACCTCGAGTTCAGAATTTGAAAAACTCCAGGGGGGCTGTCTGCGAAGCTCTAGACTCAGTTGAATAGTGCTCTAAGGACTTCTTTGTAATTTCTAGCTGCGAACTTTGAAATTCAGTAGAAATTCGTAGGAAATTCGTAAAAAGGCAAATCTTGATGTTTTGGAATCCTTGTGCAAAGATCTTTGCAGTAGAATCAAAATATTATGGTTGTTTGTTGAAAGTTTTTGCTGTATAAATGGTTTTGTGTCACTAGGTGCATAAATACTAGTTACTTTATCTTTTTCTTAAATATTGCTTGAAGCCATGTCTTGCAGTGAAATTTTTATGGTGATTTACTCATGTGACACTGGTATTTCAATAAAAATTTCATGGTCAGTTCTCTTGTGTTGCTATTTCTTTGATTTAATCCTTGTTTAGTATACTTTATTTATGGTAAATAGTTTATGCTAATTATAAATCATGAAAATATTTATGAGTGATATTGTTGAATAGTTCAGCTTATAAATAAAGTTTGAGCCTCAGTTCATGACTAGAACAGGAGCTAAAAATGAATCTTATTAATCTAGTGTCTGTGTTGTTTATTTTCTCAGAATTAATTCTGTGTAGAAAAAATCATGAAAAATTTACAGTACCTAGCTAATCCCTGTGTAGGCCTGCTTTTAAATTTTTAGCTTCTTTTTTGCTTTATCTTAATCTGTGTAATTCAATCTTGTTCTAGGTGTGGTATGAATGATTGAATTGTTATGAATAATTGGCTACATGTTTTGGCATGAATTTTACAGAATAGCCTACTATGTTCATGTTATGTTTAGTGTAATGTTTGCTAAATTTATTACTGTTTGTGCTCTAAGTTGTTTATTTATTAGCAAACCATAGTTTACTTGCTTTAGGAAACAACTCCCACTTCTTTAGGAAGTTAGTATAACTTTCTTGTGCTGTTGATCATGATGCCTTGTGTAGTTAGATTTGTTGAGTTACTACTCTATAAAAGATTGCCCATGTGTGTTTTTGTTTTGTTTGCTTAGCTTCTCTACATCGCGAGTGTGTTTATAATACTGTTCTTGCATTACATATAGATACGACTGCTTTATCGGACGGGACGTACGAGCTGATCCCGGATTCCGAAGGAGGTGATCTCGAAGCTCAAGCAAACACTGCAGTACTAACTGAAGCCCCGGACCAAAGTTCGGAAGAGCCTAGAGCAGAAATAGTTAGCGACTACCGAGAAGGCAAGCCCCGGACATAACCTATATTTCAAAGTATTATCATTTATTGTTATTACTTACTTGTGCATTTACAGTTCTTAGGATTTGAATTGAAACCCTAGATGCATGATCCTAGGAACCTATGTACTGAACACTAGACTTGAGTTCGACTACTTGCTAAGCTTATAGGACCGGTAAAAGTCGAGTGATTGCCTGTCACTCGCGAGCTTTAAAGGAACCGCTTGCTTACTTTCTGTTATCAATATAAGGACGACGGACGGGGTTGTGTTCGATATCATGACATTATGTGAGACCCCGTCTGTGTTGATGAACTTGCTAAGGTCGCGGTGTGTGGTAGTGCTGGTTAAGTTTTTGAACGTACTAGCCACATGCCGTAAATATGGTACGCGGTAAGCCTTGTAACCGATTGGACCGGGGAGTGGATATACTGACACTCTCTCTTAGAAATAGGTTTTTTAATTATGTTTATGTTGATCAACACCATGGGTGCAGGGAGGAAGTTGGTGCCCTATAGTCGGGGAGAGTGTTCCTATCCACAAGCCGGAAAGAAAGGCAAACGGTTGTTTGGGAACGACCTGACGGTGTTCCAAACGTGTGTGTTAGATCTGCCTGGCCAGGTTAACAAATTCGATTCGAATCGTCTGCTTCTCACAATTTGGGACTGCTTGATCTCTTTGCCACACAGAGTAATAAGAGCAATAATATTATGATCAATCTTGATGTTTGCTTAGAGTTCTCCCATGATTGGATAGTAGTTGCTTACATAGAATGGTTAATCCACTAGAATCTTGAAAGCTAAAACTTGAAATTAAGGACCTACTCTATTGCTTTTCAGCAAAAGGAAAACCAGAGCCTCACAGAACCTTGCATAGTCTAGCTAAAGTGGGCTACGTATACCCGTTGACGGTTAAATCTTGCTGAGAATTAGAATACTCAGCCTTGCTGTTGAAACCCTTTTTCAGGTACGAGTTTTGAGGAACAGATCGCTAGCTTGACCTATTCTTGCTCGTTGCCTCCTGGCTGGTCCGTAGAGTGGGATACGTCTTCGGCCGGCAATGACCTTGACGAGTGATACCTTGCTTGGGCTAGCTTGGTATACTTTTGCGACGTGTTGTAGCAGTCGTGTTTTATCTTCCACTGTTTTAACTCTGAAGTTTTACTCTTAAGGCTTTTATAACTGTCTTACTGAAGTTGGTTTTGTATTAGTACTTTGAACTGGTTTGTAATCTTTACCTTGCCTGTGTTGTAAAATTTGTGGTTGTAATATCTCTGGACTCGCCGTCGTGCGGGGTATGCTTGTTCGATCCGAGAACCGGTGGTTGTATCAGGACGTTACCCGATAGACCAAGAATTGTTCCGTTTGAAGTGCGTTTGAGCCAGTGTTGCCTTTATGGTGATGGCATGCGCACTTGAGCCGGGATAATTTAGGTGGTTCTGCTACAGCTGGTATCAGAGCTACAAGTATACACCAGAGGTGTTGGAACCATAAAAATCATTTTCCGTATAAAATTGGAACAACAAAGAATTTCAGAAAACTACGTTGGATTCGTTAAGGGTTGTGCATAGAACGTAAAGTCCTAGGGAATTTATGGGAATTACTATGTGGTTATTTATGTATGGTTTATGTTATCTGACTTCCAGCACTTTACATTTTGTTAAACCATACTCACAAGCAACTCTTAATTCCTGTAACGACGCACCTACGTTGAGGTAAGAAGGTAAGGATCCTCAGTCGGCTGAGGGAGCCTGACCTTCCCGTCGGTGATGCGAGCCGAACGCTGCCCTCAAGCAGTGGCTTACTTGAGGTGCTCCCAATATACCAACGGTTAGTTGACTATATTGGAAGTAAAGTGTACTCAGTCAGCTGAGGGAGTCTGACCTTCCCGTCTGCGATGCGAACCGAACGCTGTGCTCAAGCAGTGGCCTACTTGAGCTGCTGCCAATATATCGATCTCGATCGACTATATTGGGAGTAAAGGAACTTGTAAATACGCCACTGAGTAGCGTATGTTAACGTTGGCCATACGGTAGAAATTGTATGGCTGCCGCTTCTATAGTGAGCGGTAATGTATGGGGACGCTTTCATGAGTGCTGGCATGAAAGGTTCAATGGATATATATATATATATATATATATGTTCTGTCAATTTTCTGCAGGTACACTAACCGCGATTCGATAAGATAAGAATGGTTAGAATATATCGACTAGCTATATAGGGAGAGCCGTATCTATGTTATGCCACCGTGCTAACCACGTAAGTCCAACCATAGTTGGCAATTGTTTATCTTGTGAGGAATGAACAGGACGTACATGCATATTTGGTTGATGTTTGCTTTGATTCCTAGAATTGGAAAATGTACTTGAGTCTTCTTAAGGAATTTCTAGAGTTTGTTTTCATGACTATGTTTAGTGTGGTTAACAAAAGGGTGGAATGAAAACTTGGTTTGGGGAGTATGTTATTAGAGCACTTAGATTAAACCCAGGAAAGTCTATGGTTTGAGAGAGGGAGATTGAGTCATGTGTTTATCCTTAGTTCCATCTTGATGTCTTGATGATCTTTTCGTTCCATAGAATCTCAAATGATGAACCAGTACCATTGATTTTGGGAGCAAGAAAATTTCATCTAATGGATGTCTTCAATAATTACAGATGGTTGGTCATACTCGTGGAACGCCTGATGGCTTCGGCCGTGAGACTGGCAGTGGGTCTCAGCAGCCACCGCCGAATCTGGCTGAGTTAATGGCCTTGCAAACTGAATTGTTTCGCCAGCTGGTCCAAGAGCAGCAGAATCAGCCACACCAGCAGCACGGAGGACGGGATGCTCAACCTGCGGGTTACCAGGAATTCTTTGGTACCCAACCTCCACTTTTCAGCCGAGCTGATGACCCACTAGACGCCGATGCTTGGCTCTGTACTATCAATTCTAAGTTTGCTTTGCTAGCGGTACCTCGTGCTGATGCAAACAAGGCTCACTTTGCCGCCCAGCAACTTTGTGGTCCTGCACGTATATGGTGGGATCACTATTGTGCAATGCAGCCTGCTGAACATGTCATCTCTTGGGAGGAATTCCGAAATCCTTTTAGGTCACATCATATTCCTGAGGGACTGATTGAAAGAAAGTTGAATGAGTTCTTGGCTCTAAATCAAGGAACCCGCACTGTTCTTCAGTATGCACAGACCTTCAATCACCTGTGCCAGTATGCGGGCCATCATGCTGATACTGACGCCAAGAAACGTGATCATTTTCGTCGTGGCCTTACTACCAAGCTCAAAGAATGCCTGAACCTTGTTCAGCCCAACACTTACAATGAGCTGGTCAACCTGGCCATTACTCAAGAGGACTATTGCTGCATATCGTGCCGAAAAGAAGCGAAAGGCACCAACAGAACCCTCGAGTGCTCAGCCACCGAGATATCGTCTGGTGCAGAATACTCCACCAAGACCTCCACAAAGAAATGCCCCAATGGGCAGACTTGTCTTTAGGCCGCCTCAGCAACAAGGAGGATTCAGACCTCCAGTGCCTCAGCAGCAGCATTTTAGCCCAAGGCCAAATGCCCCGCAGTTCAATAATGGGAATGGTAATAATCGATGCTTCAACTGCGGCAGTACTTCTCACTTTGCCAAGAATTGTCCGCAGCCCAGAAAGAATTATCCAGGGCAGAACTCCAACCAGAACAACAATAAGGGCAAGGGCAAAAGGCAAATGGTGGAAGTCCGATAGGGACGAGTTAACTTTACTACTCTTGCAGAGCTTCCCGAAGGAGCACCAGTTATGTCGGGCACTTTCTCTATCCACAATAAACTCGCAGTCATATTATTTGATTCTGGTGCAACTCATAGCTTTATAAGTGCCAAATTTGGAGTAAGGGTAGGATTGGATTTTTGTCATGTCAAGAAATCTTATATGATAGCAACTCCTGGTGGAAAGATAGCATCCAATCAAATCACTACACATGTGCCACTTAAGTTGGGTAGCAAAGTGATAAAGACAGATTTGATCTTGTTGAACTTAGAAGGCATGGATGTTATTCTGGGCATGGATGTTATTCTGGGCATGGATTGGATGACTAAACATAAAGTACAGTTAGATATCTCTTCTCGAGCTATCGAGATAGATTCACCACATCAAGGAGCCACCATACTCTATCGGCCACAATGAGAGTGCTTCAACTCTTGTGCTTATGCCACAAAAGAAATTAAGATTGAAGATATTCCTGTTGTGTGTGAGTATGCGGATGTATTTCCAGATGATTTGCCTGGAATGCCTCCTGATAGAGACATCGAGTTCGTTATTGAGCTTCAACCCGGTACCCGCCCCTATTTCAAAGAGGTCGTACTGAATGCCTCCAAATGAGTTAGCAGAATTGAAAATCCAACTCCAAGACCTTCTTGACAAGGGCTTTATACATCCAAGTTCTTCACCCTGGGGATGTCCAGCCCTGTTTGTGAAGAAGAAGGACAACAGTTTGAGGCTATGTGTTGATTATCGACCACTCAATGCGGTCACTATTAAAAACAAGTATCCTCTTCCCCGCATTGATGTCCTATTTGATCAGTTAGCTGGAGCCAAGGTTTTCTCTAAGATTGATCTTCATTCTGGCTACCATCAAATAAAGATCAAGCCTTGTGATATTCCAAAGACTGCTTTCTCGACCAGATATGGACTCTATGAGTATCTGGTTATGTCTTTTGGTCTTACCAATGCCCCAGCATATTTTATGTACTTGATGAATTCAGTCTTCATGCCAGAGCTGGATAAATTCGTGGTGGTATTCATTGACGATATTTTGATCTACTCCAAGAATGAAGAAGATCATGCTGAGCATTTGCGTATCGTTCTTCAACGATTACGAGATCATCATCTTTATGCCAAATTCTCCAAGTGTGAATTTTGGTTGGATAGTGTGAAATTCTTAGGCCACACTATCTCCAGTGATGGTATATCCGTTGATCCAACTAAAGTACAAGAAGTGATGGATTGGGAATCTCCTACTTCAGTTCATCAAATTCGCAGTTTTCTTGGTTTAGCTAGATATTATCGTCGATTCATTCCTGATTTCTCCAGAATAGCCAAGCCTATGACGGAGTTATTAAAGAAGGGAGTAAAGTTTGTTTGGAATGATAAATGTGAAGAAGCTTTTCAAACTCTCAAAGCACGATTAACTACGGCTCCAGTGTTGGCTACACCGGACAGTACCAAACCTTTTGATGTCTATTGTGATGCTTCTAGTATGGGACTTGGTTGTGTGCTTATGCAAAACAATCGAGTTATTGCTTATGCATCAAGAGCTCTCCGGAATCATGAGAAGAATTATCCAACACATGATCTGGAGTTAGCAGCTGTCATACACGCTCTCAAGCTTTGGAGACATCATCTTATGGGAACTCATTGTAATATTTACACTGACCATAAGAGCCTCAAATATATTTTCACCCAAGCTGATCTCAACATGAGACAGAGACGCTGGCTAGAGTTGATAAAGGATTATGATCTAGAAGTGCACTATCATCCAGGAAAGGCTAATGTGGTTGCGGATGCACTCAGCCGCAAGTCACAATGCCATTGTCTATCGGTGGAGCCATTCAATGAAACTCTATGCCAGGAAATGATGAAGTTAAACCTAGAAATGGTACCTCAAGGAAGTTTGAACCATATATCTATTGAGCCTACACTTCATGATAGCATCATCATGGCACAATTACATGATGAGGGTATCAAAATCATTAAGGAAAGGTTGTCCCAAGGAGAAGCAAAGTACAAATGTTTCCGTGTGGATCATAGAGGAGTTTTATGGTTTGAATCTCGACTTGTTGTACCCAAGGATCATCAGCTTAGAAAGCAAATCCTTGATGAAGCACATCTATCGAAGTTTTCGATTCATCCCAGTAGTACCAAGATGTACCAAGATCTTAAACAAGATTTCTGGTGGACTCGAATGAAAAGAGAGATCGCCAGATATGTTTCTGAGTGTGATGTCTGTCAAAGAGTTAAGGCTAGTCACTTGAAAGTAGCTGGTACTCTACAACCTTTACCCATCCCATCCTGGAAATGGGAGGACATCAGTATGGATTTTATTATCGGTTTACCCAACACTTCTCAGAAGCATGATTCTGTTTGGGTAATCATTGATAGACTCACCAAGACCGCCCATTTTATTCCGGTGCATACGACTTATTATGCCAAGAAGTATGCAGAGATCTATCTTGATCAAATAGTCCGTTTGCATGGAGTTCCAAAGACGATCATTTCTGATCGCGGGGCTTAGTTTATTGCACGTTTCTGGGAGCAATTGCAAGAATCCCTTGGAATAAAATTGATTCGTAGTTCAGCCTATCATCCACAAACAGATGGGCAAACTGAACGAATCAATCAAATCCTTGAAGACATGTTGAGAGCATGTGCTATTCAATATGGCAAGAACTGGGATAAGTGCCTAGCACTGGCAGAGTTCTCGTATAATAACAGTTATCAATCCAGCATGCAAATGGCACCATTTGAAGCGTTATACGGTCGAAGGTGTCGAACTCCTTTGAGTTGGTCACAAGCTGGAGAACGCAAAATCTTTGGGCCAGATTTAGTCTCTGAGGCAGAGGAGAAAGTCAAAGTTGTCCAGACTAATCTTAAAGCAGCCCAATCAAGACAGAAAAGTTATGAAGACAAAAGAAGAGATCCTTTACAGTTCAAGGTAGGGGATTTCGTATATTTGCTAGTATCTCCTACTAGAGGTGTTCAACGCTTTGGTATCAAAGGGAAATTAGCACCCCGATACATCGGACCATTTGAAATCATTGAAACTTGTGGACCCGTTGCCTATCGACTTCGTCTTCCTTCTCAATTGGCCGCCATTCATGATGTATTCCATGTATCACAACTCCGGAAGTGCATCAAAGTACCTACTGAGATCCTTGAACCACAAGATATCGAGATTGAATCCGATCTATCTTATATGGAGTATCCAATCAAGATTCTTGACACCAAGGAAAGGAGTACTAGAAGGGAGAAAGTTAAAATGTACAAAATTCAGTGGAATCACCATACCGAGGAAGAAGCTACTTGGGAGACTGAAAATTTTCTGCAAAGAAAATTTTCTGACTTTCTTAGGACCAATTCAGGTATCCAATCTGTTCCATTCCTTTTCTTCCTGTAATCTCGGGGCGAGATTCCTTTTAGGGGGGAAGGCTGTGACACCCTAGGTGTCTGCACATTGGTGTTGCATACCTTTTATACATCATGTGCTTGTTTTGCTTGAAAAAGGACTTTTTTGTAATTATAAAAGGTTGTATGTGTAATATTGATTTTATGCAAGGGTCTTTCTATAGTTTAATTTGAATTGAATGTGTGTTTATAGCTTTTGTGGAGGGTATTTTTGCAAAATGTGGTGTAATCATTACATGGCAGGAATCTTTTCAATTCAGCCTAAATTTGAAGTGAAATTGCATTGAAAAAGACAAAATTCCTAGAATTCAAAATCCATCTTATGTTTTCAAATTTAGCTCTTGAATCTTTGATCAAATAAATTTTTGCACAACATCAAAGTTGTAGATCTTGAAAAATTGAACAACTTTCATGTTGGGCACTTTTTCATTTGAACCCTATTTTAAAAGTTATTGCTTGTTTACATTTGGGTCCCTGGAAATTTCAGAAATTGCAAAGCAGTCCATTTTCATCCACCTCAGGCCAACTCCTCTGCTGGCTCTGCCGCCGGCGTGTCGCCGCGCCGCCCACCGCTCTGGGCCGCCTCCCCGCGCCACCTCTTGCTGCGCTGGCTTCCACGCGTCGTGCCGAAGCTCCCCACCGCTCTACCCCTCGCGCTGGAGCCCTTAACCCCTTGCCACGCCACCCCGACGAGGTTCTGCGGCTGCCACCTCGCCGCCGCCATGGCTAGGCCGACGCAGCACCCCGGACTGCCCTCTATCGTGTGCAGCAGCACCACTGGAAGTTCCGCAACGCATTCCCCTCGTTCTCTCGCACGCTCCCTGCCCCGACTCCCCAAACCAGCGTCGCCGTTCATCCGTAACCCCAGCGAGCTCGACGCCGCCGCGGAGCCGCCACTGCAGCTCTCCTCCGCCCGCGCTAACCACACCAGCAGCTGTGCCTCAACCCCGCGCAGCTCACCGACCCATCCCCCTCGCCCAATTTTCACTGGAACACCCCGCCGCCGTTGAACATCCGCCGCCGCCGCCCTGCTCGCCGTGGAGCCGCTCCTCCTTCCTTCCTCTGCCCAAATCAAGCACCCCACTAGCTCCCTCATGTCGAGTTGAATCTCCCCGGCCACTCCACGCCACTTCTACCCCACCGGAACACCGCCTCCGCCGCTAGCCGTCGCCGCCGGAGCAACTGCTCCGCGGGGAACCTCCAATCCGGCCACCCCGAGCCCCAAGAAGACGACCAAAAGGTTCGCAAGGACCTCCTCTTTCTTTTCCCTAACCTCACCCTCGCTCCCAGGGCCGGACCTCGCCGGGATCGGCAGCGCCGTGCCTTCTCTATTTTCCTTCCTCAGCCAAGGACCTCGAGTTCAGAATTTGAAAAACTCCAGGGGGCTGTCTGCGAAGCTCTAGACTCAGTTGAATAGTGCTCTAAGGACTTCTTTGTAATTTCTAGCTGCGAACTTTGAAATTCAGTAGAAATTCGTAGGAAATTCGTAAAAAGGCAAATCTTGATGTTTTGGAATCCTTGTGCAAAGCTCTTTGAAGTAGAATCAAATATTATGGTTGTTTGTTGAAAGTTTTTGCTGTATAAATGGTTTTGTGTCACTAGGTGCATAAATACTAGTTGCTTTATCTTTTTCTTAAATATTGCCTGAAACCATGTCTTGCAGTGAAATTTTTATGGTGATTTACTCATGTGACACTAGTATTTCAATAAAAATTTCATGGTCAGTTCTCTTGTGTTGCTATTTCTTTGATTTAATCCTTGTTTAGTATACTTTATTTATGGTAAATAGTTTATGCTAATTATAAATCATGAAAATATTATTGAGTGATATTTTTGAATAGTTTAGCTTATAAATAAAGTTTGAGCCTCAGTTCATGACTAGAACAGAAGCTAAAAATGAATCTTATTAATTTGGTGTCTGTTTTGTTTATTTTCTCAGAATTAATTCTGTGTAGAAATAATCATGAAAAATTTATAGTACCTAGTTCATCCCAGTGTAGGCCTTCTTTTAAATTTTTAGCTTCTTTTTTGCTTTTATCTTAATCTGTGTAATTCAATCTTATTCTAGGTGTGGTATGAATGATTGAATTGTTATGAATAATTGGCTACATGTTTTGGCATGAATTTTACAGAATAGCCTACTATGTTCATGTTATGTTTAGTGTAATGTTTGCTAAATTTATTACTATTTGTGCTCTGAGTTGTTTATTTATTAGCAAACCATAGTTTACTTGCTTTAGGAAACAACTCCCACTTCTTTAGGAAGTTAGTATAACTTTCTTGTGCTGTTGATCATGATGCCTTGTATAGTTAGATTTGTTGAGTTACTACTCTATAAAAGATTGCCCATGTGTGTTTTTGTTTTGTTTGCTTAGCTTCTCTACATCGCGAGTGTGTTTATAATATTGTTCTTGCATTACATATAGATACGACTGCTTTATCGGACGGGACGTACGAGCTGATCCCGGATTCCGAAGGAGGTGATCTCGAAGCTCAAGCAAACACTGCAGTACTAACTGAAGCCCCGGACCAAAGTTCGGAAGAGCCTAGAGCTGAAATAGTTAGCGACTACCGAGAAGGCAAGCCCCGGACATAACCTATATTTCAAAGTATTATCATTTATTGTTATTACTTACTTGTGCATTTACAGTTCTTAGGATTTGAATTGAAACCCTAGATGCATGATCCTAGGAACCTATGTACTGAACACTAGACTTGAGTTCGACTACTTGCTAAGCTTATAGGACCGGTAAAAGTCGAGTGATTGCCTGTCACTCGCGAGCTTTATAGGAACCGCTTGTTTACTTTCTGTTATCAATATAAGGACGACGGACGGGGTTGTGTTCGATATCATGACATTATGTGAGACCCCGTCTGTGTTGATGAACTTGCTAAGGTCGTGGTGTGTGGTAGTGCTGGTTAAGTTTTTCAACGTACTAGCCACATGCCGTAAATATGGTACGCGGTAAGCCTAGTAACCGATTGGACCGGGGAGTGGATATACTGACACTCTCTCTTAGAAATAGGTTTTTTAATTATGTTTGTGTTGATCAACACCACGGGTGCAGGGAGAAAGTTGGTGCCCTGTAGTTGGGGAGAGTGTTCCTATCCACAAGCCGGAAAGAAAGGCAAACGGTTGTTTGGGAACGACCCGACGGTGTTTCAAACGTGTGTGTTAGGTCTGCCTGGCCAGGTTAACAAATTCGATTCGAATCGCCTCCTTCTCACAGTTTGGGACTGCTTGATCTTTTTGCCACACAGAGTAATAAGAGCAACAATATTATGATCAATCTTGATGTTTGCTTAGAGTTCTACCATGATTGGATATTAGTTGCTTACATAGAATGGTTAATCCACTAGAATCTTGAAAGCTAAAACATGAAAGTAAGGACCTACTCTTTATTGCTTTTCAGCAAAAGGAAAACCAGAGCCTCACAGAACCTTGCATAGTCTAGCTAAAGTGGGCTACGTATACCCGTTGACGGTTAAGTCTTGCTGAGTATTAGAATACTCAGCCTTGCTGTTGAAACCCTTTTTCAGGTACGAGTTTTGAGGAACAGATCGCTAGCTTGACCTATCCTTGCTCGTTGCCTCCTGGCTGGTCCGTAGAGTGGGATACGTCTTCGGCCGGCAATGACCTTGACGAGTGATACCTTGCTTGGGCTAGCTTGGTATACTTTTGCGACGTGTTATAGCCATCGTGTTTTATCTTCCGCTGTTTTAACTCTGAAGTTTTACTCTTAAGGCTTGTATAACTGTCTTACTGAAGTTGGTTTTGTATTAGTACTTTGAACTGGTTTGTAATCTTTACCTTGCCTGTGTTGTAAAATTTGTGGTTGTAATATCTCTGGACTCGCCTTCGTGCGGGGTATGCTTGTTCGATCCAAGAACCGGTGGTTGTATCAGGACGTTACCCGACAGACCAAGAATTGTTCCGTTTGAAGTGCGTTTGAGCCAGTGTTGCCTTTATGGTGATGGCCTGTGCACTTGAGCCGGGATAATTCAGGTGGTTCTGCCACAGCCTGCTGATATGGGTGACCCCGTGGCTGATTCTACTGCCTACCGGAGTCTTGCTGGTGCCTTGCAGTACCTCAGTTTCACCAGGCCGGACCTCACATATGCCGTTCAGCAGGTCTGCCTTCATATGCATGATCCCCGGGAGTCATATCTTACTGCGCTGAAGCGTCTCCTCCGCTACGTCCGTGGCACTGTTGACTACGGCCTAGTTCTTTACCGATCTCCCTCTGCTGAGCTTGTTGTCTACACCGATGCTGACTGGGCTGGCTGTCCGGACACTCGCCGCTCCACTTCTGGCTATGCCGTCTTCCTAGGCGGCAACCTTGTCTCTTGGTCGTCCAAGTGGCAGCTGGTTGTCTCCCGCTCTAGTGCTGAGACGGAGTACCGAGCTGTCGCTAACGGCGTGGCGAAGGCGTCCTGGCTACGACAGCTCTTGGCTGAGCTTCATAGCCCGCTCGCCAAGAGCACGCTCGTCTACTGCGACAACACCAGCGCCGTGTATCTCTCCACCAACCCCGTTCAGCATCAGCGGACGAAGCATGTGGAGATCGACTTGCACTTCGTTCGCGACCGGGTTGCTATCGGCGATGTTCGGGTCCTCCATGTCCCAACCACCTCCCAGTTTGCCGACATCTTCACCAAGGGTCTCCCCTCCTCGACTTTCTCGGAGTTTCGCTCCAGCCTCAACGTAGCAGGTGGCTAGTTGTGGCTGCCGGGGGGGTGTTGTCCCTGTGTGTGCTTTCTTTGTTGTCCAGTCTTGAACTCCACCGCGCCGGTAGTTCAGACTGCGGGGGGGGGTGTTGGTGTATATATAAGTGGCCCATATGGCCCATGTATTAGGCCCGTCTAGAGGCCAATGAGCATATTCCCTAACATTAAGCTACACATTGACAATTCCAATGTACTATGCATATTTAACACAACCTAGCCAACCATACAAGGAATGAGTGACTGAACTATGAGGAAGCACATGCATAAAAGAGTAGCACAGTAGACTTGATGCTCTAAACGTAGAGATGTAAACTTTCACTTGTTGCTACAAAACCACTACACTAGTCACAGCAGAGAAGCAGTAAGGGATGCAACAGCGCAGTTTTAACTTACATTGTTTAGATTCAAGCAGTCGTGCTTTGGAAGAATAACCTCAACATTGTGTCCTAAATCCTGGACAGCGCGTGAAAGACTAGTAACAACATCAGCAAGACCTCCAACCTATATATCATAGCATTGGTCAGACAGCATATATACTATTAACGTAATGCAACAATAAACGAGAAAAGGTGATGCATCTCATGTGTTGCTAATCACAGGAGTTTAACATAGGAACACAGATTACCTTCGCAATGGGAGCCATCTCAACAGCAATGTGGACTATGTGCATAGGAGGCTCCTTTGCAACGGAACCAAAAACAGGAATATGATAGTCCAACCCATTCCTGTTGTCATAAATTCCATCACCTTCTAACTCCGAGAAAACAAAATCCATCATATAGGCATCTCGTGGCACATTAACTGGAGAAGGAGGACTCTACTTCAGAAAGAAGAACAACTAAGGGGGGAAGGAGAATTATGCATCTCTGTGCTGCATTTAGGGGTGGTAATGGGCCATGGCTCTAGTGGCTTCTTCACAGCCCAATAAAGCCCTTAAATTATTTAGCTCAAAATTGTATAAGATTAGAGCTCGGCCCTTAGATTTTCTAGTTCAAAATCTTGGGCCCTTTACCGCCCCTAGCTGCATTAAACAATTACAAGGGAGCTCAAGGAGAAGTAATATCCCACTGCATGGATATGAAAACGATGTTCCAAAATAGGATACATGCAGCAGACAGGATTCAACATGAACTTGACCTAGTCTGTTTGCCACATTTTCCCAAGGTCTGTCTGACTGTCCAAGGGACAAGCAGCAGTGTGAACTCTTCTTTCTAAAAACTCCGTAAAAAGCTTAACACAACTTTTATGGCATTAAATTACCTAGCTCTTCTAAAAAAAATTGAGTCGTGCCATCATTTTGTTCAGAATTCATAAGTAAACACTATATGTTATATATACATATATATATATATGGATCAAAATCTGGAGGATAAATATGCTAGATTACTTAACCTACTTGATCAGTGCTCTAGCAGCTCATGGCTATATTAGTGGCATAAAAATGAACCGATGGGACAGTTATTGATTCTAGGAAAAATAACCTGGGAGGCTCGAACCTGTTGCTTTTAAGTGTGCACCATTTCCTGCTGTTACCATCTTCTGAGGTGGCAACACACCACCTGGATGCATCCAACGGTTAAAGGAACATTGAAACCAAACCTCCGGCTTTCCAGTTAGCACTGTATTAGAAGGATTGTAAAGCACATCAACAGTGTTTCCGGCATGTATTTCAAGTGGTTCAGTATAAACAATGTGTTTTTGAGAAACCAGAAACATTTTCATTGTCTTTTTCTTCATCTCAGCTTTCAGTTTTGCAGTTCTCTCAGCCTGTATTAGCAAAAGGAAGAAAAAGTCAACTAAAAGACTTCTCGCATGTCATTAAAATATCAAGAATTCAGTATAACATGCAAAAGAATTGCTCCCTTTCTTTGATCACATAAAGCACTACAATCAAAGCTCTGAAGAAATGCTGGCTAATTGGTTGGGCCATCACGAGTTACTGGTTAAACAGTTAGCAATTAACTTGAAAGTTTTAAGTGATGCTAATTCAAATGCGATGTCTTCAAAAGGCTAGTCTGCATAGCCGAATTTATTATACTATATATGTGAATGCGTAAAACAAAAAACAAGCAGAGATGAAAGTTGTTGTCTGCACAAAATGACTGGTCCTAGGCAAGTTCCTTTATTGATGAAGTTGTATCATGATTTTTTATATAGGATTGGTCCAGCTACAGCAAATGACCAGCAGGAACACATACTAGTCCGAACAACACAAGCATAAAGGTTCTGTTGCATCTTACCTTCCTTTTAGAAGTCTCCTCCCTTTCTCTCCTATCTTGTTGAAGCCTTGTATATGTCCACTGTTCTTCTTCCGCCCAATATTCTTCCTCAGTCATGTTATTCAGAAGGATAGCATGAAAATCCTGTCTTGCATTGTTGTCATAATTCCTTGCGTTACCTGGCGGCCCATCAGCGAAAACCCAGTCCAACACATATATTCTTTCAGGTAAGACAACTGGACATGAAGAGACAAGTGTTATCTTTGTAGTTAATGAAGTAAATACATAAATTAAAGAATCTAGAATAGGCCTTTAATCTTATCACATATGTACTTTAAGAAACCAACATCAGTGACTGCAAGCTTCTGTGGTTTTTAGTGAACGTTTTCCCACTACTAGCAATGTTATATTTAAAGATTACCCTGCTATCTTTAGAGTATGTTAAGAAGTTACAAATATCATCTGCAGATAAGTGTGAAACATCATACCATCTGCATACCACCAGTCACCATCTTTGTAATCAACATGAACAAGTCTTTCAGAAAAAGAGAGTCCATCAATCCAATTGTTGTAGCCCCCATGCATCCAAATCTCAGTACTGCGAACAAGGGGCCTCGAATTTCTGTTGTAGTACAATCTGACAGCAGCTCCTTGTCCAGTTAGGACAGGCTCTATGTACCACAAATTATCAACAGATGGCCGGGCTAAACCCAATACATTATGCAATTTATTCTTCTTCATCTCAACTTCAACCTTGGCTTGTGCCATGTCAGCTTCATCTTCTGCCCTTTCTTCTGCCTTTCGCCGCTGCTCTTCAGCTTGTCTCATCCTTTCAGCTTCTTCAATGGCAAGTCTCTCAAGTTCTCTTTTCTTTTCTTCAACCAAGAAACCCTCAAACAAATGTTCGTCCATGGTGTTTTCTATTTGTATCATAAAATCATTATTGCCATTATTTTCATATACTGTGAAGCCGTTAAAGAACACAAAATCTAATCTATATGCCTGCTTGGGAATATATAGTTTGCAACACCACCAGTCCCCTCCCAGTTCGCTCATGTGCAATTTTTCAGTGAAAAACCTCCACTTCCACCCATTGAATGCTCCTTTGATGAGTATGTCAGGCTCATTGGCCAAAGTTGATAAATCACGATTGAAATAGAGGTCAATAGTTGAATCAGCTTTTAATACCTCTGGAAAAGCAAAAAGCTTGCTTCCCAGAGAATAATTTTTTTGGGCAAGTTCTTGAAGCGTCCTCTGTAGTGCCTGCGGATCCACGTTATCGTGAGGTAACTCCTGGATATCTTGTTCGGCAAACATAGATGTCTCATCAACTTTACAATGTTCTTTATCCTCAGTTATCCCCACTCCATCTTCAGCCCATGAACTCTCCTTTTTAGAAAGCAGAAGAAGAAATTCAGCCTCGTTCATGGAGCTCCTTTCCTTGGTAGCAATCCACTGTTCTTCATCCACTCTAACACTTTTCTGCTCTTCAATCATCTCAAAATTTTCCTCCTCGGTAAGCAATGAATCATGAGTCCGAACAATGGCATGTTGTTTTGTTTGGGAATCTTTGGAGTTGCCAATAATTGGTATATCTTGTATATGGAAACCAACTATGGATTGTTTTTGTTCAGGGATATGAACAATTGACTGGTGCTGTTTGGGAAAATCAACAATAGATTGATCTGATGTACTATAAGCAATAATGGATTGGATTTTCTTAGGCACACCAACAATTGATTTATCTCTTCTATAAGAACCAACAATAGATTGATTTGATTTATTATAGCCAACAATGCATTGGATTGGCTCAGGCACGCCGACAATTGATTCATCTTGACAATGAGAACCATCAACAGATCGGTCTTGTTCATGCGAATTAACAATTGATAGATCTTGTTTATAGGAGCCAACAATTGCTTGTTTTTGCTCCAAGAAACTAATATCTTGTTTTGGGAAACCAAAAATGGCGTGGTTTTGCTCAGGAAATTGAACAATAGATAGGTCATGTTCACAGAATCCGTATGTTAATAGCTTTTGTTTATCAAAATAAGCGACATTTCCCCCTTGCTTATGGTAATCTACCACTGGCTGGTCTTCTACACATGAATCAATAGTTGATCCTTCTTCCTTCTCAACACTGAAAACTAAGTTGTGTTGTTCCTGTAGGCTCTTCGAATTTTCAGGTGAATCAATGGCATTGTCCTCCATGGATGTTGAAGGCAGTGCTGAACATTGCCCTTGCTCATTCTCTCCCTTAGCTAAGTTTTCTTCTGAACACTCTGCTGCAATATACATTGCTTTACCTGAAGAACTGCTTAAAAAATCCATCTCGAATATATTGGTCCCAACCTTAGCATGATCCACCACATTCAGTTCCCCCAGTCTTGATACATCCATCTCAAATGTAACTTCTTGATCAGCACGTGGTTCACCAACCTCATCCACATGCCCATTTATTCCACTGCTTGAAGCATTGCCTGATGACTCCGCAATAAATGTCTCATGTATAGCCTCAGCTTCATCTACCACTTCCCCCACTACAACACTATCTGATGCAATTCTTGATAAATCTACTACAAATATGTCTTCTTTAGTGTTAGCTTCATCTTTTGAATCCCATTCCCAAACTACAGCACTGCTCAACGCAGTTCCTGAGAAATCCACCTCAAATTTATCCTCTTCGACCTCAGCTTCATCCACTACTTCTAGTTCGCCTAATGATATATTAATCAATGCATTTCCTGGAAGTTCTGCCTCAAAAAAGTCCAACCCAGCTTCTTCTATTTCCCTAAATATTGGATACCTTGAAGCATTATGAAGCAGATCCTCTTTGGCAATTTCTGCACCTGTGCCACTTGTTGACTCTACCACATCAGTACTTAACTGTCTATTGTATGTACCAATAGTTTCTTCATCACAACCACGTTGTTCGCTCTTCTTCGTGCTTGATTCAATGGTAACTTTTTGAGCATAGCCTCTAAAAGCATTGACTTTTATCTTAGGATACACCATCCTCCTTGATTTCCTACTAGGACGGTCTGTATAATGAAATATAAGACAACATAAGGCCGGCAAAATATCCAATAGATCAAATAAGCTTTCAACAATATAGTTCTTCATACCTGAACTTGCTACTGGGCATCGAATAAGCCTGCTTATGGCACATCTACTAGTCCTAAACAAAGCCTTAAAATACAAAAACAACAACAAAAGTAAGTTCTGCAGCTTAAGATGTTTCGATCAAGATATCAAATTGCTAACAGTAACACAACGTTATGGTAAATTGTTAGATTCGATTCTTATTTTCATAAATTCACTATTGGATTATTATGCTGCGGGAAAAAGTACATACAAATTTCCCCAAGAAAAACAATGTGCCACTTCATGATACATCCCCAGCAATACCCTTCTGGAAATCACTTCAAAGATTGTAAGTAATCCAAGATCAGCCTGGATACTCAAAGTAAGAAAGCAACATTTCGCTAATCATACAGCAAAAAACAAATGAACCAGAAAAAACAATAACAAGCGGAGCACTTTTTTTCTCATAAGCACTTTCAGAAAGGGGAAACAGTAAATCACAATGCTTTCGCACAATATTAACATGCACTGCCAGAAAGAAAAGATTGCCCAAAATGGAGGCAATAAAACCCTCCCACGAATCACAGAACCTGCCGTAAAAAACACGATCCCCAAACCAAATGGCCTCAAAAATGAAAGGCCGAAACTAAGAGGAAAATACTATCTAATCAATAAACAGAGATATCAAGGGATCATATAGCAAAGCAGTCGCAGAGTTTTCTTTTTTTTAAACTTGCATCAAGGGATCATACACAACCATACCTGAGCAGGGCCCACAAACGCTGGACGGATCACGAGCGCTTGGTCGCTCAGGGGGCAAATAAGGCTCTGGGGCCGGAGCATCATCTCCATTGCTTAAGAAAAAACCTCCAAATCCCCACAAGAATCACACCCTTGGCTTCTTAATTAGTCTCCGCCCTCTCTGTTACGCTCCTGCGGCAGGAACTGAAATTAATTTGGAGTTGCGTAAACGGACAACACAGTGCACTGCCCACAATGCACCGTCGATGAATGGTGATTGCGGTCGGAAATGTTTCGAATGGTGGTGGTCTGGTGGATGGTGACGAGGGCGGGGGCAACGAAGATGCATTAGGCACAAGTTAAAGGCGGCAGAGGTTCAAGACGGGACGACGTCGGGAAGAGTTCCAAACTTCGACGGGGACCATTGCCGCGGGGACGATCCGAGATGGCACGAGATGCAGAGATGGAGAAGAAGATTACGAGCTTACGGACATGGCGTCGCGTCGCGGCGTGGCCTCCTCCGTCTCCGACGACGACGAAGACGTACGCGGGCGCGGCGGCGCTCCCCTGGAGCGGCGGCCGCTCGGTCGCTCACCCGCCGCCTCCTCGCTGCGAAGCACGGACGAGGGATCTCGTCGCCGGCCACCTCCCGTCCTTGAAGGCCTGCTCGACTCCAAAGTCTCGATCGAGCGCCAGGACAGGAGTGAGCCGAGGCAGAAGCGGAACCGTCGACCGATGCACGTATTGGATTTTCTGTATATTTTTTTTCTTTTTGACGTTGGATCCAGTACCTTGTATTTCAGCTTTTTTTAGAAAAAATAGCTATTTGTAATGGTCAAATTCGTCCCTCCACTTTCAAACTGTCCATCAACTTTCATTTTAAGGTGATACACATCCTTACGTTGATATTATACTCCATACTAATATGAGATAAATACAAAATATTCTTTTCTACCGTTGGCTTCTTCCTGCCCTCCTTAATTTCCACTCTTCATTCACCCGCAATACATTGCGATGTATGGATAAATAAGATTCTATTTCTAAATTTATCATTTGCGATGTTCAGCTCCTAGATGCATTGATGTCCATGCCACTATACTAATTTGCTTGCATTTGCTAAATATTTTTTTAGTAATAATAAATTGTTTAGGTATTTAGAAGGGAAAGGAGACAAGGGCAAAAAGGACTTTTGGCACAAATATCATATTATTATGGAATAGCACAAAAATGAGTTTGACCTAAAAACAAAATTTGAGGGACTATATTGGTCTATCTGAAAGTTGAGGGATTAACTTGACTCTTAGAGCAAAGTTGATGGACCCAAATGTCTATTTTGCATTTTCTTTTTTCTGTTTTATTCAGATGGGTCAAGACAAGGAGGTGGTCAGTATATGGGTGGAATGTCATCGTACAGTTATCAAAAGTCAAAATAGTTATTTTCTTCCCTCAACTTTAACTCAAAGGTCAAATTACTCACTCAACTTTGAAATTATCCCAATCTACTCCCTCAAATTTTGGTTTTGGATCAAACTTGTCCCTCACCTTTTAAAATGGCAAGTCTAGTCCCCCACCTTACTTTTTGGCCGAATTCATCCCTTAAGAGCTCAAAATTTTTATATCTAAATACTTTTAATCATCTCCATGTACTTTTATGAGTATATTTGCTAAAACAAAGAACCTGACTGCCTTAGTGCGTGTTCATGATAGTAGGTGATCTCATCCACCACGTCGGCATTAGAACAATTTGTCCAACGTGGCATGGATCATAAATTTCGGGATTGTTGCCCGTGCCTTTTCATTTTTCACAATTTCACGTTTTCTAAAAGAAAATGATGCGCCGCAAATAATCAGTGTTTCTAGTCACGGCTTTCCACAGCTTAATATTTGGGCTTCTCGTTAGCATTTTCACAAGAGAGGTTTGGGTGGGCTATTAGCATCATCTAATTCATATCGGCTGCGTGATTAACCTGCACTGAGTCTCGAGATAGATAAGGGCATGGGAAATATACGCTCTTTAAAACTCAACCAACTTGCCCTCACAGATCATCGCAGGTCATTCAATTCCGATAGAGATTGAGTCCTGGGGGAGAAAATCGGATATGTAACTTGATCTCGCCGGACTGCCGGAGGGCTTGGGGTTACCTCCTCGCGTACGGCGGCACTCGTCGAGGAAGGACAAGGAGAAGCTAGACGAGGGCTGTAAGAGTAGTTACGGGCTGATGGACTCCCATCGGCCTCAAACTATCCCAGGTTACTGATTAGTTTGGCAGCCAACCCATCACTAACATCCGAGCAAACTAACGAGCACGAACCAGTTGTGGAGGTACGTGTATAGACAACCTAATAGTAGAGGCCCGATAGCTCGGCGCGAGGCAATAAGCATGGATTTTTAGCTCGGTCCAAGCATGGGTGCTTAGGCTGGCACAGTGGACGCCTTCTCGGCATGCCGGGTGGCATAGCACGGCCCAATTTAAGAGCATAACCCGCTAAAGGTCCGTTCAATTCACAGCTCATGACAAAACTTCCACGGTTGGGATCCCATCGACACCCTTTCCCACCTCCAACCGCCAATGTTCGCACTTGCCGAGCGAACCTATCACAGAAGGTTCATGTACAGCCCACAGCTGCCGCCGCTCGCCATGCCGCCGAGGTAGGGGATGGGGTGGAGCGGCCGCCGAGGGTGGAAGGTGGGGGGGAGCGGCTGGTGGCGAGGTCGCTGCCGGCTGGGGTGCTGGTCGAGGCAGCGGATTTAGAATTTGGGGTTGCTAGGGTTGGGGTGGCTTCCATGGGCGACAGCTGTAGAGGAAAGGTCTTGGGTGGGGCGGTCTGGCTGTGGTGGCGGTTTGGCCAGCGGCGAAAGTGAGGCCACACAGGAGCACTGCTAGCCGAGCGGGGTTGGATCCCCGGTGGACGAGGCCGATGGCGGGGGCAAAAAAGAGGTTGGATCCATCTGAAATGTTCTCCTCCATACTTGACTCGACTTAGAATTGTTAACTTATAGTTCATGATCCAACTAACCAGATAAAGGGTCCATACTTGACTCGACTTAGAATTGTTAATTTATAATTCGTGTTCAAACTAACCAGATAAAGGGTCCAGATCCAATTCTTAAAAATTGGCCGGAACCTATTACGAAGAATCTAAAATGTGAATCCAAACCTATTATTTTGCGGACCAGGGACCAGGGACCACTTATAGAAATAATAGCAAAGGTATTTGATATTTTTCCTTTATCGTTTGTCTATAAATACACATACTAACTATTGGAGGAGTTTAATTCTGAAGATCCCGAGGCTTGTGCTTCAGAACACATAACGGTAACTCCATTTTCACGTCACAGTAATTCAAAATCTTGTTTTTTTCGATAAAAACGTCTTTTGTTTTCTACCGCCCATAATTCAGCATCATCATTTATTTCGAATCCACAACTTCAAAATGCAAACATAACTTATGGTCCTAATGGATAGAACATAGAGCATCACACATCTCCATTTCCACTCCAACTCCCGCACATCTGTGACGATAGAATTTGCACACACATTGACTCCACGATCATGATCCTGTATTCTTTCTCCATTTCTTTGCTTGTACCTCCTCTCTAGGAACTCTCAACTTCTCTCTTTAACCGCCACCTTGTGCCCCTCACATGCCACCTGCACTCCTCCATTGCCTTGACCTCCATCCACCTTCATTCCTTCTCATGCTTAGCTTCTCCGGGCCTCCATCTCCTTTGTTGTGATCACACGATCGCCATGTGGTTGGGTTCTCACAGTTTGGAAGCCGATCGGTAGAGCTCGATGTAGTCCAGGGCAGGCCGGTTCCATGACCAGTCCTGCTCCATGACCCTCTTGCAGAGGGAGTGGAACCAGCCCCGGGCATCGAACCAAGCAGAGATCGCCCTGAAGATGGAACATCACCAGGAAGGTGCGATGATTAAGATCGAATTGCCGAGTTCACTGAAGCAGGCTCTGTGAGATTGTGCTTACCTATTCAGAGCATAGTCGACACCATTGTTGTCAGCTCCATCAAAGCTGAACCCGTTTGGCTCGAGGCCTCGAGCCCGGGCCCGTTCCTTGTCATTGTCCACGTCAAAGACAGTGTCGTAGAGCCCTGGGGAACACGAGAGAGATCGGTCAGGTCCTGTGCTCACTTCATCCCAGTGTGTGCAGAGTGCAGGGAGTTGGATGGCAATGGGGAATAATGGTTAAGACTTAAGAGTTGCAGCACAGACATACCTCCAGTTTTCCGGACAATAGGGATGGCTCCATACCGCATGGCGACCAACTGAGTTAAGCCACAAGGCTCAAATATGGATGGAACCAGAATGAAGTCAGAGCCAGCGTATATCTGTAGAAGAGCATCATGACCATGGAATTATATTAGACAGGATTATAAAAATTCTCTGATGAGGCCGGCACTTTGTGTTAGTGATCATTTATTAATTCGTCAGCTCACCAGATGTGAAAGAGGTTCATCGTAGGTCAAACACATCTTCACTCGACCATGGTTTTCACCCTGAAGAGTATTTGCCAAGTTGGCAAAATCACCTTGGATTCGAGGGTCTGGGGCAGAACCAAGCAGAACCACCTGGAATGCAAATGTACCATTTTCAGTCTTATAAGATATGATGACAGACGGAAACAATTACAGAAAGAGAAATAACAATGTGCAATCTGCAATGCAAGGGGGGTGGATCGACCTGTCCATTCCGTTCGAGTGTTCGACGCATCGCATGCTTGATGAGGTGGATTCCCTTCTGTGCTGTCAGGCGACTGATGATTCCAACAATGGGCACATCATTTTGCTGTAACCCAAGTTTCTGTTGCAATGCCCTCTTTGCAGCAGCCTTGCCTTTGACGACATTCTCAGGAGTGTAATGGACCTGGAATTTATTAAAATAACCATTTAAACATGAAGTACCCACCACACTGGTATATGTTAGCATCTTTGAACAACCAGTAACCAGAAACAGGGTGCAGATTAAAAAAAAATTACATGCATATTACATAAAATGATTGTTCAACTTATTGGTCATCTAAGACAAATGTGCTATTAACAAATCAAGCTTTTTTGTTTCAGTTTACTAAGTTCACCTTGAAATGGCATAAATAGCTTGCAACAAAAAGCAAAATGTATATGGATAAAATTTACCGGGATAAAGCTGTCACTGTATGGATCCCAAATATCTGGATCAATTCCGTTGAGAATGCCGTAGAATTTTCCAAGATGAGGAGCAATGTCGCCATGGCCTGACACTTCCCTTGAATATGTATTAGAGACCTGCAAAGAATGGAAAAATGTGAGTAGTTAAACATATCAAAAAGAACATAATTCTATAGTAAATGACAAGCCATTTGGTGTCCATGACATAAAAATGTGTAACAAAGTATTAAAATCTGTAAGATTGTGTATCACTCACAGTTGTGGCCTTATCACAATATTTCATTGCTTTGCCAATATAATGTGGTCCAAATTCAAGATTATGGATAGTAAATATGACCCGTGCATTTGCCAAACTGGATTGCGCATAGTTTTCCTTGTATAGCCAGGCAGTAGGAGCACTTGACCAATCATGGCAGTGTATTATATTCTGAAAGGAGGATAAAATGTCAGCTGTTTAGAGGAGAAGTTAAATAAATAGACAAATAAGTCAACTTCTCTGAAAGTCAATACACAAGAAGTTAAAGATTTTTGAATGAAAGCTTAATGAATCAAATTAAGATACTGAAAGTAGCGTAAGATAGAACGACTAATACAAACTTTTCTTACTACAATATGAACTGCATGTATCCCTAACACATGAAAATCCAATATAACCCCAAATGTGCAAACAAAGCTTACCGGTGAAGATCCACTCTGGAGGAGAAACTCTAGAGCAGAATGACAGAAGAAGCCAAATCGACGGTCGTCATTCCTTCCATATACACATCCAACTCCAAACATCCTAAAAAAGTAAATGCCAAGTAATTGCCTTTTGAAGACTCTTACAAGAAAATCTCAGCAGATAGTGAAACAGATGAGACAAAGAAATCATTAGACTAGTATACATATATATGGCAAAAAAATCACGCTATTTGAATTACAGAAAAACTAAAAAGAGGCTTGGAACATAAATTCAAACATCTTACAACAGGTAGGCCAGAAGATTACTGAGCATTGCTTCCAAACATTAGAAATAGAACTCAAATTAAATAGGACCATCTCAATCAACTAAAATTGAACACTAAACTGCACCGATGAAACAGCAGAAAATGTGGTACTGATTTCTAAAACTACCATCAGACCAAGTGAATACTCCCAGTGCCTCTAAGGAATACAATGTTCTTGAATACAATAAGTTATCACCTTATCTTTTAAAAAATTATCCAAGTAGTCCCAACTTAGTATACAAAATGAATGAGTGGTAATTTATTTATTTCGTTTACTAGTTTCCCAATATATACTTTGTCTACTCCAAAGGAGATCATGGAACTGCCAATCTAAAATATCATTGCTGCAACTAGTTCATTGTTGGAGTATATTGAGCCCATGTGTATAGAGGCCCATCTAGAGGCCCATGTTTAAGGATTATATAAACCCACCCTTCTAAGGTTGGAGGAATACAAGCCATTATTCTCTCCAACATGGTATCACAGCCTAGGGTTTTGGATCCCCATCCCGCCGTCGCCGGCGACCCGCCGGCGAGCTGCCGGTGAGCCTCTACCACCGGCCGGCGAAGCAGCTCCACTCCCTCTTCTTCAACCTCCGCGCCACTTTCCCCTGTTTCCGCGCGGCCATCCTGCTCGACGCCCCTGCGCGATCCCGACGTCCGCGCGCCCCTGTGCGGCCCCGCCCCGCCGGCGGCCTGCCCCCGCGCCCTCCGCGGGCCTGCACCTGCGCGGCCCCGCGCGCCAGCCCATGCGTAGCCCCGTGCGCGCGCTCCAGCTCCGCGCGGTCCTCTGCTCTGCTTGCCTTCGCTCTACTCTGCTTTGCCTCCGCTCCGCTCTTTGCTTAGGTCTTTTCTCCTCCCATGGCAGCCGCCGCCGCCATGGCTGGTCGGCCGCCGGCGCTGCCCCTCCCTTCCGCTTCCTCCTCTGCCCCGGCGCCGCCGCGTTGACCTTCCTTCCAGCCGCCGGCGCCACGTCCTCTGCTCTGCTGGCCGCCGGCGTCGCGTCCTCTGCTCTGCTGGACGCTGGATCTGCTGCCGCCGCCGCCGCATGGCGCGCTACTCCGTCGGCCGGGGCCGCCGCCGCCATAGCTGCTGCCGCCGCCCCCGCGGCCGGCCCGGGCGCGGCCGCCGCGGATGCAGTCGCTGCAGCCTCCGCCGGCCCTGGATCTCTCGCCGCGCAGTGGACGCCGCAGCCCCAGCATGCAGCGGCCTTCCAGGCCGCCCCTGCTCTGCTCCAGGGCGGGGCTGCCCAGGCCGCCCCGGCTGCCCCTGCTGCAGCCGCTGCTACCCGCAAACTTCAAGGCTCCTGCCCTGCGACTGCTGCGGCCAATGCCGCTGCAACCTGGCGTGCCCTGCGACGCGAGCTCGACGCGCTTGCTGCCATCGAGCAGGCTGCTACGGTTCGCTGCACGAGTCCAGAGTTTACGGATGCCTCGCAGGCCGCCGTCGCGCCCGCCGCGCTCGCCGTGCCCGCACACGCCGCGCAGGCCGTCGCGTCCGCCGCGCAGGCCGCGCGGGCCGCCGCCGCGCGCACCGCGCCGGCTGCCGCCCCTGGCGCGTGGCTGTCCCAGGGCGCCGCCGCCGCACCGGCCGCCGGATCCACCTTCCCCGAGGCCCCGGGGATCCACCCGACTCTGGCTCCTGGAGGTGGTACTCGGGGCACTCCTCCCACTCCTGCTCCTGGCCCTAGAAGCATGCCCTGGCCATCCTTCAGCGCCCCATGGCCAGGGTGCATCCCGATGTGGCCGGTTCAGGGGCGGGGGGCGGGGGGAGGGGCCTCTCGTCCTCAGCCCCAGCCGGCGCCGTTCTGGACCCCACCCGCTCCACCCAGCCATCAGCCGACCTGGCCTAGGGGGTAGGACCAGGCCGCACTGGCGCCGTCCTTCAGTGCCATGGAGCGGACACCGCCGGTCAGCACTGAGTGGATCGCCGACTCGGGTGCCTCCTTCCACACCACCCCACATGCCGGTATCCTCTCTTCTGTCCGACCCCCACACCCCTCTTGTCCTTCTTCCATCATGGTTGGTGACGGGTCTTGCCTTCCTGTCACCGCCGTGGGTTCTACTCCTGGCTCCTTTCGTCTTCCCAATGTCCTTGTTGCTCCTCAGATGGTTCATAACCTTCTTTCCATTCGTCAGTTTACAGCTGACAATTCTTGTTCCATCGAGTTTGATTCTTCTGGCCTCACTGTAAAGGATTCGGCCTCCCGGCGTCTGCTACTCCGGTGTGACAGCACGGTGCCCGTGGTCGCGCCACGCGCGGTCCCCGGACCTCCGGTTGTGCCGCGCGCGGACCCGGTGTCTCCCGCTGCGCCACGCACGGCCCCGGTGCCTTCACCTGCACCTGCGCGGTACGCTCAGCCGGTGCAGGTGTACCGGCGTCGTTCGGCGTCGATATTGGCGCCGCCGCCGGGGGCTCCTGCGACGCCGACGCCAGAGCCGTCGCCGCCGCCGCCTCCTCTGGCTCCCTCTCGAGCCGAGCCGGAGGTGTATCACCCGTCAGTCATCCATCGGGATCCTCGGCATATTCATCCCATGGTGACTCGGCGGATGGCGTCTCAGGCCGCGACTCTCTCCGCCACTGAGGGAGAGCCGCGGGTCTCTCCGGTACCCTCCTCTGTCCGCGACGCCTTGGCGGATCCTCACTGGCGTCGCGCGATGGAAGAGGAGTACGCGGCTCTTCTTGCCAACCAGACGTGGGACCTCGTGCCGCGTCTGTCTGGTTGCAATGTGGTGACTGGCAAGTGGATCTGGACACATAAGCGTCAGGCTGATGACACACTTGAGCGATACAAGGCTCGCTGAGTTCTCCGGGGGTTCACTCAGCGCCCTGGTGTGGACTATGACGAGACCTTCAGCCCAGTGGTGAAGCCCGCTACGGTGCGCACGGTCCTCTCGCTTGCGCTCTCGCGCCCCTGGCCTGTGCACCAACTGGACGTGAAGAATGCGTTTCTTCACGGCACTCTCTCAGAGACTGTCTACTGCTCTCAGCCAGCGGGATTTGTGGACTCGAGTCGTCCGGATATGGTCTGCCGGCTCAACAAGTCTCTCTATGGTCTGAAGCAGGCTCCTCGGGCTTGGTACTCTCGGTTCGCCACGTTCTTGCTGACATTGGGGTTCACCGAGGCCAAGTCCGACACGTCTCTCTTCATTTACCGCCGTGGGGATGAGACTGCATATCTGCTGCTCTATGTCGATGACATTGTGCTCACAGCCTCCAGTCAGCAGGTACTTCAGAGTGTTATCTCTTCTCTGCAGTAGGAGTTTGCTATGAAGGATCTGGGTCAGCTCCACCACTTCTTGGGCGTCACTGTTGAGCCTCGCTCGTCTGGTCTTCTCCTTCACCAGCGGCAGTACGCACTCGATATTCTGGAGCGGGCTGAGATGACTGATTGCAAGTCCTGCTCCACTCCTGTCGACACTCAGGCGAAGCTGTCTGCTGATCTGGGTGATCCGATGGCTGATCCTACTGCCTACCGGAGTCTGGCCGGCGCTTTGCAGTACCTCACCTTCACCAGGCCGGACCTCACCTACACTGTTCAGCAGGTCTGTCTCCATATGCATGATCTCCGGGAGTCACACCTTGTTGCGCTGAAGCGTCTCCTCCGGTACGTCCGTGGCACTGTGGACCTCGGCCTGGTGCTTCACCGCTCGTCCTCTGCTGAGCTGGTGGTCTACACCGACGCTGACTGGACTGGATGCCCGGACACTCATCGCTCCACTTCCGGCTACGCCGTCTTCCTGGGCGGCAACCTGGTCTCCTGGTCGTCCAAGCGGCAGCCGGTTGTCTCCCGCTCTAGTGCCGAGGCGGAGTACCGGGCTGTCGCTAACGGCGTGGCGGAGGTGTCCTGGCTACGACAGCTCTTGGCGGAGCTCCACAGCCCACTCGTCAAGAGCACGCTCGTCTACTGCGACAACGTCAGCGCCGTGTATCTCTCCACCAACCCCGTCCAGCATCAGCGGACGAAGCACGTGGAGATCGACCTACACTTCGTGCGCGACAGGGTCGCAATCGGCGATGTTCGGGTACTCCATGTCCCGACTAACTCCCAGTTTGCTGACATCTTCACCAAGGGACTGCCCTCCTCGACCTTCTCGGAGTTTCGATCCAGCCTCAACGTAGCCGGTGGCTAGTTGTGGCTGCGGCGGGGGTATTTGCCCTTTGTACTCTATTTGTACTCTCTTCTTGTCCAGTCTTGAACACCGCTGCGTCGGTGGTTCAGACTGGGGGGGTGTTAGCTTTCTTGTTGTCCAGTCCTGAACACCGCTGCGCCGGTAGTTCAAACTGCGGGGGGTGTTGGAGTATATTGAGGCCCGTGTTTAGGTATTATATAAACCCACCCTTCTAGAGTTGGAGGAATACAAGCCATTATTCTCTCCAACATTCATCAACCAGCATTTCCATGTAATGACTAATGATTCAAACTAAATAGCATATCTACTCTTGTTGATAAAAAAATTACATGATTTTAAAATAAAAAATGGATTTGCTGATCAGAATAAATTTCGCAAGCATACTACTCCAAAGAGGCTACAGATCCACCAATCCGACATGAGCCAATGTGCAGCAGCAAAAGAAAAAAAATACTATTGCCTGGTAGGATTTAACAAAGTGTTTTGATTCTCTAATTTGATAGTAGTTATATGACATTTAGACTAATCAAAACCAGGTTAATAATTATGCATTGCCACTTACAAACCAGTATAAGGCTCCAGCACTTTGAGCTTTGTGAAAAAGTGACACTAAGGCTTTTATATCTATGAAGAATAAGCTGCTACATACCCATTTTGAGGTTCCAAGAAGTAAACACAGAGGTCTTCGACATGTCCACGCCATACTTTTATTTCAGAACCACCCCAAGAAAAACTTTGATGAATATGCAAATTCTTCACCTGCATTGAGATAGATGCATGTTAATTGCTAAGAGATAAATTTTATGATATACCCACCTTCTGTCTTCTCACGCTTATCACTAGGTTAGTTGTGTTTGCCTCTGTCATTTTTTTTTTCATATTATCCAACAATCTACAAAGGAATTAAAATGTATTTGCCAACTAATGCAAATAAAACAAGGAATTATACTTGATATACTAAGCTACATATTGACGACTCCAAAGCATTCCGCATAAACAAAAACTACAGCATGAGGAATGTGTGATTGAACTACGAGTAAGCACATACATAAACAGTAGCACAGTAGCCTTAGATGCTCTTGACATGGAGATGTCAACTTCAGTTCTAGCTATAAAGCCACTACACTTGTCACAGAAGAGATGCAGTAAAGCACTTTTAACTTACATTGCTTAGATTCAAGCAATCATGCTTCGGAAGAATAACCTCGACATTGTGTCCTAAATCTTGAACAGCACGTGAAAGACTCGTAACAACATCACCAAGACCTCCAACCTGCGCTAGCATTCGGTAGACAGCATACTATTAATGTAATGCAACACTAAAACGAGAAAAAAGTGATGATGTCTCATGTGTTGTCAATCACAGGAATTTACTTAGAAATATGGATTACCTTTGCTATGGGAGCCATCTCAACAGCAATGTGGACAATATGCATAGGAGGTTCCTTTGCAATTGAACCAAATACAGGAATATGATAGTCCAACCCATTCCTGTTGTCAAAAATTCCACCTTCTTCTGACTCCGAGAAAACAAAGTCCATTATATAGGCGTCCTGCGGAACGTTAACTGGAAATGGAACACTTTACTTCAGAAATGAGAACAAATAAGGGGAAAAGAAAGAGCTTTGTCTTTGTGCATCTCTGTGCTAATTAAATAAATCCTAAGTATCTAAAGGAGAAGTAGCATCACAGTGCTTGAATATCAAAACAACTTCCAAAAACAGGGTACAAAGCAGCAGACAGGAACCAACATGAGTTTGACCTAGACTGGATGAAAAACTGCCACATTTTCCCAAGGCTTTACTGACTGTCCTAGGGACGAGCAGCAGTTTGAACTCTTCTGCTGTCTGCATTCTCTCAAATACAACCTTTTTAAAAACTCCAACAAAAATCTTTATAGACATCTGTTATAGCATTAGACTAACTAGCTCCTCTAAAATAACAGATTTGTGCCACCATTTTATTCAGGTTTCATAACTAAACACTACATCTTATCTATAAATCGATATAAAATTCTATAGGACAAATACTAATGGCACAAAAATGACTTGGAAATGTATTAGCACTAGGAACAATAATGAGGAAGCTCGAACCTATTGCTTTTAAGTGCGAACCATGTTCTGCTTTTACCATCTTCTGGGGTGGCAACACACCACCTGGATGCATCCAACGGTTAAAAGAACATCGAAACCAAACCTCTGGCTTTCCATTTAGCACTGTATTAGAAGGATTGTAAAGAACGTCAACTGTGGTTCCAGCACGTATTTCAAGTGGTTCGGTATAAACTATGTGTTTTTGAGAAACCAGAAACATTCTCATGGTCTTTTCTTTCATCTCAGCTTTCAATTTTGCCCTTCTCTCAGCCTATGCGTGTAAAAGGAAGCAAAAGTCAACAAAAAGATTCCTCAGCATATATGTCATTGAGATATCAGGAATTCAGTACATCCGGCTGGAAGAGATTCCTCATAGTTAACCTTTTTTTAGTGACAGTCAAAGCTTTGAAGAATGCTGCTACTTCGTTAGACCATCATGGGTTAGTAGTTAAACTAGTTAGCAACTACCTTACAAGTTTGAAGAGATGAATATGGATGAATTATTTAAAAGCTTTGAAGAAAAGCTGCTACTTCGTTAGACCATCATGGATTCAGATTGTCAGGTCAACTATGTTTTCTTCAAAAGACTAGTCACTATGGAATATGGATGAATTATTTAAAAGCGTAAATTTGAATGTGAAAAATAATCAAGCAGAGATGGAAGTTGTCAACTTCCTAAAATGACTTGTTATGGGAAAGTCAATCATTGATGAACTGTAACTTGATTTAAGAGCAATAGGTCTGTTGCAACTGACCTTCATTCTAATAGCCTCCTCCCTTTCTCTCCTCTCTTGTTGAAGCCTTGTATAGATCCTCTGTTCTTCTTCCGCCCAATATTCTTCCTCAGTCATGTTACTGGGCAGGATAGAATGAAAATCCTGTCTGCCATTGTTATCATAAATCCTTGCATTCCCTGGTGGCCCATCAGCAAACACCCAGTCCAACACGTATGCTCTTTGAGGTAAGACAACTGTACAGGAAAGGGTAGGTGTTATCATTGTGGTTAATGGAGTAAATATAAATAACATACATAAAGAACCAACATTAGTAAAAGACCGCAAAGCTTATGCAGCTTCAGTTCGTAGGCTTTTCTTTTTCTTCATGGGACTATTAAAATACAGAAAGCCATGATATATTTAAATGTGTACCCTTCTAATATTGAAGTATGTTAAGATGGTATAAAATATCAAGTGCGCATAACTATGAGATGACATACCATCTGCATACCACCAATCACCATCTTTGTCATCATGATGAACAAGTCTTTCAGCAAAAGAGAGTCCATCAATCCAATTGTTGTAGCCCCCGTGCATCCAAATCTCAGCACTATGAATAAGGGGTCTCGAGTGTCTGTTGTAATAGACTCTGACAGTAGCCTCTTGCACAGTACTGATAGGTTCTATGTACCACAAATTATCAACAGATCCTTTGGCTGAATCCAATACATTCTGCAATTTATTCTTCTTTGTCACTATCTCAGCCTTCGCTTGTGCCATGGCAGCTTCATGTGCTGCCCTTTCTTCCTTCATCCGCTTCTCCTCTTCAGTCTGTTTCTTCCTTTCAGTTTCTTCAATGGCAAATCTCTCAAGTTCTCTTTGCTTTGCTTCAACCAAGAAATCCGCAAACGAATGTTCATCCATGGTGCTTTCTATTTGTATCACGAAATCATTCTTGCCATTATTTTCATACATAGTTCGACCATTAAAGAACACAAAATCAAATCTGTATGCCTGCTTGGGAATATATAGTTTGCAGGACCACCAGTCCCCTCCCAATTCACTCTTGTGCAATTTTTCAGTGAAAAACCTCCACTTCCACCCATTGAATGCTCCTTTGATGAGTACATCAGGCTCATTGGCTATAGCCGATAGATCACGATTGAAATACAGAGCAATAGTTGAATCGGCTTTCAAAACCTCTGGAAAAACAAAAAACTTGTTTCCTAGTAAATAATTTTTTTCAGCAAGTTCTCGAAGCATCCTTTGTAGTTCTTGTGGATCCATTTCATCCTGTGGTGATTCTTGCATATCTTGTTCAGGAGACACAAACGTCTCCTCAACTTCATAGTGTTCTTCATCCTCAGATATCCCTACTTCATCTTCAACCCATGGATCCTCTTCTCCAGGAAGATGCAGAGATTTGTCCTCACCCGTTTCCATCTCCACCTCAACCACTGAAATGCTTTCATCAGTAACAATCCATTGTTCTTCCCCCATGCTAATACTTTTCTTCTCTTCAACCATTGCAAGGTGTTCCTCATTGATTTTCTTGCTATTTATCATCTCTGGTGCTTCTTCAGTGAAATCTTCCTTATGTTTCTGTAACAAATCAACATCAGACTTTGCATGAAGCTTGTCCTCGTCAGTCTTTTGAGGTGTGTAATCTCCAGCCTTAGCTTCTATTTCCTCTGTACGAAGTGCATCACGACTCTCAGGAATATCAAGTTTCTTTGTTTGAGACTCTTTGGAGCTGCTGAAAGTTGATAGATCTTGTTTATGAAAGCCAACTATGGATTGTTTTTCTTGAGGGATATGAACAACTGATTGTTGTTGTTTGTGCAAACCAATAATAGATTGTTCTGCTTTACTGTAACCAACAATAGATTTGATTTGTTCAGGCACACTAACAATTGATTGATCTTCTTTATGAGAAGCAACAATAGATTGATCTGGTTTCTTATAACCAACAACAGATTGTATTTTCTCGGGCACAGCAGCAACTGATTCATCTTTTCTATGAGAAGCAACAATAGATTGGTCTGGTTTACTGTAAACAACAACGGATTGGTTTTGCTCAGGCACACCAACAATTGACTTGTCTTGTCTACGACAACCAATAATACACTGATCTTGTTCTTGTTCATCAAAAGTGGTAACATTTTGCTCTTGCCAATCATAATCTACCACTTGCTGGTCTTCTTCCTGGGTATCAAAAGCTGATCCCTCATCAACACTGAAATCTAATTTGTCCTGTTCCTTGACCCTGACAACTGTCCTGGGTTCAGGCCCCAAACTTTCATGTGTTTCATTATTGGCCTTGTCCTCCATGGATGTTGACGGTAGTGCTGGATGTTGCCATTGATCATTATCTACCTCAGAGATTTCTTCCGAAGACTCCACTGCCATATATATTGCACTATAAGAAGCACTGCTTAAATCATCCACCTGAAATGTGTATTTTTCAACCTTAGCATCATCCACCGCATTCACTTTGCCCAGGCTTGCACTGTTTGAAGCAGTTCCTAAAATATCCATCTCAGATGTGGCTTCTTGGACCCACGGTTCACCCACATACCCTTTTCCACTTCTCGAAGCATGGCCAGATACATCCACATCAAATATCTCCGGTATATCCCCAGCTTCATCGTTCAGACCAAATCCCAACAAATCAACATCAACCCTGTCCTCTTCCACCTTAGCTTCATCTATCATTTCCCTCATAGCATCACTGTTTGTTGTAATTCCTGAAGAACCAGCCACAAATATGTCTTCTTTAGCCTTAGCTTCATCCTTTGGATCCAATTCCTGAACTGCAGCACTGCCAAATTGTACTCTTGTGGAGTCTATGTCAAATTTATCTTTTTCGACTGCAGCTTCATCTACTTCTTCTTCTTCTACCCCTAACGATATGTTAATCAATGCATTTCTTGATAAATCCACCTCAAACATGTCAAGTGAACCTTCTTCTGCCACATCCACTTCCCCAGAAGCTAAATTGCTTGAAGCATCTTCCAGCAAATCCACTTCAGCAGTGTCTAAATCTCTACTACTTGTCGACTCATCTGTATCAGTACTTAACAGCCTATTGAATGTGCCAATAGTTCGTTCATCGCTATTATGGTGTATACTCTTCTTGGTGCTCGACTCAGCAGGGAGTCTTGGAACATAACCTCTAAAAGCAGCGACTTTTACCTTAGGATACACCATCTTCCTTGATTTCCTACTAGGAAAATCTGCATAAAGCAATGTAAAAAAAATGAGGTCCGCTGAACTGCTAACAAACCAAAAAATATTTGCAATATTATTCATCAGACCTGAACTTGCTACTCTGCATCGAATAATCCTGCTTCTGGCAAATCTGCTAGTCCTCAAGAAAGACTGAAAATGCCATAAGAACGACGAAAGTAAATTCTGCATCTTAAGGTATTTTGGGATAAAAGGAACTTCTTTTCAGCTAATGCCTGAGCATGATAGAATTTTAGTTACTAACAGAACATGATGGTAAAAATAATCACCTGCTAGATTTTGTATACCTCTTTAATAATGAATAAAGCATTGTTCATTAAACATACTAAGATCCTTAATTTGAAAAATCACTATCAAATTATTTAGGCTACAGGATACTACATTACAAATATTTTCCCAAACTTGCTTCATTTCCTATTATGCCAGTGCCCAAAGGAATAAACATTTTCGTGATCAACCAGTCCAAAACAAATGGAAAAACAACAAATAGGCTATTTTCATTTGTAAAATCACCTTACACTAAATGAAAATAGTTAACACCGTCATGTTCATAGATAGTTCATTTAGGATTGTGAAAAGGAGCTAAAATTTCCCAAATAGCTAGGACCAACCAAATCCTTCATAATCCATCAAACAGTACCCCACCCCACCCCCCCCACACACACACAGAGACAGAACATAACACCTTGATCCCCAAAGAGAATGACCGCAAAACAAAGGAATCAAAAGTTCAAAACCGGCAAGAAATGCGACCCAATCAATAAGCATAGAGATAAGAGGGATCAAACAACAAAATAGGGACTCTATCATCTTTAATACACATCAAAAGGATAAGATGCACCCACCAATACCTATATGAATCGAGATCTTTAGAGGGTGCAAGTTGAAACTATACCTGATCGGGGCCTCCGCCCAAGGTGGTTGGCTGGAGCATGAGCGTTGGTTGGTTCCGAGAACAGAGAGGGCTCTGGGGTAGGAGAGCCATCTCCATTGCCCAAAACCACCTCCTAACCCTACAAGAACTACTAACAAGTTACGCACCTCCCAAGGCTTATCAACCCCTCCCCCCTTCTCTCTCTCTTGCCTCTGGCTCACTCACGAGGTAGGAACTAAAATCAATTCATAGCGCGCAAGCGAACACCACAACACGCATTGAAGAGGCCTCCCCTCTCACCTTTTAATCAAACTGAATTTGATCATTTCTTCTCGCCTTGCTTTACCTGTTGAGTGCGGTCTTGCATGAAAACTGGAGGTGTCGTCTTGTGGGTCCCAAGGTTTTGTTGTGCAGCTGTGGGTCACCTTGCTCGCCTAGTTCATGAGACGTGCACACCGTATAAGGTGGGGTGATGTGCCATGAGTACCATTGTTGCTTGTGGGCCGATATGTTCCCAAATGGTCCCTGCATGCCGTGTGGGTTTCACGTTTTACATTCACATGCTCGTGTTCGTTGCCCGTGGCATTTTGCTCTCGGTTGCTTCATTGAAGGACTTCACGTGTGATGTGCCGGCTCTGAACATGACCTGGCAAGTTAGGTAGGCTACATTGGTGACAGCTCTCAAAACCACCAAATTTGTTTCATGAGTTACTCTAATGCAATATGGCATAAAAATTGAATTACTCTAATGCAATAAAGTTGTTTCTATGTGTGCCCCAGATCGACTTTTAACGTAAGTAGACAAGATAAGTAAAATGTTGGTTGCTTCTGCATGTGTTGATATGTTCTAGAATGTTCCGCGTGTGATGTGAGTTTTCACACTTTACCTTTATAGATATGTGTATGTACACATGCGGACTCTGTGTGGCTCGCCAAGTTAAGTAGGCAGTATATGTTACATTGTTGAATTGCTCTTGGGTAGGGAATAGCATGGCACCGCCTGCCAGTCTTTCACTAGTGAAGGAAAAGATAATCTATTGCAAGGTGTTATTATATTCTCGATTGGCATCATGGTACACAGTTTGGAGTTTCGGAACATTATATACGCACACGCCTATGAAATAAAGTTATTGCTTTAATGTGCTTGAGTGTATTTCCATGTGTGCGCCAGGCTGGCTCTTAACATGAGTAGACAAGTTAAGTACTAGTGTTGGTTGCTTCTATATGTTGATATGTTCTAAAATGCTCCACATGTGATGCGAGTTTTTACACTTTACTTTTATAGCTCTGTTGTGTATGTACACTACTAAAGTTCATGCTTTCTTCTTCCTTGACCCAATAAACTTAAAAATTCTCTCTTTGACACTAGGTCTGAATTTGGTTCCCAAAATAACACTTCCATCCATTTGAAGCAGTAATGGTGTTAAATGGCAGTTGAAAAGACCGTTTTACCCCTAAACCTAATTAAGGAGTTTTGTTGTCTATAAAATAAGGAAACTATATTTGTATATCAGGGATATTGTTTTTTTGCATCATTTTGGATCTCAGACCATGGCTATGTACTACCTCGATAGTTCCCATCTTCTTTTGACTAGAAGATAGTTTCCATCTTGGAAAGTGTCTTCATGTTATTGCAAGGCATAGAAATTTTGGCATTTTTGTCAAGCGAGTGAGCAGTTACCATCCGATTGCAATCCAAAGGACCCGATCTAATAGACTACTGTTCATCTTCTACCTTGGTCCAGCGACTTATTTCTGCCTTGAGTGATGACGAGAAGCACTCCCCCACCCCGCCCACCTCCAGATCATCTCCAGCGGCTCACCTGCCAGCTGGATCCGGCAGCAGCAGCCTCCGCCACCCTCATTCATTCAATTTTACTCTTCCGCTGCCTTCACCGCCCACCACCGGTCCAAGAGACTGATGGAAACTATGAATTAGTCACAGATGGCAAATACAAGTGACTACAAAATATTCTGAATACAAGTGACTACAAAATATTCCAGGGTGAATATGCTCCTCTACACAAACAGTTTAATGGAAGTTTGTGCTTGGATTTGCTACTGTATCACTCTACTTACTCCACTATATTCATGAACTCGCATCTTCACAAATAGTTTCAGGCTCGAGAAAGTTTTAGTCTTGACACGAGGACGATACTGAAAGAGAATCGATCGCAGGGGGGGTGGGGGGGGATACCGAACAGGTAGCGCTCCCTCCAATCGAGAACGTCGAGGCCTATGGTGACATTGCAGTGGTGCATCTTGCGCCCAATCCAGTTCATCCTCCCTCCTCCCCGCAACGCCTGGCGCCGCAGCTCGCCTCGCCCAGATTCGGAAGGAGCGGCGGGGGCACCGGTTGTTGGAGCAGCACGAGTGGCCGGCGGCGACCCCGCGCGTGCCCGCAAGCGAGCGCCTTTGGCCTGTAGCGCCACGGTCGCCCGCGTCTCCCGTGCACGAATGCGCGTGGACGGCGCCCCTACCCGAGCCCCCGTCGACATCGAGCGCGCGCACGACCTTCCCGGCGCGCCTGCCGCCTGGCGCCGATCTCGGATTTGCGAGGGGGACCACGGGGAGCCTGGACTGTTGCCTTTTCTCTCTTTTTTTTTATTCTTTTCAGAGCGGCTAGCGCTTCGGACGTTTTTTCTGAGAAATTTTTTAGTTTTTATCTGACGCTCTAAAGTAATATTAAGAATTAAATACAGCAATATTTAAAATCACTACTTGCTATATTAAGAATATATATATATAACTCTATCACCAATTTAATGTAGAAAATTCACACGGCAATACGAGTTGCAACATCCAATGAGAATAACAACTTGTACAAATAGAGTTATATAACATGGACGCTTACCATTTGCAATATTTAGCAACTACAATTGCAACATTCCGAAAAATAGTTTTTCTAAAAAAATAAAATAAATACAATTAATCGCTTAGATTAAAAATGTGCAACATGGAAATTAATTATTGAAAATTTTAGAATAATTTATTTAATACTTTAAAATAATTGTTGCAACATCACCCCACATCTCTAAGCATACTGAAAATGACCACTGCAATGATCACATATCTACATGGAACAATCTTAAAATAACTATTACAACATCAATAATTAATTGAAATTTTTCACTGCAAAATTAACAATCAACTTAAACTCCTGCTGCAATATCATCGTATGTCTATCTCAGAAAAAAATCATGTATAAGAAGTTCACCATAACATCACTTATTAAGGTTGGAGTGCCTTTCTCACTACAACATCAGCTTAACAAAATTGAAACATCAGCTCGTATATGTGTTGTGAGGCTCATACGACACAGGTGAAAGCTGCTGGAGGCCTGGAGCGCCTTTATTTGGGCCACCGGCACGTGCAAGGCCGCGCGTCGAGATTGAATTGAAAGAGCTCGAGAGAGGCACTTTTTTCATTTTTATGTTTTAAAAAAACAAAATTTCAAAAATATATGTTGAATAGGGAAATTTTCAAAAATGGGTGCATGTCGCCCCCCCCCCAATGGGTGACAGGGTACCTGTCGCCCATCCAGTGGGCGACAGGACCTAAATGTAAAAACAATTTTACATTTAGGTCCTGGCGCCCAGGGCGCATTAAACAGTGAAATTGTAAAATCGATATAAAATCTTAGAAAAATAAAAAAATACAAATTCAACTATTCTGAAATTTATAAAACAAGATCTATAACTTTTGTTACATAAAGTTTTTCATTTGATCAATGTATCTTGCTCAATTTTAAATACCAGTTTAATGCACTTTTATTTAAATCTCAAGATCCATTATTTGGATGCATGTCATCTTTGGCCAGAGTGTTGCATATGGTGAGCATAGTCTTGTACAAAATTGGTAGGCCCAGAAAACATTTCTAGAATAAGTTTTTAAATTAGATCTTGCAATATGTCTAATTTAAATGGGATATTTATCCATGCTGCTATACTGAGTATTAGAAGCCATAACTTTTACAGTACTATTATTTTATTTTTTAAGAGATATAAAAAAAGTTTGGTAAATTTTAGATAAGCACAACTAGACCAAATGAATTATTTCAGATTTTTCTTGGTACAAGAACTATTTTTCTTGATTTAGATACATTGATAAAATGAAAAACTTTATGTAACAAAAGTTGTAGATCTTGTTTCATAGAATCCAGAACAGCTGAGTTTATATTTTTCCAATTTTTCTACGATTTTATATCGATTTTACAAGTTCACTGTTTAATGCGTCCTGGGCGCCAGGACCTAAATGTAATTTTTTTTACATTTAGGTCATGTCGCCCACTGGATGGGCGACATGCACCCTGTCGCCCATTAGGGGGGCGACAGACACCTATTTTTGAAAATTTCTTTATTCGACATATATTTTTGAAATTTTATTTTTTAAAATATAAAAATGAAAAAAGCTCTCGAGAGAGAAGCGGAGCCTATGGATCGGCCCAGGTTGGTTTTGGCTGCCTGCTACAAATAGCCCAGAACGGGACGTGCACAAATTGGGCATTTGGGTGCAGGAACCGCAAATGTTAGGAGTCGCTCGGGTTACTGGCAGTTAAACCATCGCTCGAGGTTTAATAACTATTTTTTATTTCAAAACAAAAAAATTTTGTTCCCGAACAAATGTTTTATACTGCTAAAACAATTAAAAAATTATTCTGAAATAAAATAAATTTATTCTAGAATAAATTTGACTATGTACTAGTTTGTTGGGCGAATTTAAATCCAAAAATATAAAATTTAGAGTGGATGACAAATTGGGGGGGGGGGGCGTGTGACCCCCAGCAGCACCGTAGGAACGGGCAGGAGATTTGCCACGTGCACATGCAAAGGGCCTTGGGAAGGATTTTTTTTCAACGCTCCTAAGTGTCCGGACGTTCCATAGAAAATTTTCTTTGAACAATCTGTTGAAGCATTAAAAATTAGTTAGTGAAACATGACTATATGGTCGACTCCAGGGAAGAAAATTTCCGCCGCAACATAAACACTATGTTTTATATAACATTTACTTTGAAACATGCAGAAAACAATAGTTACAATATTGATACTTAACTATCGCAACATATATATGTCGAAGTGTTTGATTTTTTTTAAGATTTCAGACATTAAGATGCTCATGCACGCGTACGCATACTACTATATCACTATGCACATCTTTAAAATACTAAATAGTAAATCTTAATAGTAAAATTCAAGTTGACGAATTTACCGTAAATGTCTCACTGTCTACGGACACATCATCTATCATTGAAAGAACAACGTCTATTAAATTTTAAAATAATAAATTAAAAGAATACGAGCACTGGTACCGATTGGATAACTCAAATGCAAGATATCCTACCCGCTAATTACGCTCGGTTCAGTATATTGGGGATACTCGCTTTTATCACTCACTCACTAGAGTGTACTGGAACAAACGGTAAATCCATCCTACGAAAGATGATATGCTAGCTTGGAGGATCACATTTCCATAACAGAAACTCGCTATGTTTTTTCTGGTTGTGGCTGGTGGCTATTGCTGATTTGCTGTGAGAGAAAATTATTGTTGGCTGGATGGTGACTAGTGACTGGTGTTGAATTGATGTGAGAGAAAAATAATATTGTTGGTTGCCAGCACATCAACAAAGTGAGAGTCAGAGCTACTATCTCCTATCCTAGGAAAGATGCTATACGATAACTTTTTTTTTTGAAAGTACCCAGAAGCATTAGGGAATTATGTAAGAACTCAAGTGAACACTCGCGCCGACCTCGCGCTCAAACGCATGTGGACTGCTGAGAAATCTAGAACGCGTCTGAATTATGTAAGAACTCAAGTGAGCACCCGCGCCGACCGCGCGCTCAAACACAAGTGGACCGCCGAGAAATCTAAAACGCGCCTGGAGGCTCACAGCCGCACACACGCACTCAGGGCTTGTTTGGATGCGACCCTAGACCAGGCAGCTGCTGCCAGGCAGGGATCCTAGCCCCAGGCCGACGAAATTGACCGCCTGGATGCACTGCCTGGCACAAGCAGGTTTCCCAGGGCTCCATCCAAACATGCCATCATACAGCTGCAGACACGAGCCCGCAGCCCGTCTGGGGATTAATCCCCGGTGCGACACCCAGAATCGCTCCATCCAAACATGCCATCATACACCTGCAGACACGAGCCCGCAGCCCGTCTGGGGATTAATCCCCGGTGCAACACCCAGAATCGTCCCGGACGGGGTTCGAACCTGGGGGGTGGCCTGGCCACTGCCAGTTGCTCACCAACCGAGCGTTCTAACGCTCGTTCGCTACGATAACTTTTTTGAAGAAAGGCTATACGATAACTATCTCCTATCCATTGATGGGATCACAAAAACGACAGACGTCAGAGCAATCATCCCGTTGGCATCCCGCCCGTCCCCACCACGGGAACAGGCAAAAGGCGAGCCACGCCACGCCACGCCACGCCAAGCCAGCCAACAACAGGCCGCATCGGATCACATGATCCGCACCTGGTTGTTGCCTTGCTTTCCGTTGGCCGCCGCCCCAGTCCGAGCCATCCCACCGGTCCCTTCCTTCCACGGCACAACCGCCCCGCGGGCATCGCATGGGCACGGGGGTGGCAGTGCGCCGCACGGCTCCGGTAGCTTAGCCGATCGTGCATCCGTCTACAACCGTCAGCAGCTGCCTGCCTGCCTGCCTTTTATCCGCTAGCTAGCAGCATAGCTAGCTTCTGCGTGCCAAGCTTCTTCTGGTCGCGATCCAAGTGCCTGCCCAACTCGACGGTCACACGCGGGGGGTCGACGGCTCGACGTGGTGGCTCCTGCCAACGAAGCTTCTGGGTGCGCGCTCCCTTGACGTCCCCGTGGCCAGTGGCCTGGCGGTATTTACTTGAGTAGGTTTTGTTTACGTGTGCTGTTTCTGCTGTCATGTTTTTTTTTGATGCAATGGAAGTTTTATGGAAAATTTTATAACATTAAATTCTATATATCATATTATAAGTTTTTATTAATATGATAAGAAGAAAGAAGAAGGGAGTTTCATGAGATGTGAGAAGAGTTTCATCACCATAAAACATATATAGTACAATTACTTAATTTTCAGTCTAAATAACAGTGCCATAAAACTGTGCAGGCCTTAAGCACCACTACTGTCGCTAAAATTAATAGCTTTTTTCTTTTCTTTTTTTGCGGGTAGCTATAGTCTATTTATTCCCTGCTATAGTGCGTGTTACAATGCATATGAGTGCGCAAACACCACCTCGTGGTTACACGTACAGATCCAAGTAGGGACTATATACCGTATGCCAAGACAAAGATACGAAGACCGCATCATGTATTTTAATAAGTAAGCAAACTTGTACTCCCTAGAATAGTTAGGGCCCCTTGGTCTGGCTCCAAGGACGTTGTCTTCACCTGAGAAGGTAAGAGCATCTTTAAGAGCTTTTATGTCTATGAATAGCTAAAATTATAATATAACTATTATGTAAAACGAAATAGCTAACGAAAAAGGGATTAAATTCAATAGTTTCTCCAAAATCTAAAAAGGGATGGCTAGCATTCAGCGCTAGGCAAAGATGTCTAGCGGCACACCCTGGATAGAAAACGAGGATAGAAGACGAGGTAGACAGAGTTTCTGTTGAATGCGGTTTTTGTCTTCCTTTTCTTTTTTTAGCTAACTCACTCAAAATACAAAAGCTTTTAAAGATGCTCTAACATGATGATATTGCACGGCTAGAAGCATACAGCCTGTTCGGCTGGTGGTTTTGCCCCGGTTGTTTACTGTAGCAGCTGGTTTTTTGTGAGAGGATGTAAACTGTAGCGGCTGATTACTGTAGCAACTACACGTGATATAAACTCGATTACGCGTGTGAGCACATACTGTACTAGTACTGTAGCTACGTTGGTACTGTAGCTACAGTAAATCAGCCAAAAAAAGATCAGCGCAGCCGAACAGGGCCATAGTCACTTTTTTTTCAAAAAAGGAGGAGAAAATGAACTAGGAAGAGGTGGGAGCTGGTGAAGTCAGTTTTTTAGATCGGCCGTTCCCTGCTATATGTGTGCTACAATGCATATGTATAGGGGTGCAAAGAGATGATCTTAGATGCACTTTCAACTCTTTTTAGTTCAAAATTTTGTACTACTTCTTCAAAGTAGAACCTCCAACTCTTTTTAGTTCAAAATTTTATACTACTTCTTTAAAGAAGTAGAACTAAATAGAGTTAGAGGTGCGCCTAAAAAATATCAATTTGCACCCCTACATATGCATGGTCCAAGCTAAAACCCATTGGAATTTGGACCACACCAAGGGGCCTTTAATATCCCACGGTATTACCAAGGGGCCTTTAATATCCCACGGTATCCAGTTTCAGAGACATGCACCCGTGCCAAGTTTAACCAACTGATGTGTGAGCTTACGGAGCAATGTAAGAAATAGCGGGCTAAAATATTTAGTGAAATCTCTTCTAAAAAGCTAAAAGAGCAATAGTGGAAGCTAAATCATTTAGCGGAATAATAAGATAATCAATAATTACATGCAAATTTAGAAGAATCATTGGTCTAACACTCTAAAAATTAAACTCAACACATCTCTTGACTGTCCAATTATGCCTTTGTTGCTTCGTTTATGATCCACCCTAGTTATATTAATTTTTTATTTCTTTCGAATAAATCTTTAGCGCACATAGCGGACAAATGTTGTACAGCGTAGCGGTAGATCTCTTAAAAAAATAATAGCGGGCAATAGCGGGTTATTAGTGGATAGCAATTTTAAGTCGACCAAATATTATTCAAATTTATACACACTCCAAGTGCCGCAAAAGCACCTGGCGGCCTTTCCATCTCCGCACGGCCGGAGCTGGACCCCAACCCAAATACCCAACCGAAGTGCCAGGCAGACCGCCCCTGCCGGCCCCACCTGCCAGTGAGCCAGCCCGCGCGGCCCCGTGGCCGCCACGCCCCTCGGGGCCTCGCCCCCGGGCCCCGGCGGCCGCTCGCCGCGACGCCTCGGAGGGCAGCGCAGCAGCAGTGCAGCACACGAGCCCGCGGCAGATCCAAGTAACGAGGGTCGGCCCCTACCCGCAACCGTGGTTAGTTCGCTGATATTCCCATCAGCCCAGACTGCCAAATCCTATCGCCTCCGCCCGCCCGGTCGCCCGCCAGTCCGCCCCCAACCCCCCTGCGCCGCTCCGGGCTCCGCCTCCGGGTTTCCTGATCTCCCATAGCCCATCACCCCCCACTTGCGGCCTCCATGTATAAAGCCGCCTCCGCCCGCCTCCTCCTCCTCAGATCCCTCTCCTCCGCCTCCTCCGCGCCCGGCAAGTCGCGCCTCGCCGCCTCCGCCTCCGCCCGCGCCGCCCTCCCCCGCCCCTGCGCCGCGTGGGTCGGCCGCGCCGGGCTCGCGCGCGCCGCCGGGACCGCGCCGCGCCTCGCCGCCGCCAGGGCGCAGATCGGGCCCGCCGTGCCCGCCGTGGAGCGGTTCCAGCGCAGGATGGCCACCCAAGGTGCGTGCGTCCGTGCGTGGGGTGGTCTGCCGTCTCGTTGCGGGTCGTCGTGTGGTCACGGGCGTGGGGCGCCATCTGGTCACGGGTCGTCTCGAGATGGATTCCATTCCACTGAGATCGTGTTGGGGTTTGTCTCTGGACGAAGCGACATTTGCCGGATTCGCTTAGGGGCTAGAGGTTTAGGGATCGAGGCTGACAGATTCCTAGTATTACTACTTCGCTCTTTAACTTTTGTCTAGAGATTCGAGATGGATGTTTTGCTACTTTTCTCTGTGTGTGTTGCTTTGACTTGCTTTCGTTATGCGAGATTGCTGCAGTATGCGTATCGTGGCGTCTGATTGTTAGCAGTCCATTCAGCTTAGGTTGCATCTTACTTAAGCTAGCGCTTTTCTCGCATCATGTGGTAAGCAGAAACAGAGCTCGAGCTGAGGATATGGATTGTGATCAGTAGTTGCAACTCACAGGCGGGGGTTGTACTGGTTAGTGTCATTTGTTCTGGTTTACAACTAATTTATCCGGGGGGGGGGGGGGGGGGGGTTACTGATTAAATGATTAGATGAGGAACTGGGTGTTAGGCAGTGATGTCATGCTTGTTTTGGTGTTCCCTGGTGGTTGTGACTTGATTCCTTCCTTCTGAAAGACCTTATGTGAAAATAGCGCCTTCAGTGGTGTTTCCTAGGATTGGTTTGGTACTATAGGGATAGGATTACATGCATGTGCTGGGATTTGATACAACACTGTGACCCTTTTTTCTGAATTGATGCCATCATTGCACCAGTAGTCTGTCATGGACTTAAGGTTATAGTCATGATCAGTTGTCCAATAGTTAAAATTCTTGTTTGTAGATATGTGTCTTTTATTATGTGTCTGCTCCCAATCTCATGGGCATTTGTTAAGAATAATCTATAATCGGGTAATTTTCAATGAACCATCAACTTGATGACTCGTTCAGTTGACTTTGAATCTGTCTTTATACATACTGTACTCTCTTTACTGTTAAGTGCATTAAGACAAATGCAGTCTAGCAAAATGCACCTTTAATAATTTTTGCCATGAGTAATTTATCATGGAACATTCATTAGTAGCAATTTGTTAATGCACCATTAATCATGCTTCTTTACTTCGCTTTCAGCAACTGAGCATGCCTTCAAGAATATTCTGACCAGCCTCCCTAAGCCTGGAGGTGGTGAATATGGAAAGCTCTACAGCCTTCCTGCACTAAATGATCCAAGGATTGGTAATTTTTTTGCTTGCATTTTGAAACTTTTTCATTCCCTTTACTTTTGTCACTGCCAATTTATTATGTACCTTTTCAATTTTGCTGTGTATGTTGAGTGTAATTTTAGCATCCTAAACTACAGAAAAATAGTAGTATATGCTTAATATTACTTCAGTCCCTATTCTTCCAGTCAGACATGAGGGTTTGTTTGTCAGTTTCTTTTCTATCGGTCAATGATCCAGATTTTTAGGAATAAAATAGCAACACATTCTATGCTAGTCCTTGAGAAAACTATGTTTCCACATCAAACTTGAACTTGCCGACATTTTTACATTACACGATATTATTGGTTATATTTTACATTGAACCACCTCAAATTGGCGTCTCCCTAATCATATTGTTTGTGTTTGTATCAATGCTATGGTTTATCTATTGTTGATACTGAATGTGTATTACATCTTTTATTTTTTTTCTTTACTGAGTAAAGGTTTCTTTCGTGATCTATCAGATAAACTGCCCTACTCCATCCGTATTCTTCTCGAGTCAGCTATCCGCAACTGTGATAATTTTCAAGTTACCACAAATGATGTTGAGAAAATCATTGATTGGGAAAACACATCTCCAAAGTTGGCTGAGATACCATTCAAGCCAGCACGTGTTCTTCTTCAGGTTTGAACTGGCAACATCACAAATGATCTCATCTGTTTCTAAATGCCTTTGGTCATCGTTGACATAATTTCTTCAGGACTTCACTGGAGTTCCAGCAGTTGTTGATCTTGCAGCTATGCGTGATGCGATGGCCAAGTTGGGAAGTGATGCCAACAAGATCAACCCATTGGTACATATATTTTCTCTCATTTCTACCTGAAAACTGAATAGTCAATGTATTTCTGAACCATTAGAAATTCCACAAAGGTTATTTCAAGTAGTACAGATGTTTGGGTCCTATGTGACATCATCTTAACATTTCCTGATTTGGGCATTTTCATTTGGAATGCAGGTCCCAGTGGATCTTGTTATTGATCACTCAGTGCAGGTGGATGTAGCAAGGTCTCCAAATGCTGTACAATCAAACATGGAATTGGAATTTAGTCGCAACAAAGAAAGATTTGGTTTCCTTAAATGGGGCTCTAGTGCTTTCCAAAATATGCTTGTTGTTCCCCCCGGTTCTGGTATTGTGCACCAGGTAAATGTGCTGGACTTATGGAAAATTTCTGCAGTGCTACCATGACTCCTGACTAACTCCAATTTTTTTTAATTCATACCCTAATATCAGGTCAACCTTGAATATCTGGGCCGAGTGGTTTTCAACACAGATGGCATTCTCTATCCTGACAGTGTAGTTGGTACTGATTCACACACCACAATGATTGATGGTTTGGGTGTTGCTGGTTGGGGTGTTGGGGGTATTGAAGCTGAGGCTACAATGCTTGGTCAGGTAAATCAGTTCACACTGTAAAATGCTCTTTACGGAGCTTACCTTGAAATGATTTAGTTGCTTATGACCTTTTAGTATGTTGTACTTGGGATTTAGTTAAGAATTTTACTCTCTTAAATAAATGCTGTTCTATTTGTTATTTCCTTACACAGCCAATGAGCATGGTTTTGCCTGGTGTGGTTGGCTTCAAGTTGACTGGAAAGTTACGGAGTGGTGTCACAGCTACGGACCTTGTTCTTACAGTGACACAAATGCTAAGGAAACATGGTGTTGTTGGCAAGTTTGTTGAATTCTACGGTAAGTACTTCATGTTAGTAGATGGAATGTGTTGACCTGATGCAATATGATTATACACAGTTGACACATTTTCCCTTTTCTTTTCTCTCCAGGTGAAGGTATGGGTAAGCTGTCTTTAGCTGACAGGGCCACAATTGCAAATATGTCACCAGAATATGGAGCTACCATGGGCTTCTTTCCTGTGGACCATGTGACATTGGACTACCTTAAACTGACAGGCCGCAGCGATGAAACTGTATGTTTTCACTGTGGCAAACTCTTTTATTTGCTACCTTCACATTAGTATTTTCATGTCAGATATAATCATGAAATATTTGGTGATGCGTAACATATCCTGGAATTTTCCCCATCTGTGGCATAATACTGTTCTTACTCCCCATGGGGATGTGGCTCCAAGCTTCTCCAGTTGGCTTTCTTCAGTAGGAAACTGGTCCATATTTGTTCTAGAAAAGGGTCTGGTAAAATTCAATGGATATAAAGTTGTCTCCCCCAAAACATTATGTCCTGTTGCCATCCATACTATTGTTTTTTTGTCCTATTAGTTTCATTTTGTAATTTGAATCTTCAATGTTTCATTTAGGTGTCGATGATTGAAGCATATCTGCGAGCCAACAAGATGTTTGTGGACTACAATGAGGTAGCCTCCTTTTCTCATGGCTGCCATGAGTCTCAGCTATTATTTGTTGCGCAAAATATAAACACATTTGCATTATGATGGCAGCCTCAAACAGAACGAGTTTACTCCTCTTATCTTGAACTGGACCTTGATGAGGTGGAGCCTAGCATTTCTGGCCCAAAGAGGTATTTTCTTGACTCTGTCCTGATTGGACAATAGTACTGCAGTTCTGCTTATTAGGGGTCTTACTGTGTTTCTTAACCTGTAGGCCTCATGACCGTGTCCCTTTGAAGGATATGAAATCAGATTGGCATGCTTGCCTGGACAACAAAGTTGGATTCAAGGTAACTACTTGGTTTTCTACCATTTATTGTGCATAACAGTGCTTCATCTGACATTACTAATCAAATATATGTCGAAAATCCCAGGGTTTTGCAGTGCCTAAGGATCAGCAGGATAAGGTTGTCAAATTTGACTTCCATGGGCAGCCAGCGGAAATCAAGCATGGTAGTGTTGTTATAGCAGCAATAACTAGCTGCACAAACACCTCAAATCCTAGCGTTATGCTTGGTGCTGGCCTTGTAGCCAAGAAAGCCTGCGAGTTGGGTCTTGAGGTTTGTTCTTTTGTAATGTAATCACATGCTATAGTAGTAAATACTTAGCTGCGCTGCTGATGTGAAATGGCTCTTTTCCTTTAGGTGAAACCATGGGTGAAGACTAGCCTTGCCCCCGGATCAGGAGTTGTCACGAAGTACTTGCTTCAGAGGTATCTTGTCATCTCTTAATAAAGAATAGTGAAACATAGAATTTCAGTGCATATCAGATGGCATCTTAGAATAGAATCTGGTGATTTCTTTTTACAGTGGTCTTCAAGAGTACTTGAACCAGCAAGGATTTCATATTGTTGGCTATGGATGTACCACTTGCATTGGAAACTCTGGTGATCTTGATGAGTCTGTATCAGCTGCTATTACAGAAAATGGTAATTTGACAACATTGCCTATCTAGTTTCGGTGAATTTCAGTATGATTGACTTATGGCTTATCTTTGTGCATAGATGTTGTTGCTGCTGCTGTTTTGTCGGGCAACCGGAACTTTGAGGGTCGTGTGCACCCTCTGACTCGGGCTAACTATCTTGCTTCACCACCTCTTGTTGTTGCTTATGCACTTGCTGGCACTGTAAGTCCATGTTGTTTTCTCACACTGATAGTTACCATAACAGGGGAGGTGGTATACTGGTAATGGATCATGGCCCCAGTGCCCTCTTCACAATCCAACTTGTCCCTTATATATTTTTAGCTCAAAATTGTAAAGATAAGAGCCTGGCCCTTTTTGAGACCGGCCCTTAGATTATCTAGGCTAAAATTTGAGGCGGGGTGATTATCTAGGCTAAAATTTCAGTATAGCTGGGCTTTAAATTGCAGGTAATTGGTTAACATTGTCAGTTGTACTTTTCAGGTTGACATTGATTTTGAGAAAGAGCCCATTGGAATTGGAAAAGATGGCAAGGAAGTCTACTTCAGGGATATATGGCCCTCAACTGAAGAAGTTGCACAGGTATATTATGTACTGAAACTTTGTTGCCTTTCAGTTATTTGTACACAATTCAGTGTTGTTACTTTCGTTATCATTATTTATACTGGAGAACTTTCTGTCTCCATTTATTTCGTGGCAATAATGGTTACTAAAATGGTACCCAACAGGTTGTCCAATCTAGTGTGCTGCCTGACATGTTCAAGGGCACCTATGAGGCTATCACGAAAGGCAACCCAATGTGGAACCAGCTAACTGTCCCAGAAGCATCGCTCTACTCATGGGATCCAAAATCCACTTACATTCATGAGCCCCCGTACTTTAAGGACATGACTATGTCCCCACCTGGTCCCTTTGTGGTGAAGGATGCCTACTGCTTGCTGAACTTCGGGGACAGCATTACGACAGATCATATTTCACCTGCTGGAAGCATACACAAAGACAGTCCTGCTGCTAAGTATTTGATGGAGCGTGGTGTGGACAGGAAGGACTTCAACTCATATGGTAGCCGCCGTGGTAATGATGAAGTAATGGCAAGAGGAACATTTGCCAACATTAGGATCGTGAACAAGTTCTTGAACGGAGAAGTTGGACCCAAGACCATTCACGTTCCTACTGGGGAGAAGCTTTATGTTTTTGATGCAGCCATGGTATGTTAGATGAAACTGCTATTATGAGGTTTGTCAATTCATTTCTCTCCATACATTCTCCTAATACCCATGGCCCCTTTTGCAGAGATACAAATCTGAGGGCCTTCCCACCATAATTCTCGCTGGTGCTGAGTACGGAAGTGGCAGTTCTCGTGATTGGGCTGCCAAGGGACCGATGCTCCTGGCAAGTTCTTCTACTCAGATTTTGTCCTTATTTGAATCATGTCTGGGAAGACATAGTATTGACACATTTGGTATGACATTATTTTCAGGGAGTTAAAGCTGTGATTTCCAAGAGTTTTGAGCGCATCCACAGAAGCAATTTGGTGGGGATGGGAATCATTCCTCTCTGCTTCAAAGCTGGTGAGGATGCTGATTTGCTCGGCCTTACTGGGCATGAGCGGTACAGCATCAACCTCCCTACCAACCTCAGCGAGATCCGTCCTGGCCAGGATGTGACTGTCACAACCGACAATGGGAAATCCTTCACCTGCACCCTTCGCTTTGACACTGAGGTACATGCACTTCAGAAGATGTATGTTTATTATATAATTGAACTAATGGCTAAGTGTTCTCAATTGGTTGGCACACTGAATCACTTTCTTGGTTGTGCTGCAGGTGGAGCTGGCGTACTTCAACCATGGAGGTATTCTCCCCTATGTCATCCGCAACTTGGCGCAGAAGTAAGGCAGATTACACTGGTTCACCCGCGATGGCAGATGGCACATGGCAGGCTCGTCACCCCCACAAGGTGGACGGCCTGGTTGGATGTAGAGTTTTCGCTATGGATCTCAGGGCCTTTGTCAATTCAGTCCTATCAATAAACTCTGAAATAAAAAAGGCGGAGGCAGCGGGACCCACCAGTGGGTGTGTGCTGATTGAGCAGCTTCGCCTGCTGTTTGGTTACAATGATGAACCATGTTGCAGAACAGTCTTGAAATTCCTGTTTCACAGACATGTAGGGCGCGGTGTAAATGATTTCGGTGCTAGTCCCATGGTTGTGCTACACTGCTTATGCTCTGTACCGATGTTCCATTTGGTATTTTGGTGGTTTTTTTTATCTCATTTACGCTGCTGGTACAGATTCCTGTAGGTAATTGTATATTTGGTTTGTTGTCTCATCTAGTTGCGTATGGACGAGAAAATTGTTGTGCCTGGAGGAACAAATTTTGCGTTCATTTTTTTGAAGCAACAGGAGGGGATTGCTCCCCTACTCATTATAAATATATTAAACAAAAGGAAAAGAGTTGTACACCAAAAGTCTTGAGAAACAAAGAAAAGAAATGAAGCAAATCTGGGCTATTAATCAAAATGTGCTATCCATTCTTCTAATAGAGGCTTATGCTTAGTTTTGACTCGGTGTAAGAGCAAGAGTTCCTTCTTGAAGACCAAAATTTTGCGTTCATGATTTGGCTTGACAAAGGTCGCTGAGAATTCTATTGGTTTGCCAGCCAAGGCACGTGGGTTAAGCCGGGACTTTTTAGTAGCAATGCCTTTGGATATTCATGCTGAATTCTACAGGTGAGACTACGTGCTAGAAATCTGAATGTTTGGGTATTCATGCTGAATTCTACATGACTACGTGCTGGAAATCTGAATGTCATGATCGAGTTTAGAAGTTTCGATGGACTAGAGTCTAGAGTAAACTTATTTTACAGAGTAGTCCAGAATCGTTGTAGTGAGGATCTGGTCAGTTCATACTGAAAACGGACGGGAAGTTAGCTTGCAGTCGCTAAGTCTATCTTTAGGTTGGGATCAGGATTCAGGAAACAATCATGAACAACAGCATATCTAGCAAGCATGCAGTACTATTATAGTTAAGATTGGTAATTTTCTCTGTTGAACAGATCAACATTCACTATTGCAGCATCTGAAAACATTATTCTGCTAGAACTTGTTGCTGTACCAGAAGACGCGGGCCTTGCGTCCGTCCTCGTCGGGCTCGACGTAGATGCACTCCTTTAGACCTCCCGCCATGCCGCCTCGGCGAAGGGCGTGGGGTCGAAGCGGTAGTACTCGCCGAGGACGGGGCAGATGGCCCGGGCGGCCTCCACGGCGCGGTAGTGTGGGGGATGGCCGGCAAGTGGTGGTGCGCGACGTGCGTGTCGGCGATGCTGTGGAAGAAGGCCCGCCCGAGCGAGCGCGCCCTGGACTGGTTGCTTTCTAATACTCCCTCCGTTCCAAATTATAAGTCATTCTAAGAATTTTAAAGAGTCAAATCATCTTAAAGTTTGACCAAAATTATAGACAGAAATATAAAAATTTATGACATCAAATAGGTGCACTATGAAAATATAACTAATAAAGAATCTAATAATACTTAATTGGTATCATAAATGTTATTATCTTATCATATAAATTTGGTCAAACTTGAAAATTTTGACTCTTCAAGATTCTTAAAATGACTTATAATTTGGAACGGAGGGAGTACCTCGGTAAAAATTGCAGTTCCGGGAGTTCACATTTTTTATTTAATTTATCTTCAATATTATTTATTGCGCTTTACTTCCACATTTATCCTTTCTAGAATTACCATGTGCAGTTGCTAGGATTGGAACTTAGAATGGTAGAGGTAGCAACACATAGAAAATCTAGTACACTTTAGATAAAAATTAGAATAGATTTTTCGGCCTTGCTAATTTCTACGCCCGATAATTTTTTTATTGGACGCTCCGTTGCAACATCAAGAACACACGGTTGCAACATAAAAGATTAATTTCTACAATATAAAAAACACGTACTTAAATGCATCACAACATCTGGACGCAAAGAACAAAATTCCCGTCGCAACATCACAGCTATGTTTCATGCGACATCCATTAAGAATGGTAACATGCAGAAACAATATTTGCAACATCGACACTTACCTTTTGTGACATCCAAAATTATATGCTGCAACATTAGAAACCATAAATTAAAAACATCGAATAAAATCCGATCAACATTGCAGCAGTATAAATCATTCTTTGCAATATCTAAAAAGAATCATTGCAACATCTTAGCTCAGCGCCCTACAACTGCACTGTGGGATGTGGCTAGCCTGCGCGCGGCAGGGCTGCAGCGAGGCTCGCCAGTGGTGCCGCGGGGGGGGGGGGGGGGGGGGGGGTAGCCTCGCGGCAGAGCTCATCACTGGGGAGGTCCTGCAAGGCAGCAAAGCTGATGGGTGGAGGCTCAAATCGGTCGAGGAGGGCGAGAGCAAGCCGCAGCAGTAGAGCGAGCAGAGAAGCCACCTCCCAACAGCAAAGGATAAAAAGAGCTCAGTATACGTGGTGTACGACTTGACACGTGCCGTCCGATATTTTGTTTCCCATTAGACGTCTTACTACTTCCGTTTCAAAATATAGATCGTTTTAATTTTTCTAAATTCATATATTTTGTTATGTATCTACACATATATTATACATAGCAAATACTAACTTAGAAAAATCAAAACGACCTATATTTTAAAATGGAGCGAGTATTACCATTACCGTAGATTTTTATACATGCCCCGGACCCTGTGCAAGCGGGAAGTACGTTCACCGGGCTGCCTTCCTCTCTTTTCAGAGTGTCACGTCCCTCCCCACGGCCCATGCACGACTTCCTTCGGTGGCATCAGACCGCGTAGCCGCAGACGCCGTTGAAGCATCCGGCGTCCCAGCAGTTGTTGCCGCAGCGGCCGCAGTTCTCGGAGTCGTTCTGGGAGTTGAAGCAGTAGCCGTAGCAGCAGATCCAGGGCCAGCTCCCGCACCCGTAGTACCAGGGGTCGCACCCGCCGCAGTGGTGGGCGTCGAACGAGGTGTCGACGCAGACGCCGTCGCAGCACTCGGCGCCGGGGAAGGGGAAGCCGTTGACAGGCTCGATGATGTCGGGGCACGGTGCCTCGCTGCTGCAGCTGCTGTCCAAGGTCGCCAGGAAGCGGCTCCTGCGGCCGACGGAACGCGTCCCCAGCGCCACTGTTGGTAGTAGAGCAGTGGCGGCGGCCATGGCGAGGGCGAGTGCCGCCATGAGGAAGATTCCGGGTGCTTTTCTCATGGTGTCCGATCCGGCTGTCCGCAGTCCGTACGTGGAGGAAGGACGAAGCTAATAAGCTGCTGGGGGTGATCGATGGGCGGAGGAACAAGTGCTTATTTATGTCGTGTGTGTGTGTGTACACCTGTTGAAGGCACTGCATGTGCAGTGGAAAAATTCAGAGCGTGCAATCGCAAAAGCCTGGAGTGATGGGCGTCCACGGTCAACGGCATCACCCACACTGATCCTTCAAAGTTATACTTCGAGAGCACTAATATAGTTATATAGGACCGTTCGTCCTTGCATTCGCTGTCACCGGCAATGGCTTCTCTTGCTTGCTTGCCGGCATTATTCTATTAAATTGCAACTCGAAATCAGAATGCATTGCATTCTGCAAGCACAGCAAACGTACCATCTGTTCATGGTTAACTCTGCCGGCTCCGTCTTCAGTCTTCACCGGAACAAGATTTGAGTCAAATCTTAAAAATATAAATTATAAATAACTATCAAGTTGTTGAGTTTGAAAATATGAAAATTATATGAATAGATTTGTCTTGAAAAATATTTTTATAAAAATTTACATATATCATTTTTCAAAAAATATTTTTAGAGAAATAAGAAGTCAAAGTTGTGTTTTGAAGACCATGTCGCTATCCGAAACGACTCCCTTTACCAGTACGGAGGGCATAGAGAGCAGCAAGCACTATGTTCAGTTGGTTGTGGCTGGTGGCTGGTGCTGATTTGTTGTGAGAGAAAAACATTGCTAACATGCTGGTAGCTAGTGCTGGTTTGGTGTGAGAGAAAATTACTGTTTGCTGATTGAAGCGAACAGAGTGAAGATTTAGTTTGGACAGTAACTACTCCCTCGGTCAAAAAAAAAACAAGTCATTTTAAGAATTCTAGGACAAATTAATAAGAAGGTAAAAGAATCATGTTTGTCTCTATTTATTATTGTTCATATTTGGCACTAATTGATTCTTATATACACATGCACTTTCTAAATAGGATAAAATGACTTTTTTGGGGTCCCAAATTTCGAATCCTAGAGTGACTTTTTTTTTGAACGGAGGGAGTAGATAGCTAGCTAAGCAAGCATGTGCATGATAGCGCCTTACTTAAGGTCTTTTTAGCAGGGCTCCAATCCGGCTCCCTGGGCAGCTCCTCTTGGAGAGTAGCAAAAATGTTTCTTTCTACGAGAAAGTGGAGCAGACGGAGCCAAAAAAAAAACAACCACTACCTTCACCTTTTCTGCAGGGAGCCGAAGGCCTCCTAGACGGGCCCTTATATATTCGAAAATGGGGCAGGTTGGACTCCGCGCAGACACTCGCACCTCACCATGTCAACGAATAACTCTTACTCCATGGTATTCAAATTATAATTTATTTAACTTTTTGACGGTATAAGTATGATCACTCGTCTTATTCAAAATTTTATGCAAAATATCACTTTTGTTTATTATGACTTGTTTTATTAATAAAATTTTCAAAAATAACTTAAATTTGACTATATTTTCATATTTTTGAATAAGACGAGTGGTCAGATGCGAAGCTAACATAAACATTAAGTGGTGCAACGTTAAATTAACAAATAAAATTTTCTTTTGATGTGTGGTAAATATTAGCCAATTTACCTATAAAAATTATGTGTGTTGCGTGTGCACTAGGCTAACATACTATGGTGTCGGCTCTGCGAGTGGTTAAACCTGAGGTCAAAAAATCAAACGAATTATAATTTAGAATAGAGGAAATTAAAATTATATACCTACTGTTGAAATTGATCCGTTCTTACTCTAACACAGCTTTCACTCGCTTAACCTAATCACCATAGTTTGTCTAGATCGTGCCGCGGGACCGAAACAAGATGTCGTGCAAAATCTCAGTCAAAAGCCTATCCATTTCATTATCAGGGAAATTCACCTCTTCCAAACATGTGTTTTTATTCAAAGTCACGCGCATCTACTTCTAACTTCTTGATGAATGATGACCAAAAGTTCTTCGGTCTCATCCAATCCAACAACAGAAAAGGCCCTCCGGTTTCCTATTATTCCTGTAAAAATTTTACATGCAGACTCCAACCCGAATTTCAAAGAAATTTACAGGCTCTGGTTTGCCAAACCGATTTGGTCAGTTTTCGAGCTGGGCCCATGGACGCCAACTTTTTCCGTCCGAATTGGGCCCATAGAGCGGAGGTATGTCGGCCGGGCCTGTTCCGGATCTGGCCCAATGAGTCAGGAATCCATTTGGCCCAACCCACCTGAGCCCGGCCCGGCCCACCGCCACCGCCTTCTCCTCCTCTCTTCCCCCTACCTCTCGCCCCCGGCCGCTTCCCGAGTCCCAACCGCAAGAGCAGCGAAGGAATCGGCGTCGGCGGCGATGGTGTGCGCCAAGTGTAAGATCCCCTCCCCTCCTCGCTGCCCTAGATGTTTCTCCGGCCGGATTTGGCCGATTCGTCTTTGCCCTAGGGGTTCCGTGCCGGGATCTGTTCTTTTTCCTTCTGATTTTCCCCTAAGATGGGTTGGGGGGATTGGGGATGCAGGCGAGAAGAAGCTGGGGAAGGTGATCGTGCCGGACAAGTGGAAGGAGGGCGCCAGCAACACCAACGAGAGCGGGGGCCGCAAGATCAACGAGAACAAGCTCCTCTCCAAGAAGAACAGGTCAGCCTCCCTCCCTCCCTCCCTTCCCCAATCCCCGGCCGAGCCGCCTCCTCCACCACTAGTTCTTCGCGATCAAGGTTGAGCTGATGCATGTTTCTTGGGATCACAGTTTCATTTACTGGGGTCTCTCGAACAGATCAGGTAGGGCTGGGGTTTCTTTAAGAAAATAGGCAATCACCAGAGTGAATGGCTCCACTAGGCACTAGTCAACATGAGGACATACAGTAAATCAGTAACCAATCAATCAAACAGATTGTTTGCTGGCTGAACTTAATGGGCACGCTGGTAGACCTGATTACTGACTTTGAGGCACCTAAAGGATTTTATTTTAGAAATTGCGGCACCTTTTATTTCTCCCACAATTGAATCTGATTGATAAATTGGTGATATGCCAGAGAGAGTTCATGAAAGTTTGGGATCGCGGTCTGGCTGTATGATGTACTGCAATGGTGACACCACAGCAGCCTGATGCCCCTAATCCCAAATTCTATAAACAATAAACTATTCTATCGGTTATTTGGTGTTATCAGAGAAATGGTCACGCTGAGTGTTATATTTGGGTGAACAAAGGAATAGGAAGACATCACCTGTCAAATTAATGAAACTTTCATCACTAGTTATGCGAATTGATGAGGGGAAGGAATAGGAGTTTTGATTCTGTAAGGGATGAAAAGTTGAAAACAGGGGCTAGATATAGTTTCTCATATGGATATGGGGAAATAGGGCACTGAGATTTTCATTTCATTTAGGCTTCTGTAACTCTCATATTCTGGTTAGATCCTTATTTTCAAGGAAGGTGCTCCTTAATTTCCATAGAAATATCTTATGTTGCCATTGGTTTGTCTATATTCTGTGTGTTTGCTCAGGAGTCAAGATGTACTGGTTCTAAATCTGCAGCTTCAAATTTTAACTAGTTTTGTGCATCCATGGATTCTTTAACCTCTTTGGATATTTTTCAGAACAAGCCATCTTTTTCTTGTCTCTATTGAAATTGTATTCTTGTTCTTCTTGTAAATTGTAAATGTTCAAATCATATCTGTTGAAGGTATTAAATTGGGATTGTGATCTAACACTATGCACTTCTGCTTAATTAACAGGTGGACTCCCTATGGAAACACCAAATGTATAATCTGCAAGCAACAGGTGCACCAGGACGCAAAATATTGCCACACCTGTGCTTATTCCAAAGGTAAGGAACTCCATTAGAGTCCATGACTTAACGAGATTCTATCTGAAATAAGTTAATTCCTGATTCTGATTATAGTGCTGACTTTCTTTCAGGAGTGTGTGCAATGTGCGGGAAGCAAGTGCTGGACACAAAGCTCTACAAGCAAAGCAACGTGTGATCCTAGCTGTATACTTAACTGCTAATTACTTGTATTAAATCTCGTACTCACAATCTAGCCATTGGATGTACTGATGTGTGTTATAACAGAAAAAAGTTTGTACTTTGCTAACTGTTATGGAAGATGAAATGTTTCCAAAATTAAGTCCCAGGCTCCAGCAACTCGAGTTTGTGTGTCTGTTGTCGCTGTTGCAATCGAAAGCAGTGAGTTACGTGAGTCTTGATTTCATGATGCGAAATCAGAACTAGCATGCCTTTTCTTTTTATCAGAATTCATATGACCTCCATGCAGACAGTTTCTGCAGAGGTTTCCATTTCTGAATATCCTGCATTTTTTAAACGAAAGCGCATTTCAGAGGTGTTACAAACCTTCACTGCCAATGGAACAGTTTGTCTGAACAGTGCTTCTTGTTTGCTGCTACATTACTGGTACAGTTTGTCTGAACAATGCTTCTTGTTTACTGCTACAGCACGAACAATGACGACACTATAACCTGTCAAATGTACTGCCACAATTAGACAGATGCATCAACTATGGCCAGGTCAGCCTACTAGGCTACAACTAGCTATATACTTCTATGAAGTAGAAGCACAAGAGACTAAGTTACATTCTACAATGCACAAGAGAAATGAAGTAAAAATCCAATGCTTGGAATTTTATTTCTGGATGCGAACTGCAGTTCTAAATTAGGTTTTCTGGTTGAGCACATGACGAAGCTGAATCTTCTGGGTTTCCATCCGGGCTTCTAAAAGCTTTGCCTTGAGGCTCTGCCTCTGAACCAGCTCCATGCAACCTCTGAAACCCCGGTTGAGCTGGCTGTTCATCGAGTCTGGTGAGCTCCACTGCAGTGTACTTGGGGTGCTGGCTCCCATATCTAAATTCAAGCCTTTGGCATTTGAGAACACACCATTGGGAAGACTTGCACTCGATGATCTCCCATTTGTCATCTCTGCAGCATCTTTAGTGCGGAATTCGTAGTTTTTCAGCGGGGATGACTTCCAGAGCTTCGATATGGCAGACTCTTTCTTGGGCTGTTTCATGTCGGTCAGGTACACATTGCTCAAGTCATCACACAGCTTGTTGGTCTGCCCACCCTCTGAATCGTTTCCACTCGTCCAGGAAATTCTGTCAAAGATCTTGTTGACTGAACGATCACTTCCATATGGCGAGTGGCTTGAGCCCTGCATCTCTTCATGGCTCATGGTCTCCCAGCTGCTGCCATCTTCCATTTCGCTCTCACCAGAATGGCTTCCATCTTGAAACAATTTGGCTCGATTTTCCAGAAATATATCAGCCGCTGGGCTAGCTTCTTGGATTTCTGATTCACACATTGCATAGCTCTGGTTTGGACACGGTTCAGTGTCCTTTGTAACAGTTTCGTCACTAGGGCGCAGCTCTTCAAAGATGGCCAATATATCTTCTGATGCTCGTGGCGGCTCATACGTGAATTCGACCTCTTCCTCTCTAACCGCTCCAATGGTCTGTATGATATTGCATGCTGCTTCAACAACTGTGCTGTCTCCTTTGGAAGAGCTAAAAGTGGAAATGAAAGCCTCTACATCCTCCTGAAGTTTGCTCAACTTTTCATATTTGGCCTCCAGAGTGAGTTTGGAATCGACAAGTTTCATCTGCACTCGCTCCTCGCGCCACACCTCAGCCATCTGTAGCAATTTCCGGTCCTCATCCAGCTCACCCCGCAGTTTGACGGAATCCTGCTTCAAGACTTCAATCTCTGACTTCTGTTCCTCTATCTCCCTCACCAGCTTGTTGCACACCTCCTCTGTGAGTTCCCGCGTCTTCTGCTCGTTATCATAATCCTGCAGTAGCTGCTTCGCTGCCATTTTGACCTCTTTCAACTCATCAACAAGTTTGAAGTTAATAGTCTCCAACTGCCTCTGGTTCTTTTTCTCATGCTCCAGGTCTGCCTTCATATCTTCAAGAATGGCTCGAACCTTCTTGTGCTCTCTGTTCCGCCAAGCTGCTTTCTCCTCTGCGAGTTTCTTGAACAAGTGATCGAGTTGCTTCTTTGCTGAAACCCGCTCAGCTTCTAGCTTGCTCACCCTATCCCGTGCCCGCTGAAGCTCCATCTCAAGGCTAGCAACATAACTTCCCCCATGCTGTTCCTCAACGAGATTTAGTTGGCTGGCAATCACATAAGCACCATCTGGTTCAATGCTCTTTATGCTTACAGGCTCCCATTTTGTCGCATCCTCCACGCCAGAGGCAAGACGAAGATGTACCTGCACAGTTAATCCACTGCATTAGTTCACAGCATGGAATCGAAAACAGCAATTTTGGTGCAAGTGATTTCTAGCTTTACCTTGTGGAGCTCTCCACTATGTGGCTCCAGGACGGAGTTGGGGCTTGAAATGTCATCCTTTAGACAATGGTGGTGGCCAAGAGGATCCTTCCTCAGAAGCTGAGCTTGCAGATGTCTTGGTATATGCTGTCATACAAGGAAGTGAACCAACAAGTGACTAAGAAAGAGCAACCAATTGTCACAAAAGCAGAACAAAAATAAGCACTGATCATTTCCCTCCCTTCCCAGCAGAAAGACTAATATATGGGTAAAAATTCAGACAGTTCCACAAGATTTACCCATTCTAGAAGTTACAGCTCACAGTTATTCCTGAATGAATCATAATAAAGAAGCAAATCTCTGAAAGCCAAAGGGAAAAGATGAATCGTCTGTATGAGTATGCCTATAAATCTGGGGGGACTCTGCTGAGTGGATCATTCAGATCTCATCACCAGATATGACAAATGACAGCGATGAGTTCAGTGAAATAGCATACCATCTTTTGAAACAAGCATCTAGTATTGTTCATGGAATGAACAACAGCCCCATCGCAATCAGCAAGGTTAACTATTCAGGTGGAAACTGAACTCACGACTAAGTTTACACTGAACATCTCACTTGGTAAGGTAGCTCAGCAGTGACTCCAGTAAATAGCCATCCACACACCACAGCCGCAGGGGACAAGCGGGTTACTCCGACATCAAGAACCCTAGCAAGGTACAGCCGTGCCCCGTGTAATTGCACGGCACGCCGACGGTTGAATGAGCCCGGAGCAGATCACATGAGCGGGATCGAGTTGGTTGGGTGCGTCACAAGGAACGCGCCCATTGCCTGACCCATAAATGCCGCCCGGCAACACTGAAACGGACGCGTTTATATATATAAAAAAGAAATGGAAAACTGAAGGGGACGAGACGCCGCCATAAATGGGGATCTGGGCTTCGATCCGGCAGCCGCCGTGCGACGCCGCAACGGCTAGAACTGCTTGCCGCCACGGGCTGGAACGGGGGCGGTACTGGTACGAGGGGTAGGGCGAGTACGGCGGCTTGAGGGGGGGAGGGGCGGCGTCGCCGTCCGGCCGTCCAGGATTCGCCTCCCCGTACGCCGAATCCGGCAGCGTTCGAGCGGAAGCAGCTGATTCAAGCTAAAAATTCGAACTTTTTTTTTCTTTTTATTCGAAATGGGGAGCGTGGGGTGGGGAGGACGCGTACCTCGAGCCCGACACGGGCGGCGGTGGCGTCGGCGCGCTGGCCGGCGGCGGGTGCCTCCTCGGGTGGCCGCAGCCGCCACACCGCCGCGGCCAGCCACCTGACGGAGGAGGGCGGGCCCCCGCGCGGCTTCTCCGCGCCGGCATTTCCCTCGCCGCCCCGCGCGTCCCACCGGAGCTGCGGGGTCGAGGGGCCGCCGCCGCGGCTGGCCGCAGCGCCACCGGCGGCGGTGGGTTGTGCGGCTTTGAGGGCGCGGCGTCGGCGGAGGCGGCGGGGAGCGCAGGGAAGCGACGGTGGAGTGGAGGAGGCGGCGGCGGGGCGGGAGGCGGGCGGCATTGCCGGCGGGGGTAGGTTTCCAGCGGCTGGAAGGGGGGCGGAGAGTGTGAGACGTTGGAGCGAGCGGAGAGCAAGAAGAGGCCGCGAGGGGTCGGAAGCGACAAGGGGGAGAGAATTAAGGGACTTGGATGGAAAGGGGACGTTTTTTTTCGGGGGCCTGTAAGGAAGTCGGCATTGATGAGCAGCACGTGCCCATGCCTTCTGATTTGATTGCAAGTACGAATGTTTGGAGAAATTGTTTCAATTAGGTTTAAAAAAATAGGCCAACTGTTAGTATCCCTAAGACGTGTGTTTATATTTTTCATTGAAATGGAAGGAAAAAATTGCGTTATGAGAAGATTAGAGAAAATAAAGACTTCCACAACTAAACCTAGACCTTAGCCAACTTGCCCTGGATTGAGATCGTAAGGAACTAGTCCAAATTGATTCCATTTAATCAATTTATCGTCCATTGATCAACTCAATTAAAAAGAATCAATTCTAGTAGTTTTTAAAATGTGTCATGAGCAATGCCTATAATTTAAACACACTTCACGAGCACAAGTTAAACATTATATCGTTAAAAAAAACAAGTTAAACATTATCACACAAGCACATTCATACATAGAGTTCAAATTACATAAAAAGGTTCAAAGTACATGACACAAGTCTTAAAGTTCTGCAGCGGAAAGTTCTACATCGCGTTCATTCCACATATAGCACAAAATAAGAAGGTTAACACTATGCTGATAGTGTCTTTCTCATAGCCACCGGCTATCTACTTATTGCTCGCACCTCCGTTCGCGGTGAAAGTTCCCTAAGATGGCCTCTAGCTACGGATCACCTACATCAACTTAACAGTAGCACCATAGTACAAAGTGTATTCGCATGACTTATCCAATAAGAGTATATACTTGCCCGACCTCAAGGAGAATGCATTTGGTTAGTAACAAGGAAAGGTCATAGTATTTAATTTTGCATAAAATGCATCTAACTTTGATCAAGTTATATTAAACAAAAGACATTATGATCTCTATATCATACATCAATACTATTGCATAAGTAAAGTGATCATAAATCATGAGCTCAATCTTCCTGAACTTCCTCGATAACTCTACGTTAAAGTCAAAGTACAAGAGCATGCTCAACGACCAAGAGCACAACTATTGCAATAGATCAAAAAAACTTGTAGGGGTGTACAACTTTTCCCACACGAGAACAAGACCAACGACCATACCCACAACAAAGGATAAGTGCTGATTCATGCCTCAACTGTTCACATACCCATTCCCGACTATGAAGGAATAGCTAGGAGCCCGGGGGGACGAGTGCACTAGAACCCCCGATCACACTCCATCATAACTTGCACCAAATCCGCTCAAGGCAGGGTGCGTCTTACGCCACTTAATTTACCATCCTATTATTAAGTATGTGGTTTGTACGAAAAAATGCTCAAGTATCAAAACAATTGCGCATGGGTCCTTAATTGACCCAAGCAAGTCTAACCATTTGAGTTCCACTTCCAACATGGCTCTATACCTGCCCCAGTCCAAATCATCATTCATAGTTGCTCAACTTTTATCCAACATTGACTACTCACGTGGAATTAAACATACATCCTATGGCTCACGAGTGGTGGCGACCTTGCCACCTCTCTTCTTCTACCAAAGCTAGGTATGACTAAACATATAATTCAAGACACCTAACAAGCATACTCAACTATGGAATAATGTTCTAAGCAAGATTGGTAGTGCATCAATTAGGTTCTAAACAATAATGGATACATCTAGTAACTTATGAACAAACAAGACATATATACTTTCTAGGTGTGGAGTTGTCTTGGAGTTCCAGGATCCGGCACTTTTTGATGTTTAGGGTGCATAGTGCCGCAACGGTACTTCGACGAGGGGTCCTGCATGGCGGTGGCTCTTTCGGTGTGGTGCAGTGGGCTCCTCTGCTGACTTCTGCTAATATACGGCCGGAGTTGGGAAACCTGCGATCGTGTTTGCATGATATGAAGATGACATTGATATGGTGGAGGAGTCGTGGTGGCCACTTGGCTTGCAGCGGACTGCGGCAGCCAGCTCTGCACGGCAGTGGCTGGTCGGTGCAGGACATCGTCGGGGACGATGTCGCTCATGAGGTGGGCTGCGTATCGGCTTCTTCTTGGGTAGTAGTGGCATGGCGTGGGGATTTTTTATGGAGGCGAGATTGAGTTGCACAACTGTGTTGACATCCCAATCCAACTGGTTGTTTGAGTCGAGTTGAAGAGTTGTGTGGTCGCATTGACCGATGTTGTTGGTTGTTGTAGTGCCCAGTCTGGGCGTCGTTTCTTCTTTGTTAATATAATCGGCAGCTCTCCTGCCTGGTTCGTTTCAAAAAAAGACATATATACTTTATTGATCCAAAACGAGGGGAAAAGATTCATAGGTGTCTACCTTGATTCTCAAACGGAGTGTCGTCTCCCACGGTCTCTGACTCGCCCACCTCTTGCTGTGGCGTCGCGGTCTCTACACGAGTGCAATGATGCTTGATAAATAAATATGCCATGAATGATTGCAATGATATGCAAATGATACCATAAAGCATGCTTTAACATTGCAAAACTATGATAAAAGAAGTTAGACATACAATATATATAGGTGGATTATTTATGAGTAAGTGAAAGGGTAATAAACGAGTAAATGCGGACCGTTCGACATAGAAGAAGCGGACTATCCAGGATAGAAGAAGCGGGCCGTCCGGCTCTAAACGGTGGACCATTTGGCGGACGGTTCGCCGGCCAACCGCGGACTATTTTGGTAGAGAAACATGATTTCTGTGTGTTTTTTAGTAGTGTTGAAAAATAACCTAAGGACCGTTCATCCCTAGAGGGGAGACCGTCCGTAGTACAAATTTCTAGGAGCTCTCAAAATGTCCAGCTATGACGGATGGATCGTCCACACCACGGCCGTGGCTTACCGGCAAGTTCACCGGCGGCGATTCCAACCACGATTTGAGATGGGGTTTGTTCCTAAAGATTTCTAGACGGCTTTATGGTTAGGGCAATGGGAAGGGATCGGGAGGGGATGAGCTCACTGGTGACAACTGGAACACCAGCAAGAGCTGCAAGATGGTGTAGGAGACTTAGTGAAGCTCGAACTTGTTCTTCTCTCTTGAAACTTAGAGGAGGGGATGAAGTTGGGGAAGAAGCTTGGGGTAGCTCCTAGGTCCAAGGAAGAATAATATGTCGAGGTGGTGCAGCTCGACGATGTACTCCAGCCTCGTCTGGCGATGCTTCAGCGAGGCGGAGGGGCTTCAATGGTGGGGAAGAAGGTGGAGTTCCTCCATGGCTTGGGGTTAGAGAGAGTGAAGTTTGAGTGAATGGGGAGGGAAAGAGAGAGAACAGGAGGTGCTTTGGTGAAAGGAGAGCTCGAGCCGACATGCGGGGCCTGTGGGGGTACGTGACATCCAAGTTTTGCGCATTTGACACGCACCGGGGAGGCACTAGCAGACTGTCCGCGAGTGGGGTGTGAACCGTCTGAGGGCGTTGACGTGTCAAAGAATTGACTTGGCCGTGGTTGACCGAATTGAAGTTATTCTTGCTGATGAACTGAGGATAGTCTGCCATATAGGGGCGGACCATCCGCCTCTATAATTATGATAGGGCTTAGTTCTATAATTTTAGCACCACTAAGTGCAATTTAATCATAGTTAATACTTGATGATGAATATGATGACATGGCTATCATTTTAGTTAGCCTAGGGCTGTTACAGAGATGGAGGGGAGAGACTGAGAGCGTCGATGGAGTGGGTAATGAGTGCTTAGGGGCTTCAAAACACCGGGCATTACTAAGTACGTCCCCCACTTTTGTTGATTTATGATTTGCCCTTGCAAGAGATTTTTAAGTTTGCCATTAGGATGGGCCTTAATCCTCGATAGGTGGCAGAGGTAGTGTATACTACTACCTCTACCCCAAAATATAATAATTTTTAGACTTGATCAAAGCCAAATATTTCATCTTTAACAATTAATATCTTCAAAAATAATTACTTTAAATAGAACAAGACATAAGTTATGATAGTTGGTTTCATTATATAAATAAACTAATACCATTTTTATATTATCAATCTTTATATTTTTTATTATCAATCAATCTATAAAAAGTTGAAACAATTGAAACCCTTTCTCACCAAGATTAGGCCTACCGTATCCCTCATGGAGGCCCTACTTGTCAGGCAAAAATGTTTGACGAAAGAGAGGGGGAAATTGGTTTCGTTAATATTTTCCACTAAAATCCTAATATTTTTTTACACCAGCAATTTTTTATACTCACCATTTGTACCCACATAACTTTCTTTTGGCACACACTTTTACGAAGTTAAAACAACTGAAACCCTTTTATCACCAAGATTAGGTCTACCGTACCCCTCATGGAGGCTCCACTTGTCGGGCCAAAAGGTTTGACGAAAGGGAGGGAGATATTGGTTTCGTTAATATTTTCCACTAAAATCCTAATACCTTTTGCACCAACAATGTTTTATACTCACCTCTAGTACCCACATAATTTTTCTTTGGCACACATTTTTACTTTCCTTTAAACATGCATTCACCTATAATTCATGTCATTAATTGTTTTGGAAGGATAATAATTGACATCATTATTTATGGAAGGAAAAAATATGTATTATTTTTTGAAAAAAATAAATGACACCGTTGCTTGATGGAAGAAGAATCAATAGGTGCCTGTGTCACATACATCTCCACTAGTTTATAGTTAAAGTTTAAAAAGTTCAACTTAAAAAAATAAAATAGCTATATTCTATGATAGATGGAGTATATGGCATCTCCTAAGTTTCCACGTATTCATTTCGGAGTAACTTAAGTTAATTAGCCTTAATTGTTATTAATCCCCACTTGGGAAGTACTTGCACGCACCACCATGGATGTATTATTCCCGTACAGACATGTGTCTTTTAACTTTTAACCTTCCAACTCCTAGTGGACCATTTGTGAGAAGTAATAACTACAGCAGTAGTGGCCCCTTAATTTTTTTTCTTCACGTGCACAAGTTGATTACGGATAATAAGCCATATAAACTTGCACACCACAAAAATTGATTTATTCCCCTTTGCCTGTTTACATATGCAGATAAGTATCGATATTAACAGACCCTTCAAAAAAAAAGTTTGAAGTTTGTAGCATCTGAACTTTTTTTGTTGTTGAAAATATGCATATGAACTTGAGAGATCAGTTCATATACGACCACGCCTCGTACTATACAAATGGAATTTGGAACATGGAGGGATACTGAAAGAGGCCAGTGGCGATCAGGTGGTAGTTCAGACATCACTGGCATCTACAGTCCATCCAGAGAGGGCAGGGACATCCCATGTTGCAAGAGGGAGGTAGTATTCTCCCAAAGAGTCTAACTGTAGTTTCATCCTTATTTTTGGGCTTCAATGTAATTTTGGAAGCTTCCCTCCATATTAGTAAAGGAAGTCGTTTCAGACATCGACAAAGTCTCCAAAACAACTTTGACCGCTATATTTTTACTATAAAAAATTTATAAAATATAGTTAATATATACTTTTACGAAACTACTTTTCAAGGTGAATCTATTTACATTGCTTTCATATTTTCAAACTCAACCCAAAAGAATTTATTTATAGTCAAAGTTTAAAATGTTTGACTTAAGACAAACTCAAAACGACTTTCTTTACAATACGGATGGAGTAACTATACACCTAATCATAGTGTAACATTATACACCTAATCATAGTGTAAAAGCAGGGGCTAGAGGCCCCTTGTAGGGCCATATTTTCTTGATACAAAGGCACTTGTTCAGAACAACTTGTGACTACAATGCTACTTCCTTTCAAGAAGATAAGATTCATCATTCAGCTTTTTGTAACTGGATGGAATCTTGTTGAAGATTACACACAGTATATTCTATGGCCCTGATGTTCCTGCATTATTGATCTATAGTGGTTTTGCATATTCAGCTCGTATTGGGGCCCATCTGATCGGCAGAAAGAACGTCAGCAGCTCAAGGCTTGGGCTCAGGATAAGGGTCTGCACCCCTGATGATTCTACAGCCCTTGGAGATCTGTGAGTCCATGACTGGATAGAGCAGATAGCCTGCACATGGAGATAGAGGCCTTGGCGATTAGCAGAAATGTTTCCGGCCATCTAAGTAGGCCTTGTTTGGTTTGTATGTGCTAGTTCCTAGCACGAATTTTTTTTTTGCATGTATGAAGTACTAAATGAAGTTTATTTGCAAAATTTTTATAAGAATGGGTGTAATTTTTCACGACGAATCTAATGACGGTAATTAATCAATGATTGGCTACAGTGATACTACAGTAACCATCCTCTAATCGCGGGTCAAATGCCTCATTAGATTCTTCATGGTTCCTAGCGCAGGGGTTGTGGAGTTAGTTTTGCAAACTGCCTTTATTTAATATCTCTAATTAATGGTCAAAGTTGCTACAGTCTAGCATAGCATAAACCAAATATGGCGTTCGCGTGTCATCTTGAAATGAATTGCTACAGTGCATTCTATATGAAGTAAAAAATTCTTAATCTAGATAATTGGAATCAAAATGTTGTGCACTCATAAAGACAGCTAGAAGATTTTTCAAAAAAAAAGTTTGTGAAAAATCAAACAAACAGCTTTCCAAGGGCCCCTGGATTATTCAATGCTGTCTTGAGGACTTGTCAATGATAATAGCAACATCTTTAATTTCAACTCATTCACTGCAGGGGAATGAGCTGTGATAAATGTGAAACTCCAAGTATTAATTTGTAAGGTGCCACCCTAAAGACGATGACTAAGCCCAGTCTCAGTGGAGCTTTTATAAGAGCAAGTATTATAATAGGCCGTAAGCAAGCTGAATGCTGAGGTGGAGAAGAGAGAAGATGAGGGAGAGGAGCCAGCTTCTAGACAAAACCAAAAAACTTTATGAGAGAGGTAAGTGAGTCATATATTAATAGTAAAGGGCTAACTACTATACGAGTGGACCGAGATTGGTTGCAATGATCCTTACAGCCAGCAGCAGATTGTTTTGAGATTTTTTGCATTCTCACTATTGTTTTGAGATTTCTTAGAAAAACACTTATTTTAGGATGAAGAAGTAAATTCGACTATGAATTACTGAAACAAGTTATAAAGATTGACACATATACAAAAATAAATTAGTAGGTTCATCATGAAGCCAATTATGATAACGGATTTACAACTTGAATTGTGAACTGACCCAACGACCTACTTAATTTACGCGGGGTTGAGCTCCATGAATCTAAGTTGATAGTGTGGTGTGTTTATATAGGTTTGGTAAATCTATACAGTTGGCTTGGTGTGGGGTGGTTAGTGATGAGGAGGTGAGAACATATGAGATCATGTATTGATGTTGGAGAAATCACTATTTAATTACCACTTTACCACCTTACTCAACTCTACCAAATTAGGGTACCATTTGCACCTGGTTCTACTCGAACTCTCCTGCGCGCCACTATTTTCACTTTTCTAGTGGACGTGGCATCAATTTTATAATTACCCATTGTCAGACGTGGAGCATAAGAGGAAAGGACCAAAATACCCACTGTCCCGCTTATATGTCAAGGTGGCCTTCTTCCCTTCTTGAGATACTCTCCTTAGACCTCCCTGTGGGCTCACCATGCTCTAGTCCCCCAATCTTCAATAGACCTCAGTTTATCTTATTCGGCCCTCATGTCACCTCCCTTTTCTTGCACTCCCCCTTGGTCTCTGTGACGGAACCGCCAAATTAAAATACTAAATTAAGCGTAATGACCCTCATTTGAACACATTAGGCGCATTAGTTTTTTGACAGCTCTTTCTCAACCCACGTCCCGATCAAAATAACACCGGTAGTCCCACGCGAAGGTGGGCGCAGATGGTACAACATGACAATATTTGGAAAATACTAACACAATACATAGTGCGAAATATTAAGGTTTACAAACCGAGTTCAAATACAAAGAAAATTTACATGTCATTTTACAAAAGTTGGATAAACATATAATCCGACAGCTAGGATAAGAGATTACACACTTTGCCCAAAGGTGTATAATCAGGAGTCCATCTAAACATCTGGGCTGGCAACCTCCCAACCATCCGCGTTAAGGCGGATGAACTTGGCGCAGCAAGGACAGAAATCTATATCTGCAGGTCCTGAAATAATTTTTCAACAAAACCCTGAGCAACTAATACTCAGTAAGACTTATCCGTCAATGGGCATACTTAGCCCTATATCTAGACATGCAAGACTTTCTGGCTGGTGATTTTTGTTTTGCAGAAAAGCGACTAAGAGTGTATCCTTATTTTCAATATTTAGGTCAAGATTCTTTTTAGCCTAACCATCAGCTAATATTTGCATAACAACTAGAGCAAACATGGTGGATCATTAAACAACAATTCAAAGTCATCATGTATCATTCATATTCCATCATTACTACGATGCGGTGCTGCAATCAAGGTGTTCATATCCGAGAGCAACTGACGGTGAATCGATTCGATTTAACCTTGCAAGGTGGACCTAACCAACACGGCACACATATATCCCGTCGGACCACACGCACCAACCATTCCCCTCCCCGCCTTGAACTACAGAACCTCCCCAACTACATATAGTCAGCCGAGCTCTACGAGAGACCACCAAAAGTAAATACATGCATCCCCAATTCTCCGCGGCCACTCGACTGCCATAAGGGGTGGTGATAAAGTTCTGTATTTTCGAAGCAAGGCAGTACTAGGCTTACCGGTTTCGACTACCTCCTACTCCCAGCATGCGGTTAGTACAGTTCAAACTCGATATTACAATACTCCATATTCTTGAATTATAGAGACCCCCTGTATCTCGCGAGTAATAGAAAATTACTCGACTTCTACCGAGTCCTATTTAGCATAGCAGTGCTATCGACCTACACATACTAGTATAAGGCCCAAGGGAACCTAGGGATCATGCAACTAATGTTCCAAACAATTCCTAGAAAAATATAATGCACAATTAATAAACATATAATGATTCATAATTTAAAATAGTAGGTTATGCACCGGGGCCTGCCTTCGGGCTGTTGCACTGCGCTAGCATCAGTCGGGCCTTGGGCCGAGTTCTCGCGACTCTCCTGCTGGGCTTGCTCCGTCTGCTTCTGCGGCTCCGCGATTGCATCGTACACGACTTCCTTGGCTACGGGCTCTCTACGCATGCATATGAAATAATGAGAATGGCACGAATTACAATGCATAAAGCAATTATTGACCGAGTATGTTTATATACAAAAGCAAACTAACGATTTAGAACATAAATTAATTCCAGACAGACCCTAACCTGCAAGGAAACTATTAACATGTTCTTATAATTGTTATATAATTATATGTGTAAAGGTGTTCTTTATTCCTTGTAAAATGCACTAATTTATATATATTTTATAATGACATACTAAACTATATTTTCTGGACACCAGAATTTTACAGTGAATTACTCATGCATAAAGTAAGCTACTACTTAAATTTCATAATTTTTGGACTAACAGATCTATAGAAATTAATTACACAAGCTTAAACATAATTTAATTTCTAGCAGGGGCAAAAAAGATATTGTAGATATGGAACTGATGAACCCAACAAAATTGGTTTCGCATTTTTACCATTTTTTGTTGATTTGTTATACATTTTAGAACATTCAGCGGAATTAATCCAAAAATCACAAATCTACTACTCAACCTCCCAGACCAGCCGGCCCCACTGGTCAGTGGAAGGGGCTGGCCTTCTTCCCTGGCCACGCACGCCATGTCCAGGCAGTGCCAGGGCTGGTGGTATGGCGCGCTGTTCCCACCTGGCGGCGAGGTCGCCCGCCCGCGGGGCTGGCACCTACACGATCTACGTGATGAGGAGAACTCCACAATGGGTGTTGTGCATGAGAAGGATCGGCCTGCTATGCCCACGGCGTGCTGCAGCTCCGGCCGGTGGCGAGGCTTGTGAACGAGCGCGGAAACAATGTGAACGTGGAAGAACGAGGGGAGCACGAGAATGAGTGGCTCACTTACAGTCGATTTGAGCCCTTGGACGGAAGGAATGGTGCCCGGACGATGAAGTTCCACGGTGAGGTCGAGTTTGGACGAAACTCAGACTGACGGCCGGGGAATCCTCGATTCCCGGTGAGGTGAGGGTCGGGGCTGCAGTTGGAGGGGTTGGGGAGGGAGCTATGGAGGTGGGGGGAGCTTTTGTGAGGGATTTGGAATCCATGGAGGATTGGTGGCCGGATTTTGGATCGCAAGGGTGGTCTGCTAGCTCTGTTCTTGCGTCTGAAGGTAGAAGATGAAGCTGAGCGAGAGTGGGAGAAGGAAATGAGCTACCGTCGGCTTGGGGGGATGAATGAGGACGTCCAGGACGTCGAGGATGGCCGGAAAAGAGGGGAGGACTCGCCTCTGGGCGGCCATCGCGTTGCGACGACTGGACCGGCACTCGGTCTTGGCATGGGCGACGGCGCGATGGCGCTCCCCCATTGGCTGCGCCGTCCCCTGGCTCGCATGGACACCGAGGGTGGCCGACGCGTGGCCACAGCACAGCATGCTGGCGAGCAAGCGCTCGCCGCACGTCGCGCGCGTATGGGCTCCGGACGGGAGCAGGTGAGGAGTTTGGGAGATTTTTGACTTGTTTTTGACTCAATTTGAACCTTCTAACCTTGTTTAGCATATGCTTAAATCACCTAATTAAGTAGCTGTTACAGCCCTCCCCTCTAAAACTCAGAGTGAATGCTAAGTTGAAAAGAAGATGATGGTGTTAGGTACCTTGGTGATTAGCCAAAAACTCCAGAAAATTGGATTTAAGAAATTCTTCTGTTTCCCACGTAGCTTCTCGCTCAGAGTGATTACTCCATTGAACTTTATAAAATTTACTGGCTTGATTCCGAGTAATTCGGGTCTTGTGGTCAACAACTTTAACCGGATGCTCAGCATAAGTAAGGTCGGGTTCCAGTTGTAGATTTTTCGTGTCCACCATTTCAGTTGGAACACGGAAGCACTTCTTGAGTTGGGAGACATGAAAGATGTTATGTACAGCCGATAAGTGTGAAGCAAGCTCCACCCAATATGCTATCGGCCCACATTGTAATAATAGGGAAAGGTCCGATATATTGAGGTGTCAATTTTCCTCTCACCCCAAATCGCTGAACACCCCTCATTGGGGATACTCGTAGATAAACATGATCACCCACTTGGAATATTAGAGGTCGGCGCCTCTTATCTGCATAATTCTTTTAACGAGACTGGGCAGCCTTGAGATTTTCCTGTATAAAACGAACTTGTTCTTCAGCTTCACAAACCATATCAGGCTCAAAGAAATTTCTTTTCCCAGCTTCCGACCAATTCAATGGCGTTCTACATTTCCGTCCATATAAGGCCTCAAAAGGTGCCATTTTAGTGCTTTCTTGATATCTATTGTTGTACGAGAATTCGGCCAGTGGCAGGCATTCATTCCATTTCTGAGTATAAGAGAGTGCACAGGCTCGAAGCATATCTTCAAGAATTTGATTTATTCGCTCAGTCTGAAAATCTGTCTGAGGATGATAGGCAGAACTATGAATAAGCCGAGTACCAAGGGATGTGTGGAAGTGTTCCCAAAAGTGTGCAACGAATTGGGCACCACGGTCAGAAATGATAGTCTTAGGTATCCCATGCAAACTCAGAATATGACTGATATACAGCTCGACATAATGTTGCGCCCTATAGATGGTCTTCACAGGAAGAAAATGGACTGAGTTTGTAAGACGGTCCACAATAACCCAGATAGAGTCATACCCATTTGAAGTTTTGGGTAGGCCAACAATAAAATTCATACTAATATCCTCCCACTTCCATGCTAGAAATGTTTAATGGCTGAAGAGGACCGGCTGCTCTTAAATGGCACGCTTTAACCCTGCTACATGTGTCACACTCAGACACATATTTAGCAATCTCCCGCTTCATCCTTGTCCACCAAAACTGCTATTTCAGATCTTGATACATTTTATTGCTGCCTGGGTGGATAGAATATCTAGAGAGATGGGCTTCATCAAGAATTTGTTTTCAGAGCTCCAAATCTTTAGGTACCACCAAACGATTCTTAAACCATAGAACTCCAGCTTCATCTAAACGAAAACACTTCGTCCTCGGGTCATTTTCAACAAGTCTTTGACGAATCTTTTCCATCCCGATATTATGTTCTTGAGCAGAGATAATCCGATCACGAAGAGCAGGTGAAAGGACCAGATTAGCAAGACTGCCATGCGTGATGATCCCCAAATTTAATCTTTCCAATTCATAACAGAGAGTTTCATTGAGAGGCACAATAGACATACAGCTGTACTGAGCCTTGCGGCTTAAAGCATCTGCAACAACATTGGCCTTTCTCGGGTGATAATGAATTTCCAGATCATAATCTTTGATCAATTCTAACCATCACCTTTGGTGTAGATTCAACTCATTTTGAGTAAAGATATATTTGAGGCTCTTATGATCTGTATATATATGAACTAGATTACCCAAGAGATAATGACGCCAAATCTTCAATGCATGAACCAATGCAGCTAATTTCAAGTCATGAGTGGAATAATTCTCCTCATGTTGAGCTATCACCCGCTGGTCTTGCATGAGAACACAACCTAAACCTGTACCCAATGCATCACAATAAACATCAAAGGATCGAGTAATATCAGGTTGAGCCAAAACAGGGGCCGACGTCAAAAGCTTTCTCAAAGTTTGAAAAGCATGTTCACATTGGTCATCCCAATTAAACTTCACCCCTTTCTTGAGCAATTCAGTCACGGGCTTAGCAATTTTTGAAAAATCTAGATAAAAACGCCGGTAATACCCTGCAAGCCCAAGAAAACTTCGAATCCCAGGAACAGATGTGGGAGCTTTCCAATTTAGGACATCCTGAGTCTTACTGGGATCCACAGAAATACCGTCCTCAGATATGACGTGGCCCAAAATTGAACCTTCTTGAGCCAAAACTCACATTTGCTGAGTTTGGCATATAACTGGCGTCGGTGTCCTGACCCGGTGGTCCGGATCCCAATTAGTAATGCTGCGTGTTTTCTCGTCCCAGATGTTGATGTAAGAGGCAACACAGTAACGCACGGGTTTATCCTGGTTCCGGCTGCGGGGCCGTACGTCCAGCAAGGGGGTGTGCGAGGGCACTGTATTATCTTGCACCGGAGGTGCCTGTAGTAGGGGGTACAGGCATGGCGAGAGAGGGAGGGAAGCTCCCAGGTCTCTGCTAGAGGAGAAGTTGATTGAGGCGAGTGCCAATATCGGGTGCTCAGTGGTGCTGAGTGTTGCATGATGTCAATGACGTAGGTGACGACCCCCCTTAAAGGAAGCCCGCCTCCTCCTTTTATAGTCACAAGGAGGGATGGTGTACATGCGCAAGGGATCGTGGAAGTCGTCGTCTTCCCCTGAATCGCGGAGGTGCAGTGGTCGAGCACTGTGGAAAAAACACTGTGGGGCATGGCATTGGGCTTGGCAGTCGTCCTGGGTATCGTCCTTGATCTTGCGGAGATCGCGCCGGCGTCCTGCCAGCCCCAGCAGGCGGCGTGGTCGTCTCTGTAGGGTGTACAGTCTTCCAGACGTGGCGTGGTGGCGTTCTATGGGCCCTGCAGGCCAAGGTCTTGCATACACATGTGCGCCAGCGGTAGCGGGGCGCGTGGCGGTCCCGGACCCCCCTGGGCGGAGTGCTAGAGCGTGCACTAAGAGGTCCGGGAGACACGTGGAGGTCCCGGACCCCCTCGAGGGGGGGGGAGGTCCGGGCCTCCGGCTGCTAGTGCTGAATGTCCCTCCTTGAGGGGCACGTGGCGACACCGGACCCCTTCCCGAGCAGGGGGCGGGTCCGGACAGTAGGAGTTGGCAGAATAGTAACGGGAACTGTGCCGAGCACGTCTCATCCCACGTCGCAGGTTCCCACAGTGCTGCCACAGCGTCCGGGATGGCGGAGCAGTGACCAGAGTTGGCGGACGGGACTCCGGTCACATCCACTGTGGGGGATGGCGGCCTGACGTCGTCGGTCCTGGGCGCTGTGGAGGAGTGGTTGGCCTTTAATGCCTCCGTACGACGGGCAGGCGAGCAGAAGGGCCGTTTGTCCTTTACGTCGATGGGTGGCCTCGAGCGAGGCGGAGATGATTCGCCCTGCTCGAGGGTAGGTCCGCTACCCTCGAGCGAGGCGGAGATGTTTTGCCCGCTCGAGGGTAGGTTCGCTACCCTCGAGCGAGGCGTAGATGCGGGGCGCAGTCGAGGGTCTCGATGGGAGCCCTCGAGCGAGGCGGAGATCGCCCCGCGGGTCCGAGGGGGGTGCAAATGGGCCGCGTGCTGGGCTTCTTTGAGTCCTTTTCTTTCTTCCAGGTTGGAAGGAGGCCGTAGGCCTTCGTGGGCCCAGTTGCCTAATATGTGTTTGCGTTTTAGGGTGATCTTAGTACCCCGATTAGGGTATCCCTAATTGTGGTACCCGACAGTAGCCCCTGAGGCTTTGGTTGAGTCAAGGGATTCGACCAATGGGTATTTCGGTGATTTTACCCCTTGATGTGATCGATCGATGCTGCGCTCCCGTTAGGCGCACCTGGGTGCCGGCCCAGCGGGTGTGACAACTCGTCGGTCGGGGTAGTGTGCCTGCGGAAAGAGTTCTTCGAGGCACGCGCCCCTTCTTGTTTCGTTCCTGGGACAAGACGCGTCAGCGTGTTGAGCGGGCCAGGGCCACGATGGCGCCTGCTGCTCTGCAGCCGATGCATTTGTCATGCTGTCCCGTGCTCAGGGTCTTGGCCCAGCTTCCCCTGGTCGCCTCGTGGCACGCCGTTCGAGAGCAGTCGGCCAGCGCCGATGCTGCGCCACTCAGCGTCCAAGGGCTCGGCTTTGCTTTGTCGCGTCGTGTCTCAGCACGGTGACCGAGGGTATCTTTCGCTCATGGAGGGCCACGCCATCACGGGCGGTCCAAGCCTTCGCCCTTCGACAGGCTTGAAGCTTGGCGCCCGCCGCAGCTATAAATATGGGTCGTGGGACTCCCTTTCTTCTCTAACTTCCCTGCTCTTATTTCTAGCATCGCCTAAGTCTCGTAATGTTTTTCTTTGCCTTTCACGACCGGCCCCCAGACAGGGTGGCTTGGCTTTTTTAGGCTTTGATGCTAGAAGAATGCTTGCGAGCGGTGGGAGAAAGCCAGAGAGGGCGTGCACACCATCCCGTAGCTTCAGTGGGATCAGCAGAAGAGCACTGGGCCCATGGGGTCCTGCTTCTGCGATGTCCCTTAGCCTGAAGGGAGATGGAGATGCCTAACCATGACGTTGGCGCCAGGTTTATTGGCTGTTCTTCGCATCGTCCCCCTTGGCGACAAGGTTGCTCTCGGGGAGATGGTGTGGAGGGTGCTGTCCGCCAGCTTGACCCCCCGCAGGGTCTTCGGTGGAGAGATGCTAGAAGAAAGCTTGCGAGGAGGGCATCCCGCTGGACCCGTACGGTCTGGGGCTGTTCCTCGCAATCCCTAGCAGCCTGGCCATCGCACCAGCCAGGGGCTTGGTGCTCTTCTTCGTCGCTCACTCCTCCCCAAGATAGAGAAAATTGCCACGCAAGTGGCAATGCGTTTGTACTTTTCGACGGCTTTAAGCCGGTAGCCCTTTGTAATCCTTGTTTGTAAAGAGCAATAAAGTCTCCTTCTCCTTCGCGGAGAGGATGACCGAAAGTGTATGGGTGGGTGCCACCCCTTGCAGGAGATTTCAGTCCTCGAATGTGTGAAGTTTCCTCCGTGGGGGCGCGTCAGCGCACCCGCGGGTGTAGCCCCCGAGGCCTTGGAGGAGTGTTTGTACTCATCCAAGGGCTATAAACGTCGCATTGCTTGGTTGCTTTACTGAGGTGGCCGTCCAGCGTCTTTTTTAGCCGGCATCAGCACTCTTTTAGCCGGCCTCGGCATTCTTCATGCTGGCACAGCGACCCAGTATCCAGCTTAACCATCTAGCAGGCGTGCGTTAAGAGTGGGAGTTTTGGTTAGACACACGGAACTTCACAATCGAAGGTCGTCGATCCATTCGAGGGTGCGGCCTGAGCCGCAGTGTGCGAGGAGCCCCCGAGCCCCGGCCTACATAAGGGCATTCGGGGAGCCCTCGACTTCGGTTACGGCCCTCGTCGCCCTTCCGCAGGGAGGAGGGGTGAAGCGCACCATGCTACCCATGCCCGGGCCGCGAGCTATGGCTGCTTCGGTGAGCTATTATCGGATAGTTCAAGTGGATGTCCGTGCCCCGTTCGATAAGGGTCGGCTCGTGGTCCATGGACACATCACATAAAGCACCCGCAAAGGTTCGCTAGGTGGGGCTTGGACCCATTCGATAGGGTCCGAGGGCTCGATGCTCTCCCTCGATGGGATCCCCCTTCTAGGCACCCTCGACTGGCCTTGAACACTGCGTAGGATGTCTCGAACTCCACGTTCGAGGGTAGCTTGTATGGCACGTCCATGCAGTCCCTGACTCTAGCGATCTGGGGCACCTGTCGAACCCTCGACGGGCCAGGCTTCGAACCCCTGATCAGTAAGGCCTCGGAATAAGTTTCCTTCGAGGGTGAAGAGCCCCTGGAAGGAATATTCCGTCATGGTTCACAAACGGCGCGGAGTCGCTAGTCGTGTGCATGGGTCTTCCGCTGGTCGTGGGCGACGTGGCCTAGTCCATGTGGTGTAGTGCGGGCGTGCCTTTTCAGGCGGCTACCTCGGGTAGACGAAGCGGCGTGGGCGGCGGCTGACGGATGGGACAGCGCAACAGTCACGCCACGCCCGTCGATTACCGCACCGTAGTTATTGCCGAGTGCGTGCGTGGGAGACTCCGCGGTCGTGGGACCCATCCGTCGGCGACGGAAAAATCTACCGCATTGAATGCGGCGGATTCGGGCCATGGCGGCGTATCCGCGCGTCGTGGTAAAATAAAAGTGAGAGAGTGGGGATTGTTTGGGCTCACCTGGCCATTTGCCTTCATCTCCCTTGCCTTCTTCGCCTCCCCTGCATCCTGAGCCCACAACCAAGAGCGAGAGGAAGAAGAAGGAGAGAGCGAGAGCGCACCTTAGGCACCACAAAGCTTGCCTTCCCACATCTCCCCGCAGTTCGAAGCAATGTCGGATGTCCGGGAGCCGCTGCCGTGGGGGAAGTCCACCACCACAGAGGCGATTCTGGAGCAGCGGGTCGCCGACCGGCTGCTATCGATGAACATCAGCTCGGAGCGGCTGGCGTGGATTTCCCCGCAGCAGGAGGAGAACGAGCCGAACCCCCCCGAAGGCTACGTCGTGAGCCTCATGCGTCTGCACGAGCGGGGATTCGGCGTCCCCGTCAGTAGGTTCATGCGGGCATTGTGCGAGCACTACGGAGTAGAGTTACACAACTTCGGCCCCAATTCCATCTGGCAGGCGGCAGTCTTCATTGCCGTTTGCGAGGGGTACCTGGGGATCGAAGCCCACTGGGATCTGTGGATCCACCTGCTCTTCGTCGAGAACATGAGGGGGCAACCGAAGAGGTTCGCGCGCGCCGGAGGACTGATGCTCCATCTGCGCCCGAGCCGGAAGAACCTCTACATCCCCAACAAGATGACCACGAACAACACCGGGTGGACTCGTGGGTGGTTCTACCTGTGCAACTTCGGCAACAAGCTCCTGGCCTTCACCAACAAGGTGCTTCGGGAGAGACCAGCCAAGTGGGACTGGGGGGTGTCGCCCCCAGCGCACCAAGCCAGGCTCGAGGTCCTCACCGAGGCGCTGGTGCACCTGGCGAGGAAGGGGTTGACGGCAGCTGCCGTCATCGCGAACTTCCACTGGCAGAGGGTGATTCGTCTGACGGAGAGGAGCCTGTCAATTTTTGGCCTCACCCCTGGGGTCCCAGCCTCGGGCTCGAGGACGTCGACGGTGCTGCTCCCTTGAGGCATCGCTGCTCGGAGGGCCAAGAACGCGGTGGCGGAGTTCCCCGACGACGCAAATGATCTCTGGGAGATCAAGATGCACCCCGAGTCGGGGTACATTTCAGTGGTGAGTCTCGATTTCAACCCGTTGTCGATTTGTGTTATTCCTTTCCCGTTCCTGCTTCCTGACTCCGATTTGACTGCATTTTACAGGGGGTGGGCCGTAAGTGGCACCCCTCAAGGCCTCCTATTCCTGAGGAACGCGAGGTCAACTGCCTTCACGCGGAGGTGGTGAAGAAGCGGAAGGAAGCGGCGGAGGCGGCCGCCGACAGGAAAAGGAGGAGGAAGGAGAAGCACGACAAGGCGTGCAAAATCGCACGCGTGGAGGGGAAGCCGCGGCCCGCTATGCCCGAGTCCATGAGTGAGGAGGAGGAGGACGCCTCGGATGCCGAGGCCCACCTTCTGGGTGATGGCGAGGCGGCAACAGGTGCGGATTCCCCGCAGGTCTATCAAGAGGCTGGCGACGAGGACGCGCCAGCGGCGCCGCGTGAGGCGAGGCCCGCATCGGGGCTGTTGGCAGACCCGCCCCTTGCGGGGACGGAGTGGAGGTCGCCCACGCCAGTGGCGGGGTGAATGTCGCTCACACCAGCGGCGGGCGGCAGATCATCTACGCCCGTGACAGAGCGGAGGTCGCCCCTGCCAGCGACGGGCGAGGGGGGCCCCGCACCCGTGATGTTGACGGGCGGCGATGGGTCCGTGGCGAACAAGGGGACGCCCGCATAGACGACCTCGAGGCCTCAGGCGGGTTCGAGGACGACACCCTCGGATCAGTCGTCGAGGGGCGTCAGCGTGCCGCGGGCCCGAAGAAGTGGAACGGGCCAACACAGCATGAGTGCTCGGTCCGGGTATGTGTTTTTGGTTTTGTTTTCTGTGTTCATTTAATTGATCCCCCCAATCCTGCTAACCTTAGCTTTCCTTCCCCGTTTTCCAGCTCCGGGGCCATTACCAAGGACGCAGCCTCGCTCGCACCGACCAAAGCCCTCAAGACCGGGGCGCGCGCCACGCCGCACTCGGCGCCGCAGCCCCCGTCCGTCGTGGATATCGTGGCGGAGGCCGCGAAGCTGCGGGAGGCCATGGCTCGAGGGCCCAAGCGGCCCAACAGGCTCGAGCGTCGGGGAACGGGGGCGATGCCGGCCAGAGTGGTGTTGAAGCAGCCGCTCAGGCTGACACCGTGGGGGAGGCTGGCCGGGGCGGCGCAGACGGCGCCGCCCGGCCGGTTGGAGTGACGCGGATAGCGCCGCCCGGCCGGTCGCAGAGGAAGGAGCTGGTGGGGATGCGCAGGAGCGTCCCGCCAGCCAAACGGAGGTGAAGACCCTCGTCCCTGAGCCCCCGAGGGCTGGGGTCGAGGTAGCCGCGGAGGAGGAGTCGGCGCCGAGGGCACCGGTGGCGGAGGAAGCCCACGTCTCGGTGCCCATAGAGGCCCGGGACGAGGGTGTTGTTGTGGCGGTGACGGCGCCGGCTGCGACAGAAAGTGAGGTGCCGGTGGTACAGCTACCGGACAACAGCGAGGAGTTCGGGGAATCGAGAGACATCGACCCCGCTGCTGCGGCAAGCGCCACCGACAAGATCACGGAGTTTACGTCGGCCTGCGCGGAGCTGCTCGACGAGGGGACATCCGTGGGGCCCCATCATGGGGCAATCATCCGGGGTCCCCCCGGAGTTTCTCCACGACGAGCGGGAGGAGGAGTCCGTCTGGCAAGCGCAGATCGAGGCAGGTTCTCAGATCCTGAACCACCTCGATCGCGCCCTGGAGCTCCATCGGACGACAGATTACCAGATCAGCCAGGTAAGCGGCTCCCTCCCAGGAATTTGTTCGTATTTTGGCCTCGATTTCAGTCGTTTCACCCATGCCTTTCCTCTTGCACCGGCTAAGGGACATCTCGCGCAAGAAGAGCACCGAGATGACCCGGCTGTACTCTCAAGTGCGCTGGCTTGGTCAGCACAATGCTGGCTTGGTGCTCTAGAACATCGACGCCAACACCAAGATGGCGGATCTGGGGGCACGTCAGCAGGCGCTAGAGGAGGAGCTGGCGCGGGCCGCCGGTGAGCGTGACGTCCAGCGGGCCACAGCGTAGCAGAAGGCTCGAGAAGCCGAGTTGCAAACCGCCGAGCTGCAGCGCACCAGGACGACGCTCGAGCAGAAGGAAGTCGAGCTCCAGTGCAAGGAGGCCAAGCTCCAAGGCAAGGAGGCCGAGCTCCATCGCGAGAAGGCAACCGTCGCCACGCTCACCGGGACCCTCGAGGAGAAGGGCAAGGCCCTCGAAGAAAAGGAGGTGGCCCTCCGGAATACGGAGGCCGCCCTCAAGGAGAAGGAGAACTCCTTGTCTTTACTCGAGGAGGCCACCCGAGTCCAGTGAGAAGAGGCACAGAAGAACATCGCAGGTGAGTGCTCGAAATTTCGATGTTGTTGGGTTCTAGTCTTTCGTAGCTTATCTTCGTTTCTTTTATCAGAGCTGAGGCAGAGGGTGGCAGACGAGACTGCGGAGAAGGAGGCGGTCAACACCGCGCTCATGGCGGCGCAAGCGGAGTACGTTGACCTGGAGCGAACCGCCGTGAGCGTGTGTCAGGAGCTCGAGGGGGAGGGCGCCGTGTCTGGTAGCTCGGTGATCAGCCGCCTGCGAGCGCTAGGTGGCCGGATCACTGAGCATGCCAAGAGCACCTTCCGCCTCGGTGTCCTGCGAGCCCTCGCTGTAGCCTCGACGCATTATATCATGGATCTCCAGAGGGTGTCATCAGGGTACGTCGTTCCCAACGACGCTGATGCGGACGCCGCATCGGCTATCATGGACGACGTCGACGCAGCCGCCGAGGAGTTCGCCACAGCCTTAGCCGAGAAGCTCGAAGCTGACATCCCCCCGATAGCCGAGTTCGATGCTGTTGCAGATCCACAAAGGGGGGATGATAACCTGTAGAAAAACTGGGCCTCGGAGCCCATGTAATGGATTAGCACTCGTTGTAATTGTAATTGTACTTGTGAATTTAAGAATTTCGTTATTGTCAAATCGACAGTGTGGCCCATCGAGGCCTTGTGCGTTCGAGCCCTCATTTTCTTTACTCCACTTCCGTGTTCTCGTATGCGACTTAGGTAAACTTTTGCGAGGAATTTCGCGTTCATAAGCAACTTAGGCGTGGGGTGGTGAGGGGGGTGCCATATCCCGGAGGCAGAGGCGGCCCCACGACTCGGCCGGCCCCGTACCGTAGTGCTTATGCCTCGCGTCCGTTTTTTCCAAGTGTACGAGAAGCTTAGAGACGGAAGTTTTTCGAAAAAACATTGGCGATTTTTGGGGACGTTCGGGGGTTCCCCCCGTAGTAGCCCCCGAGGGAGGCTTGGCTTTGCCGAGGGTAAAGCCAGGCATACCTCAGTGTTCATGTGCATCCGAGCCCCCGAGGGTCCGGAAGGTTCCCAAAAATAAACAAGTAAAGCGTACTTCTTTATTATTTCGGGAAATCAAAAATGCGAGTACAAACAATGTACAAATAGCTCGGAACTCTAAGGATAGAAGCGACGTAGCTGCTGTATGTTCCAAGCATTGGTGAAGACTTCGCCATTTTCGTTCGCCAGTTTGTATGTGCCGGGCTTGAGCACCTCGGTGATGATGTATGGGCCTTCCCACGGTGGTGAGAGCTTGTGGCGGCCCCTGTTGTCCTGTCGAAGCCTCAGCACCAAGTCCCATTTGTTGAGGTCTCGGCGCCGGACCCTCTGCGCTTGATATCTTCGCAAAGACTTCTGGTAGCTCGCAGAGTGTTGGAGTGCCACGTCTCGAGCCTCGTCCACTTGATCCAGTGAGTCTTCGCGGGCTCACTGGTTCCGCTGCTCTTGATAGGCCTTGAGCCTTGGCGACCCGTACTCCAAGTTCGTGGGGAGTATGGCCTCGGCGCCATAGACGAGGAAGAATGGGGTAAAGCCCGTGGCTCTGCTTGGGGTCGTCCTCAGGCTCCAGATAACCGAGGGTAGCTCTGTGAGCCACCTCCGGCCAAACTTGTTCAACTTGTTGAAGATCCTTGGTTTTAGTCCTTGGAGGATCATGCCATTGGCTCGCTCCACTTGCTCGTTCGTCCGTGGGTGCGCCACAGCCAGCCAGTCCACACGTATGTGGAAGCTGTCGCAGAATGCCAAGAACTTCTTGCCTGTGAACTGGGTGCTGTTGTCGGTGATGATCGAGTTCGGGACCCCGAACCTGAAGACGATGTCGGTAAAGAACAGAACGGCTTGCTCGGATTTAATCTTGCCGATGGGTCGAGCCTCGATCCACTTGGAGAATTTGTCGACTGCCACCAACAAGTGGGTGAAGCCCCTGGGCACCTTCTGCAGCGGGCCGACGAGGTCCAGTCCCCACACGGCAAATGGCCACGTGATGGGGATGGTCTGCAGAGCATGGGCCGGGAGGTGCGTCTTTTGAACATAGAACTAGCAGCCCTCGCAGGTCCGCACGACGTCGGTGGCGTCGGCGACCGTGGTGGGCTAGTAAAAACCTTGTCGAAACACGTTACCCACAAGGGTGCGTGGCGCTGCGTGATGACCGCAGGTGCCAGCGTGGATATCACGGATCAACTCCTTGCCCTCGGGGATGGGGATGCATCGCTGCAAGACCCCCGAGGGACTGCGCTTGTACAGCTCGTGGTCGATTAGGACGAAGGACTTGGCCCGCCTAGCGAGGCGCCGTGCCTGAGTGCGGTTCGAGGGTAGGACCCCTCGAATCATCCAGTCAAGGTACTGGGCACGCCAATCTTGCAAAGAGGGGGCCTCGTCGATCTCCATTACTTCGGCCTCATCCGTGGAGAAGGTCCCGAAGTCAATGTCCATGGGCTCGGCCTCGTCCGCCGGGGGGTTCCCGCCGGAGGGCCCGGCGTTCGAGGGGGCTGGTTCCGCCGGATCCTGGAATTCGACGGAGGGCTTGGTGACGTCACGAGCGAAGATGTTCGGGGGGACGGTGGTCCGTCCCGACGCGATCTTGGCTAGTTCATCGTCATCCTCGTTGCACTTGCGCGAGATGTGATTGAGTTCTAAGCCGTCGAACTTGTCCTCGAGGCGGCGTACTGCTTTGAAGTATGCTTCCATCTTCGGGTCGTGGCAGCTAGACTCCTTCATCACTTGGTCGATGACGGGTTGAGAGTCACCGTGCACGTCAAGGCGTTTGACTCCAAGCTCGATGGCGATGCGGAGGCCACTGAGGAGGGCCTCGTACTCCGCCATATTGTTAGACACAGGGAAGTGCAAGCATATTACGTATCGCATGTGATCTCCGAGGGGTGAGATGAAGAGGAGGCCAGCGCCGGTGCCATTTTTCATCACTGACCCGTCAAAGTACATGGTCCAGCATTCAGCCTGCATTTGTGGTGGGGGTAGCTGAGTGTCCGTCCACTCAGCCACGAAGTCAGCCAATACTTGGGACTTGATCGCTTTGCGGGGGGCGTAGGTGAGAGTTTCTCCCATCAGCTCCACGGACCATTTGGCAATTCTACCCTCGGCTTCCCTATTGCGGACTATCTCTCCCAAAGGGAAAGACGTGACCACGGTGACGGGATGGGCCTCGAAGTAGTGGCGCAGCTTGCGCCGTGCCAAAATCACCACGTATAGCAGCTTCTGAATCTGTGGATAGTGTGTCTTAGTTTCAGGCAACACCTCGCTGATGTAGTACACCAGCCATTGGACGGGCAGAGCATGGCCCTCCTCTTGTCTTTCAACAACGACCACCGCGCTGACCACTTGGGTCATCGCGGCTACGTACAGATAGAGGGGCTCGCCATCCGCGGGTGGTGTGAGAATGGGGGCGTGAGTGAGCGATGCCTTCAGCCTGTTGAGGGCTTCTTGAGCTTCGGGGGTCCACGTGAAGCGCTCTGTTTTCCTCAGGAGTTGATACAGGGGTAAGCCTTTCTCGCCGAGACGCGAGATGAATCGGCTGAGGGACGCTATGCATCCCATGACCCTCTGTACCCCCTTTAGGTCTCGGATCGGCCCCATCCGAGTGATGGCCGAGACTTTGTCAGGGTTGGGTTCAATGCCCCGCTGGGAGACAATGAAGCCCAAGAGCAAGCCTCGAGGGACTCCGAACACGTACTTCTCGGGGTTGAGTTTCACCCCTTTAGCCCTTAGGCAATCGAATGCAATCCTGAGATCAGCTACCAGGTCGTCCGCCTTCCTGAATTTTACAACGATGTCATCGACATATGCCTCTACGTTCCGCCCGAGATGGTCCCCGAAAACGTGGAGCATACACCGCTAATATGTAGCTCCGGCGTTTCTGAGGCCAAAGTGCATCGTGACGTAGCAGTACATGCCGAAAGGCATGATAAAAGAAGTAAGCATCTTAATTTGATGGTAACCGGAGTAAGCATCAAGAAAGGATAAAAGTTCACATCCCGCAGTTGAGTCTACGATTTTTTTTCAATGTGTGGCAAAGGAAAGGGAACCTTCGGACATACTTTATTTAAACTAGTGTAGTCTACGCACATCCGCCAACTCCCATTCTTTTTCTTCACTAATACAAGATTAGCTAGCCACTCGGGATGGAATACTTCCTTGATGAATCCGGCCGCCAGAAGTTTATGCAACTCCTCACCGATCGCCCGGCGCTTGAGCTCGTCGAAGCGTCGTAGGCGCTGCTTCATCGGCTTGGAGTTGGGTTGGATATCAAGGGAGTGCTCGGCGACCTCCCTCGGTATGCCAGGCATGTCCGAGGGGCTCCACGCGAAGATGTCTGCGTTGGCGCGGAGAAAGTCGATGAGCACCACTTCCTATTTGCTGTCGAGGGTGGCGCTGACCTGCAACGCCTTGTCGTCGGAGCGATTCGGGTCGAGGGGCACCTTCTTGATACCCTCAGCAGGTTCGAAGCTTCCCGCGTGTCGGTGCGTGGAGTCCAAGGCCTCACTTGCCATTTTGTCGAGTGTGGCTGCAAGGGCCTCATCCTCCACTTTAGCCTCTGCGTGCTCAACGCACTCGACGTCGCACTCGTAGGCGTGCTCGAACGTAGAGCCGACGGTGATGACACCCTTCGGACCCGGCATCTTCAGCTTGAGGTAGGTGTAGTTGGGGATGATCATGAACTTGGCGTAGCAGGGATGACCAAGAATGGTATGATAGGATCCTCGAAACCCCACCACCTCAAAGGCGAGTACTTCCTTGCGGAAGTTGACTGCCGTGCCGAAGGAGACAGGCAGATCGATCTGGCCGAGGGGTTGGACTCGCCTCCCCGGCGCAACACCATGAAATGGCGACTTGCTGGGGCGAGGCTTGTTCAATCCAATCCCCATGAGCTCCAAGGTGTGGGCGTACATGATGTTGAGGCTGCTGCCCCCGTCCATGAGCACCTTGGAGAAGCGAGTGTTGCCGATGATGGGGTCAACAACGAGCGGATACCGTTCCGGGTGCGGGACGTAGTCGGGGTGGTCCTCGCGGCCAAAGGAAATGGTGTCCTTCGACCAGTCGAGGTAGGATGGTGTGGCCTTGGTGATGGAGAAAACTTCCCGGCACTCACGCTTCCCAGTCGAGGTAGGTCATGTTCATTGTTGGTCCTCCAAAGATGAAGAAGGCATTTTCCACCGGGGGGGACTCGTCATCTCCACCTTTGTCGCCAGCATCCTTCTTCTTGTCCTCATTGCGATGTGCGATGCGGTTGTAGTACTTCTTGAGCATTTCGCATTGCTCGAGGGTGTGGTTGACCGAGCCCTTGTGGTAAGGACATGGTTTCTTCAGCATGTCGTCAAATAGGCCGCCCCCACCTCGAGGGGGGCCTCTAGGTCCTTTGCGGTCCGGGGCGGCGACGAAGGCCTTGTCGGAGTCTTCTGCCTGCCCCGGTCCACGCTGGATTGTTGGGGCATGCTTCTTCCCTTTCCTCCCCCCGCTTTTGTTTCTTGGTGGGGGCGTTGATCTTGGCGTTGCTGCCCTCTGCGGCCGCATCGTCCTTGCGCTTGTTCGGCTTGTCGTCGAAAATGGCACCAACTGCCTCCTCGCCGGCGGCGTAGTTGGTGGCAGCATCGAACAACTCGTTGGTGTTGGCGGGGCGGCTTCGCGCAAGCTCGTGCACCAGGTTCCTGCACGTCGTGCCCTCGAGGAAGGCGTTGATGACCTCGACGTGGGTGACGCTGGGGAGCTCGGTGCATTGCTTGGAGAAGCGCCGCACGTAGTCGCGCAGGGACTCATTGGGCTTCTGGCGACACCCTTTGAGGTCCCAGGAGTTCCCAGGGCGCACGTATGTGCCCTGGATGTTGCCCTCGAAGATCTGGACCAAGTCGGCCCAGTTGTGGATCTGGTCCGCGGGCAAGTGCTCGAGCCACGTTCGTGTGGCGTCAACAAGGTGAAGGGGAAGGTTGCGGATGATAACCGCGTCTTCCGTCGCACTACCCAGCTGGCATGCTAGGCAGTAGTCATTGAGCCAGACCGCGGGATCGGTCTCGCCCGAGTACTTGACGAGGGTGGTGGGATGTCGAAAGTGTGGGGGAAAAGGAGCGGTTTGAATCTCCCGGCTGAACACCCGGGTGCCCGGAGGCTCCGGTGAGTCACCCCTGTCGTGCTCGGGGTCGAAGCATCCACCCAGCCGAGGGGTGTACTTCCTACCATTGATGATGTAGCGGGCATCGCCATCGCCGGCGTGCCCGCGCGTGTCGTGGTGTCGCTCCCTTGCGGGAGCCTTTCCGATGCGGTCGTGCACCGAGGGTGCCTTCGCGTCATGCGCTACGGCTGCCTTTCTCTTCCCCCTTGGTGGAGTTGCACCAAAGCGTCGTGGTCCTGACGTGCAGTCCCACCAGGCTGGTTCGGGGCTATTGAGCGCATGCGAGACGCAGAGCTCTCGGCCTGCTGCACAACAGCTTGCTCGATGAGCGCCTGTGCCTCGCGGCACAGGTTACGACCCGAAGTAGTCGATGGCTCGGGCATCGCTTGGAGTAGGTAGGCCGCAGCGACGAGTTTTTCGCTGGCTATCTTCAGTTCCGGAGGTTTGTCGACGTTGTCATATGCACGGATCCGCTCCCGTGCAACACGGGCCGCCGCATGGGCATGTGCACCATGTGTGGTGCGCTATTGCTCGAGTCCGGTGCGCAGCTCCTGAGTCTACTGACGCTGTTCGTCGAGCTTGGCTTGAAGCTCCTTGAGCTGCGCCAGCTGTGCCAGTCGCGCCGCCGAGCTTGACGAAGAAGAAGGAGCCGCAGGCAGCACCTTCGGTTGGTTCGCCTGCGCGTCTGCCCCGCCGTTCCCATCATCACCCGGAGCGTTGTCCTCTTGCCCGTCCGCGAGCTGGACCATGAAGCACTCCCGGGCGGGATCGTAATCCCCCTCGCTGGAGTCCTCAGAGCAGGTGAGGCAGTAAGCCGTCGCCAGCTGGAACGAGCGGAAAGCACCGGGGTCGTGGACCCCGGAGTAGTCCTCGGCCTCCTCGGCCGCGAAGTTGTCCATGAAGAAGTTGATGTCGTCGGTGATCGAGCTCGCCGTCTCGGGGTTGGAGTCGTTAGGAGATGATGCGATGAGGTTGCGGATCGACAGGAGGTGATGACCCGGCAGATCCTCATATTTGGCGAAATTGGTGCTGGACGAAGAGGCGTAGGAGGCAGCGTTGCGCATCCCGATGGGGAAGGGCGACGCCGCAGTCGCACCCCCCTGGGAGGTACTAGGGCTGCAGTTGATGATGGTGCCGGCGCAGCTGACGCTGAAGCACGTGATGATGAAGCGATGGCCCCGTCGGCCGCGACGCTGAGCCGTAACATGGCAACCTCAACCCACGTGGGGGAGCTGAGGCGCGCCGCCCGGCGCCGCTCTGCGCGAGCTTGTTGCGCCGGGCTGGTGAAGTCGGAGTGTCTGGGTTGCGTCTGGGCGAGAGGATCTCCATGAGGTAACCATTGCCAGTTGCTCTGAACTCGAGACTCCCGAACCAGATCACGTATCCTGCTGGGAGCGGATCCGAGACACCCATGGGGAATGGGTTGGATCTGCTCGCCATCCCTGGACATCAAATGGGAACAAAAGAGAAAATGTCATGCAGCGAGCCCCTACCTGGCGCACCAACTGTCGGTGTCCTGACCCGGCGGTCTGGATCCCAACTAGTAATGCTGCGTGTTTTCTCATCCCAGATGTTGATGCAATAGGCAACACAGTAACGCACGGGTTTATCCTGGTTCCGGCCGTGGGGCCGTACGTCCAGCAAGGGGGTGTGCGAGGGCACTGTATTATCTTGCACCGGAGGTTCCTGTAGTAGGGGGTATAGGCGTGGCGAGAAAGGGAGGGAAGCTCCCAGGTCTCTGCTAGAGGAGAAGCTGATTGAGGCGAGTGCCAATATCGGGTGCTCAGTGGTGCTGAGTGTTGCGCGATGTCAATGATGTAGGTGACGATCCCCCTTAAAGGAAGCCCGCCTCCTCCTTTTATAGTCACAAGGAGGGATGGTGTACATGCGCAAGGGATCGTGGAAGTTGTCGTCTTCCCCTGAATCGCGGAGGTGTAGTGGTCGAGCACTGTGGAAAATACACTGTGGGGCATGGCGTCGGGCTTGGCAGTCGTCCTGGGTATCGTCCTTGATCTTGCGGAGATCGCGCCGGCGTCCTGCCAGCCCCAGCAGGCGGCGTGGTCGTCTCTGTAATGTGTACAGTCTTCCAAACGTGGCGTGGTGGCGTTCCGTGGGCCCTGCAGGCCAAGGTCTTGCATACACATGTGCGCCAGCGGTAGCGGGGCGCGTGGCTGTCCCGGACCCCCCCTGGGCGGAGTGCTAGAGCGTGCACTAAGGGGTCCGGGAGACACATGGAGGTCCTGGACCCCCTCGAGGGGGAGGTCCGGGCCTCCGGCTACTAGTGCTGGACGTCCCTCCTTGAGGGGCACGTGGCGACACCGGACCCCTTCCCGAGTAGGGGGCGGGTCCGGACAGCAGGAGTTGGCAGAATAGTAACAGGAACTGTGCTGAGCACGTCTCATCCCTCGTTGCAGGTTCCCACAGTGCTGCCACAGCGTCCGGGATGGCGGAGCAGTGACAGGAGTTGGCGGACGGGACTCCGGTCACAGCCACTGCGGGGGATGGCAGCCTGACATCGTTGGTCCTGGGCGCTGTGGAGGAGTGGTTGGCCTTTAATGCCTCCGTACGACGGGAGCGGAAGGACCATTTGTCCTTTACGTCGACGGGTGGCCTCGAGCCAGGCGGAGATGATTCGCCCTGCTCGAGGCTAGGTCCACTACCCTCGAGCGAGGCGGAGATGTTTTGCCCGCTCGAGGGTAGGTTCGCTACCCTCGAGCGAGGCGGAGATGCGAGGCGCAGTTGAGGGTCTCGATGGGAGCCCTCGAGCGAGGCGGAGATCGCCCCACAGGTCCGAGGGGGGTGCGAATGGGCTGCGTGCTGGGCTTCTTTGAGTCCTTTTTCTTTCTTCCATGTTGGAAGGAGGCCATAGGCCTTCGTGGGCCCAGTTGCCTAATATGTGTTTGTGTTTTTAGGGTGATCTTAGTACCCCGATTAGGATATCCCTAATTGTGGTACCCGACAACTGGTGCTCCCGAAGATGTTGGAGAACAACGCGAAGATGCTCAACATGTTCTTCTTTATTCTTGGAATATATAATTATGTCGTCAATGAAAACCAAGACAAACTTATCTAATTCAGGCATGAATACCGAGTTCATGAGATACATAAAATGAGCAGGGGCATTTGTCAACCCAAACGACATAACCAGATATTCATAGAGCCCATATCTGGTAGAGAAGGCCGTCTTTGGAATATCCTCAGCTCTGATCTTTATCTGATGATAGCCTGAGCGAAGATCAATTTTTGAGAATACCTTGGCCCCGACTAGCTGATCAAACAATATATCAATCTGGGGAAGTGGATATTTGTTTTTTGATAGTGATATAATTTAAGGGTCTGTAGTCCACACATAACCTGAGGGTCTGATCTTTCTTTTTAACAAAGATTGCCGGACAACCCCAAGGTGAAGTACTAGGATGAATGAACCCTTTATCAAGCAGTTCTTGTAATTGCTTTTTCAACTCTGCTAATTCATTGGGTGGCATCCGATAGGGTCTTCGAGAAATTAGTGTCGTTTCTGTTTGCAATTCAATGGCAAATTCCACATTACGATCAGGTGGCATGCCTGGTAAATCATCCAGAAAAATATTCGGATACTCACACACCACTGGTATGTCAGCCAGGCTTTTGACCTCAATGTGGTTCACTGTAGGGGTAAATGTTTTATGGTCCATAAGATGAAAAGTCATAGAACCATGGGTGGGAGAACTTATGTGCACAGAATGTGATAAAGTGTCCAAAAGAATTCCATAAAATTTCATCCAGTTCATCCCAAGTATAACATCCACTTTCTGAGCTGGTAACATGATCAGATGAGTGGCAAAAAATTTTCCTTGGAGCTGCAAAGGTACTTGCTTGACAGTTTGGTTGGTTATTAATTGCCCCCCTAGGTGAATGAATATTGTACAGGGTCGACATGTTTTCTATCTCCAGCCCAAGTCTAATAGCACACTCCTTGCTAATAAACGTGTGAGATGCTCCAGAATCAAATAATACTGTAATGGGATGATCGTTTACAGAAAACGTACCCGCCATTACCGGAGCTCCCTCTGGAATACCCTCAAGGGTAGTGTAGTGCACTTGCCTCGGCTTGAAGTGAACCACTTTGTTTTTTTGACTCTGCTGGTTGGAATTCTGACCTTGCTTAGGTGGCATCGGGCAGCTACGCGAAAAATGGCCAGGTTGTCCGCAGTTGTAGCATGGGGATAAATTTGGGCGCAACTCCTGCTACGGCACCCAAATCTTCTGCTCATTCTACTGAGGAACAGGAGGTCTAGCTGCCCCTTGCGGCTGTGGTGATGAGGTGGCCGATATCCCCACTACTGCTGTGGTGGCGTATACACCGGCTGGTGCTGGAAGGGGGCTCGCTGTGGCCCAGACTGCACGAGACGGAACCTCTGTGGGTTGCTACGAGAAGACCCCGCTGCTGGTGCTTTTCTTTTCTTTTCTGCCTTGTGAGTTAGGTGGGCGTCCTCCTAAATGATGGCCCCATTGACTAGCTCACTGAAAGTGTTGAACTTGAACATGGTCAGGCGATCTTGGAGCTTGCTACTAAGGCCTTGCCTAAAACAAGCTTGCTTCTTCTCATCAGTATCCACATGATAGCCCGCGTACTGAGATAGAGTATTGAAGGCCTGGGCATACTGCAGTACATTGTTGTTGCCCTGTTTCAGGGCTAGGAATTCTGTGAGCTTTCTTCTTATCAGTCCTGCCGGGATATGATGTGCGCGGAAGGCTTCTTTAAATTGGGCCCAAGAAAACCGATTGGCAGTAGGGAACATGGCAGTATGATTATCCCACCATGTGCGGGCGGGACCTCTGAGTTGCTGAGCTGCAAATGCTGCCTTGTCATTACCATTGTACGGGTGCAAGGTGAACTTGGACTCAATGGTCCTGAGCTAGCTGTCAGCCTCCAGTGGATCATCCGCCTTATGAAAAAGCGGTGGGTGAGTACCCAAGAATTCTGATACCCAGGAACAGGTGGCTGGTGGTGGTTGTGGTTTCCTTGCCTCTGCACAACACCCTGTTGAACGAGCTGACGTAATAGTGCCATCTGCTCATCACGCCCAGTCAGCATAGCCGCAATTGCCTGAACCAAATCAGGAGGCGGCGGCGGCGGTGGAGGCTATCTAGACCCATCTTCTGCCATTCTGCATTTAATCATGGTGGAATTAGTTACATTATCTTGATTAAATAGAAATAATCATGATAGCAACTAGCATTCAATTTATGGAAAATGCTGAATGTAGAACACCGGACAGTGACTCAATGTTAGCATCATAACTGTTAATCCTTATATCAAATAGTTACACATAGAAATATCTGGATCATCTACAAGAATTTTTAGCACCTTTGTATCTACTGCTGAGAGCAATATTGATCCCCTTTAAACTTATCCCCAGATTTTTTTTTACCACGTGATTCGACACATGAGTAGTGTAAAGTTCGAAAGTTCATATTTCCCAAACGGAACATCCAAAAATCCTTAACTTTTGTCAATGAATGGCCAACAAAATATTTTACCACTTTTGTATAACCTACTTCTACCACATGGACCGTCTTCATGGATTTTTATGTACTAAATTAAGGTGCCGCGAAAATTTTCAGATTTCACAACTTGGAAATACCATAAGTCGAACGTTAGGATGAACTTTTACAATGGGAATACACACCTACAAGCTTAGTCCAAACATATACAAACCACATCCCTATCTTACATCAGAGTTATTCTAATCATACTACGAGGTTCAGTTGTGCCTAAGGCATACACTAAATTACAATACCTAACTAAACCTTCCTACACTCAAACTCTTACTACTCAACGCAACGGCTGGTACTCGAAGACGCGCTCAACCCCGATCCCACGCGCGCGTAGCTCCTCCTGCAGGCGTGCCACGCTCTACTCGTTCACTAGAATGGCCGTGGACCCTGCTTGAGGTGGAACGTCGTTCTGACCGACTGAACTCTCCGCATCAGACATCTCCTAAGGGCCCACCCCAGACTCAACACCAGACAACTGAAGTGGTGGCTCTGGTTGCGCTGCGGCCGCCTGCTGCTGAATCTGTAATTGATGGACATCTTCCAATGCATTCTACAAGTCATCCTCCAATTGTTCTACCAGACCCACTTGGTTCCCTAACTGCTCAGTCAACTCCTCAATCTGCTGAGCCTGCTCTGCTAGCTGCTACGACTGCTCTGCAATCTGCTGTGCCTACTCTGCAAGCTGTTGTGACTGTTCTGCAATCTGCTGTGCATGCGCCTGGTCTTGGATGCATGCCACCTGAAGTATCTGTCGGTACAACACATTCTCACCCTGCAATTTGTCACACACACACACACACACACACACACACACCCAACAGACTAGCTGCGTAACGGATCACCTTGCCCAAAGCTGGGACGTGGCCTGGAAGGGCAGTATCCAGCAACATGGCGATCCGCTGCCTCGAACACTCGGAAGTCAGGTCTCTGATAGGGAAGGCAATCACTGAGGAGTAACTAGTGAAAATGGGCTGCTCCTCACAAAACCGAGTAATAGCCATCGCAGTAGCACGATCCCAGGCGTCCAAGATCTCGGTCCCATCCGTGTGCACCTCCCAAGGGTCCGACTGGAAAAGACCAAGACGTGCCGGAACCCACAGGCGAGCCTCCCAACTAGAGATGCTCCCTATGGAGGATACACGCCCGTAGTACTGGGGAGGCTCGGTGTGGCCAAACTCCTGAAGAGTCTCCCACAGCAGCATGGAAAGGCCCCCCCGATGAAGACAAGTGGAACGCACCCACCTGTCCTCGTCAACATGGAAGTCCGACAAATCTGCCATCTGCAAAGAGCGACGGCAGCGGTAAACATCGATCCGAAAAGAATATACAAAAATCCTTAGGATTTTTAACTACACCCCAAAAAGATTATTATTACAGGATCCCTAATGAAATTAACACATGATGCACATGATGCATGAGCGACCTACGTCCCATTTCCCAACCAAAACCTCGACTCCCAACTATAACTTACCCACTAACAGTATAGGGCTAATACGAACACTACCCTGCACGTCTAAACCATTTTTATTTTAAGTTAGAAATTTATTTTAAATTTTGAAATCCTTGAATAAGTCACACTCGCACCACCCCCGATGTGTTTCGGCTCTGATACCAGCTGTGACGGAACCGCCAAATTAAAACGATAAATTTAGCGTAATGACCCTCATTTGAACACATCAGGCGCATTAGCTTAATGATTTAATTTGACAGTTCTTTCACAACCCACATCCCGATCGAAACAACACCGGTAGTCTCACACAAAGGTGGGCGTAGATGGTACAACATGACAGTACTTGGAAAATACTAACACAGTACATAGTGCGAAATATTAAGGTTTACAAACCGAGTTCAAATACAAAGAAAATTTACATGCCATTTTGCAAAAGTTGGATAAACATATAATCCGACAGCTACGATAACATATTACACACTTTGCCCAAAGGTGTGTAATCAGGAGTCCATCTAAACATCTGGGCCGGCAACCTCCCAACCTTCTGCGTTAAGGCGGATGAACTTGGCGCAGTAAGGACAGAAATCAACATCTGCAGGTTCTGAAATATTTTTTTCAATAAAACCCTGAGCAACTAATACTCAGCAAGACTTACCCATCTATGGGTACACTTAGCCCTATATCTAGACATGTAAGGATTTCTGGCTGGTGGTTTTTGTTTTGCAGAAAAGCGACTAAGAGTGTATCCTTATTTTCAATATTTAGCTCAAGATTATTTTTAGCCTAACCATCAGCTAATATTTGCATAACAACTAGAGCAAACATGGTGGATCATTAAATAACAATTCAAAGTAATCATCATCATGTATCATTCATATTTCATCTCATTACTACGATGCAGTGCTGCAAGCAGGGTGCTCATATCCGAGAGCGACTGATGGCGAATCGATTCGATTTAACCTTGTAAGGTGGACCTAGCCAACACGGCTCGCATATATCCTGTCGGACCACACGCACAAACCATTCCGCTCCCCGCCTCGAACTACAGAACCGCCCACCTACATATAGTCTGCCGAGTCCTACGAGAGACCACCAAAAGTAAATACATGCATCCCCAATTCTCCGCGGCCACTCGACTGCCCTAAGGGGTGGTGATGAAGTTCTGTATTTTCGAAGCAAGGCAGTACTAGTCTTACCGGTTTCGACTACCTCCTACTCCCGGCATGCGGTTAGTACAGTTCAAACTCGATCAACAGGGCCAGACAACGAACGGTCCTTATCCGATACAGACGGGGCTAAACATTCCCCGCCCGATCTCCAATTCCTCTCCTATACTCCATATTACAATACTCCATATTTTTGAATTATAGAGAACCCTAGATCTCGCGAGTAACAGAAAATTACTCGACTTCTACCGAGTCCTATTTAGCATAGCAGTGCTATCGACCTACACATACTAGTATAATACCCAAGGAAACTTAGGGATCATGCAACTAAGGTTACAAATAGTTCCTAAAAAACATAATGCAAAGTAATAAACATATAACGATTCATAATTTAAAATAGTAGGTTATGCACCGGAGCTTGCCTTCGGGCTGCTGCACTGCGCTAGCGTCAGTCGGGCCTTGGGCCGAGTTCTCGTGACTCTCCTGCTGGGCTTGCTCCGTCTGCTTCTGTGGCTCCGCGATTGCACTGTACACGACTTCCTCGGCTACGGGCTCTATACGCATGCATATGAAATAATGAGAATGCAGGCATGAATTACAATGCATAAAGCAACTATTGACCGAGTATGTTTATATACAAAAACAAACTAACGATTTAGAACATAAATTAATTCCAGACAGACCCTAACCTGCAAGGAAACTATTAACATGTTCTTATAATTGTTATATAATTATATGTGTAAAGGTGTTCTTTATTCCTTGTAAAATGCACTAATTTATATATATTTTATAATGACATACTAAACTATATTTTCTGGACACCAGAATTTTACAGTGAATTACTCATGCATAAAGTAAGCTACTACTTAAATTTCATAATTTTTGGACTAACATATCTATAGAAATTAATTTTTACTATTTTTCATTGATTTGTTATGCATTTTAGAACATTCAGCGGAATTAATAAAAAAATCACAAATCTACTACTCAACCTCCCTGACCAGCCGGCCCCACTGGTCAGTGGAAGGGGCTGGCCTTCTTCCCAGGCCACGCACGCCATGTCCCGGCAGTGCCAGGGCTGGCGGCGAGGTCACCAACCCGTGGGGCTGGCACCTACACAATCTACGTGATGAGCAGAATCCCACCATGGGTGTTGTGCATGAGAAGGATCGGCCTGCCATGCCCACGGCGAGCTGTAGCTCCGGCCGGCGGCGAGGCTCATGAACGAGCGCGGAAACAATGCGAACTTGGAAGAACGAGGGGAGGACGAGAATGAGTGGCTCACTTACAGTCGATTTGAGCCCTTGGACGGAAGGAACGGTGCTCGGACGACGAAGTTCCACGGTAAGGTCGAGTTTGGACGAAACTCAGACTGACGGCCGGGGAATCCTCGATTCCCAGTGAGGTGAGGGTCGGGGCTGCAGTTGGAGGGGTTGGGGAGGGAGCTATGGAGGTGGGGGAGCTTCGGGTGTGAGGGATTTAGAATCCATGGATGATTGGTGGCCGTATTTTGGATCGCAAGGGTGGTCTGCTAGCTCTGTTCTTGTGTCTGAAGGTAGAAGATGAAGCTGAGCGAGAGTGGGAGAAGAAAAGAAGCTGCCGTCAGCTTGGGGAGATGCATGAGGACGTCCATGACGTCGAGGATGACCGGAAAAGAGGGGAGGACTCGCCTCTAGGTGGCCGGCGCGTGGTGACGACAGGACCGGCGCTCAGTCTTGGCATGGGCGACGGCACGACGGCACTCCCCTATTGCCTGCGCCGTCCCCTGGCTCGCTCGAACACCGAGGATGGCCGATGTGTGGCCACAACACAACATGCCGACGAGCAAGCGCTCGCCGCGCGTCGCGCGTGTATGGACTCCGGACGGTAGCAGGTGAGGAGTTTGGGAGATTTTTGACTTGTTTTTGACTCAATTTGAACATTCTAACCTTGTTTAGCATATGCTTAAATCGCCTACTTAAGTAGCTGTTACAGCCTCCCACTCAACTCTTGTCTCCTCTGAGGACTCAAAATTTTTGTTGCCACCAAAGTGGGTGAATTTTCAAAAAATCGGAAACCTCAAACTAGAATTCACTTGTTTGGCTAGTCAATGAATTTATTTTTTAGTAAAATTTGGATGAACTTGATGTAAATTTGGGCGATGACCACTATTGTAGAGGATGGTGAAGAATTGGGAGATACAATGAGAAACTAAGAAGAAAAATGGCGAAATCGTGTTTCTGCATTTGTTAGCTATCAAAAAGTGAGAGGCATAAAAGATATACATAATTAGGTTTTACTCAAGTTTTTATACCTATAGGAGTACGTCGCCTCCTTTGGACCATAGTCATGGCACAAATATTCAACTTTGGTTGAATCTTGGGATAATTCGATTTTATTTCGGGCTATCGGGTGAATTTCGCCGAAATTCAGTTATACTTAGGACTGAATCCAAAAACCCTTTGAGCCGCGCGCATGCCGTGAGTGCAATGGTGTCGACTACCGAGGACTAGGGGCAGCAGGGGCGGATCCAGTAGGGGGGCCGAGGGGCCTCCAGCCCTCTACTGGCTGCAACCTCCATTAGAAGCAAAGAAAAGCTAGGGAAGGAGATGAAGGGAGGAAAAGAAAATAGAGAGGGGAGGGGGTGGGGAAGAGGAGTGAAGAAGACATCAGCCCCCCTACATCTCTTGGTCAGATCAACCACTAAGGGGCAGGCCCTCACGGTTGAATTTTTCTGAATATATATACCTAAGACATCAAAGGATCACGAGAGTATAGCTCGAGGAGAAGGACGACCATGGAGCTCAACGACGGCAAAATGCAGATGCTGGTTGGTGGACGATGCGGTGGAGCCCTGAGTTCAGGAACGCCAAGGCTAGCTAGCTCTCCGCGCGCATGTCCACGCTCTCTGTAAGATCATGTTCTTGAGTCTCCATGGCCGTCGCTTATCATAGATAGCTAGACGACGACGTACAACTGAGCCGTGGGCGTCCATGGACGACAACGTTGAAGCCGAGCAGAATCGTGCCGAGCGGTTGGCAACCAGCAATATCCACGTGCCGCGCATCTAGACACCAAATTTTCTTCATCCGCAAATGGACAAAGTAGAGTATTTAAAATAAATTTAGTGTTGATATATTTTAGAATTAATAACATTGATCATTAAAAATAGGGAATTAGGGATAACTTCTGTGAGGAACCAGTCCAAGTTGATCCCGCCTAATCGAGTCATCGTCCATTGATCAACTTGATTAGAGGGAACCAACCCCGGTAGTCCTTGGAATGTGTCATGAGCACCGCCCAGGATTTAAACACACTCCACGAGCACAACAGTAATACCATTACATAGGCACGTCCAACACATGAGATTATATTACAAAGCGGTTCAAAGTTTAAGACAACAAGTCTTCAGAGTTTTTGTAGCGGAAAATTCTACTACTAGCACTCCATACATATCGCAAAATAAGAAGGTAACACTATATGCCGATAGTGCCCTTCACATAGCCACCGGCCATCTACTCCTCACCCGCACCTCCGTCCGTGGGGTAGAAGTACCCAAAGACGGCCTCCGACCGCAGATCACCTGCAATAACTTTAACGATAGCACCATGAGTACAAAAGGTACTCGTAGGGCTTATCCAATACGGGTATATAATATCCCGACCTCAAGGAGAATGCATTTGGTTAGTAGCAAGGATAGGGTACGATATTTAACTTTTGTATAAAAGCATCTAACTTTGATCAAGTTGTAATAAGCAAAAGACAGAGCATCTATGATCTCTAAAGCATGCATCAAATAATTACATAAGTAAAGTGTTCATAAATAATAAGCTCAATCTTCCATGAACTTCCTCGGTAACTCTACGTTAAAGTCAAAGTACAAGAGCGTGCTCAATGTCCGAGAGCGCGGCTATTGCAATAGATCAAAAACCCTGCAGGGGTGTACAACTTTTCCCACACGAGAACAAGACCAATGACCATACCCACGGCCAAGGATAAGTGTTGATTCATGCCTCAACCTTTCACACAAACACAACCGACTATGAGCGAACGGCCGAGAAGGACAAGTGCACCGGAAACGCCGATCACACTCCATCACAACTCGCACCGAATCCGATCAAGGCAAGGTGTGACTTATGCTAGTTGGCTTACCGTCCCATTATATAGTATGTGGTTTGTACGGAAAGGTGCTCAAGTATCAAAGCGATTACGCATCAGTCCTTAATCAACTCAAGCAAGACTAACCATGTGAGCTCCATCCCAATATGGCCCTATCATACTTGTCCAAGTCCGAATCATCTTTCATATTTGCACAACTTTTATCCATTCTTAACTAATCATGTAAATTAATCAAACATCCTATAGCTCGCGAGTGGTGGTGACCTTGCCACCTCTCGTCTTGTACCGTAGCTAAGCATGGCTAAGCATATAGTTCGTGACACCTATTCAAGCATACTCATCTAAAGATGATATCCTAATCAAGGTTGATAATGCATCAAATAGGTTCTACGCAATCAATGATATATATATAGTAACTCATGCGCAACCAAGACACATATATTTCATTGATCCAAAATAGGGTGTAAGAAATGCTTAGGGGCCTGCCTTGAGTCTCAAAAGAAGCGTCGTCTCCCACGGGTTCCGGCTCACCCTCCTCTTGCTCCGGTGTCACGGTCTCTACATGAATGCAAATGATGCTCGAGAAATGAGCATGCTATGAATACGTGCAATGATTGCTAATGACAGGAGAATGCATGCTTTAATAGGGCTAAACTATGGTATAGAGACTGGACATAAGGTACAAAGGTGGGTGGTACATGAATGAGTGAAAGGGTGCTGAACAGGTAATTGCGGACCGTCCGGGTTAGGGAAGCGGACCGTCCGGTCTGAATGGCGGACCGAGTGGCGGACCGTCCGCCGGTCAGTCGCGGACCGTGTTGGGTGGAAAACATGCTCTTTGACTAAATTGCAGACCGTCCGCGTGGGTTGAGCGGACTATCCGCCTTTCAAATCTTGAAAGGCCAGAACTCTTGCAGAGGCTCTGTTGGTTTTGGTCAGGAGCTGGCAGACCGTCCGGCCATGTCGGGCGGACCGTCCGCGACACGGCCGAGGCTCACCAGCGAGTTCGCTGCCGACGATTCCAGCCACGGGTTGGGGTGGGGTGTGTTCCTAGAGGTGCCTGGGAGTCTAGGGAGTTCACTTTGGTAACTAAACCGCACATGCATTAGGGTTTCGAAGCTCTAGGTCATCAATGGTGATTTGTGCTCTAGGTGTGTTCTTGGCTTCGAATCCTAGGGCAACGCGGATGGATCGGGGAGGGGAAACACTCACCGGCGTCGAGTGGGTCACCGGTAAGGGCTTCAAGTCGTCGGGGGAAGGCTTGGAGTAGCTCGGGGTCGTCCTCCTTGCTTGGGCTTGAGGAAGAGGATGAAGTAGAGGAAGAAGCTTGTTGGGGAAGCTCCTCCCCAGGGAAGAAGAGGAGATCGGAGTGGTGCAGCTCATAGGCGTCGTTCTCCGGCGTCCTCCGGTGGTGCTCCGGCGAGGTAGGGCTTCAATGGCAAGAGTGGAGGAAGGGGAGCTCCTCCATGGCTTTGCTAGGGAGAGAGGGTGTTTGGGGAGAGTGGGAGGGAGAGAGAGAGAGAGCGCAGAGGGGTGTCGGGGAGATAGAGAGCTCGGGCTGACGAGTGGGTCCGAGGGTGGGACGTGGCGCCTAGACTCTGCGCGCGTGACACGCATCAGAGATGCGCTAGCGGACCGTCCGCGGGTAGGGTGACGTGGCAGTGAATTCGATGTGCCCGAGGTGAACCGTGGTCGGCCACGTGGCAAGGTCGCGGACCGTCCGCCATATAGTCCGCCGTTCGCCACTACCAAAACAGTGGATTAGCCTAAGGTTTAATTCTCTTCTTAATTGGGCGCTAATTATGCTTAATGCTTTAAGATGCACATGATGACATGTTTAACTAGTTAATCAACATAAGGCTGTTACAACTTCAAAATATTTCCAGTGGATATATTATTGGAATATGCATCATTGATCACTGTAAAATATGTATCACTGAACTTTGTACTATTATTATTAATGTTAAAATTATAATTATATTTGTTATCAATTGCAAAGATAAGTTTTAGATAGATTCGCATGCCAGATATGTGGAACGAGAAAATCGGTAAACATTGGAATTTGATACATCCACTTTAATGCCACATTAAATTCAGATATGAATATGGATATCTGTATTGATGTTTTAGTAGATATATGGATATAAGATATTTTAAATAACCATATTCACATTTCCATATCAGATATAGATATTGATATCTTTTTTTTAGAATCACACAGTACAACGAAGACGCCCACAACTCGCACACACACTCACACCCTATGAATACATGTACGCAAACCCTACCCCTATGAGCACCTCTGAATGACTGAGCACCGGCAGATCTGAAGATTCCCGAAGTCACCACTGGCGCCTCGTCGTCGACGGGAACGTCGCTTACCACTTATCGTGTAACACTGGTAAATCTTAGGAAAATCCCAAGAAAAGATGCGAGCACCAGAATTTGAACCCTAGTGGGTAGCGTCCCACTGGACTGTCCTACCATTGGACTCCAAGCCAATTCACAGATATAGATATTGATATCTATTTGATATTCTAGCCGTCGACGTGCTGCCCATATAGTGCTGGGCTGCACTGGAGAGAATCGGCAGCCCGGCTGCATCAATTATTATTTTTTTTGAAAAGTTGCACCAATTGTTTTTCCATCCAGGAGGCGTCGGATCCTCTGAGAGTCCACGCGCCGAGTCCACGTGCCGCGCATCTAGAGCTTGCAATTTTTTTCCCAAGCAAGTGACCTTGAGTCGCTCCAACCCATGGCTAGATGGAGGCTGTTAGAGATAATGTGCACTATGAGGCTGCATTGGTAATTTGCTATCAATTTTGGCCATAACATCCGAATCAAGACATGCCAATAATAAAATTTGGCTATCAATTAGTTCATGCCTAGAAATTGATCATTTAGTTTTGATCAAAATTATGGCAACTTAAACCTTACTCCGTACAATAGAAGAGAGTATTAGTTGGCACTAAACCAAATGACTACCTAAATTTTTTACCAATACTTTGGCAATGCCCTAATTTTGTTAAGCCAATATATTAGCTTGTCATAATTTTGGTTTGGCAAAAATTAACATCCAACCAATCTGGCTCTATATATATAGCAAAGTTTGTAGCTTCTCACAGGAGATCAATAAGGAGATTACGAGGTAGAGTGCAATAGCAATGGAGGTCACGGCCTGTACGACGACGATGGTGAAGCCGGTGTACACCACCCCGCACCCGCTCGCCGGCGAGAAGGTCCCGCTGACCGTCTTCGACCGCGCCGCCTTCAACATCCTCGTACCCATCGTGCTCGTGTACCCCGCGCCGGCGCCGCCCAGCAACCGGGCGCTCAAGGAGGGCCTCCTCAGGGCCGTCGCGGCGCACCCTCACCTTGCGGGCCGCCTCGCCGTCGACGACCAGGGCCGGCCATTCCTCCACCTCAACAACGAGGGCGTCCTCGTAATGGAGGCGACCATGCTGTCCGGCGACGACATGGAAGCCGTCTTGCTCGCCGGCGGCGTGGTTGCAAATGACCACTTCAGCGAGCTATACCCACCGGCCCCGAAGGTACATATCTATTTGTACAGAGAAAAAAATTCTTCTACGCTGGCTCGCTTGTAGCTACTCTAGAATGTATCTGATCCAACAAATAGTATATGCGTGTGGAGTATATAATAATACTAGAACATCGATGATGGTATATATACATACTTACTGTTTTGCCATAGGAGAAAATTGGGGCGCCGGTGCTGCACGTAAAGTTCAACCGCTACAAGTGCGGCGGCCTCATCATCGGCATGATCTGCCACCACCGTGTCGCCGATGGCCACGCCTTTAGCACCTTCCTCGCCAAGTGGGCGACGCTTGTACGAGCGGGCCACAATGACGACGACGGCGACTTCATCGCTCCGCCGCCCTTCCTCGACCGTGCGGCAACAGCCGTGCCCCGCAGCCCGCCGGCGCCGGTGTTCGACCACCGGGCCGTCGAGTTCAACGCCGGGGACGGCCACGGCTCCAGGTCCTACGCCGTCGTCCCCGCGGACAAGGTCAAGAACCTAACGGTGACCTTCACCGCCGAGTTCGTCGCCGAGCTCAAGCTCAAAGCGCGCGGCGACGGCGGCGGCGGCGCCGTCCGGTGCAGCACGTTCCAGTGCCTCCTCGCGCACGTGTGGAAGAAGGTCACGGCGGCGCGGGGCCTCAGCCCGGAGGAGTTCACGCAGGTGAAGGTGGCGGTGAACTGCAGGGGCAGGGCCGACCCTCCGCTGCCGGCGGACTTGTTCGGCAACATGGTGCTCTGGGCGTTCCCGAGGCTCGAGGTCGGGGAGCTCCTGCGCTCGAGCTACGGCCGCGTGGTCGCCGCGATCCGCGACACCGTGGCGCGCGTCGACGCCGAGTACATCCAGTCCTTCGTCGACTTCGGGGCGGCGGCGGACGCGAGCGGCGAGGACCTCGCCGCGGCCGCCGCCGCCGCCGCCACGGCGGCGGGCACGGTGCTGAGCCCGGACCTGGAGGTGGACAGCTGGCTGGGGTTCGAGTTCGACCGGGCGGACTTCGGCACCGGCCCGCCGCGCGCGTTGCTGGCGCCGGACATCCCCGTCGACGGGCTGATGGTCTTCGTGCCGTCGGGCGCGGCGAGGGGCGGCGTCGACCTGTTCATCGGCCTCGTGGAGGGTCACGTCGAGGAGTTCCGCAAGATCTGCTACTCTATGGATTGACCAATGCAGGGCCCAGGCCCATATACTGTTAATGGGCTGCTGGTGGGCCTTTGCTAGAATCCAAATGGCCCAAACGGTGTATGGTCCATTCTTCTTTGTTGTTATTTTGCACTAGTATCTTTTATTATCTGTTCGTAATAAATAAATAAAACCTAGTAGTACGTCTCCGCCGTCAAATCGTCATTCAAATTTCTACATTTTGTCTTCAGCCTCATATTTTCTTCATCGCATCATTCTTAGTTTTTGAAAGTTGGATCATCAAAACTCCAAATTCTACTAAAGTGGCAGTCTATCCATCCATTTTAGTTTTAACTCTGAGAAAATCTTCTTTTGTATTAATTTCTACTTCCTCCCTATCAAATTATTAGTAGTATTGGCTTTTATAAATTCATAAATTTTGCTATGCATCTACGTATATATCTTGTCCAGATGCATAGCAAAGTCTATAAATTCAAAAAGATATATATGTACAGATGCATAGTAAAATTTATGAATTTCGAAAGAAAACATTAAAATGGCTAATTATTTGGGACGGGGGAGTACTGATACGGTGCTTCCATGCAACTAAACAAATAGTACGTGCATCATCCTCTCCAAACCAACTCATGATCTAAATTGTGCTGTGATTTGAACAACATTGCAGCAAAACACGTGATGATGATGAAATAAAGCTCTCTTGTCGTTTCAACATATCAAGATCCACATTTTGTAGTTCAAATAACAACAACAAAAAAACTGATTTGAAAAATAATTTTGCTTAAGTACATTTTTTTTGAAAAGTTCATAGTAAAATAATACATTGCTACTTAATAAATCCGAACTTTTTTTTTTCAAATTCTCCACCGTCCACGTTCCCCACTACTGGCCCCAGTTGCCCAGATGCTTCCAGGCCGCCGCGGCGCAACCGCCCCACCTGGTCCCACCCATCGGCCAGCGGCGACCAAAATATGTGGTCTGGCCCCACACACATGGAAACGTCCGGATCCAAACCCACCACCACCTGACCACCCCCACCCCCTCCTCCTCTTCCTCGCCTCCCCCTAGGTTTCGCCCGCCCGCGCCGCCGCCATGATGCCGCAGCCGCAGCCCGGCGTCGCCCCTCATCCCCCGCAGCCCGCCCCGGGCGCGCCGCAACACTGGGGTGGCGTCCCGCCGCCGATGGGCCCCCAGCACCAGTACGCGCCGCCGCCGCCCCAGCAGGCCCCGCCCCCGCCGCAGATGTGGGGCCAGGCGCCCCCGCCCCCGCCACAGGCGGTGTACGGCCAGGCGCCCCCGCCGCTCCAGCCCGCGTACGGGCAGGCGCCTCCCCCGCCGCAGGCCGGGTACTACGGGGCGCCGCCACCCGCCGCGCCGGCGCCCGCCGGGTCCAACGAGGTCAGGACGCTGTGGATCGGAGACCTGCAGTACTGGATGGACGAGAACTACGTCTACGGGTGCTTCGCGTCCACAGGGGAGGTACGCGCTTTCTCGGCTCCCGCATTTCTCGCGGTCGGAAACTGCCGTGTGCCGTCCGTGCCTTGCTTCGATTCGATTCGTTTGATTTGGAACCCTTTATGTTTTTTCTACACTCTACTGGCAGATGTCAATCAGATATGCTTATCGTTGTCGTAGGATTGTTAGAGTTCGATTCAGTATGGATCGATTGTGAATTCATTTTTAATGCTGTATTTGATCATGTGTGAATCCTTAGGGTTGGAGTATGATGCTATGGGTGTCAAACTATTAATAGAGGATTTAGAATTTCTGTGCATGTTTGTATATGATGTTATGGCACTAATCACGTGTAGCACCAAATCTGAATTCACAGAAATTTAAGAAAACTGTTGCCATGCTTTCATTGAGATTTTACTTCAGATGCATTGAAGCTCTTGTTTCCAATGTTAGCTAAAGCAAAATTGTACTTGTGCTGTGACCGTGATGTTTACAATTTTGCCTTGCATTTCTATTTTTACTGGCTGATTGGTTGATTGTAGAATGTTTCTGCTGCCTCTGCACCCAGTAATTATTTACTTATTTTTGTAGTTTTCACACCTTTCTTTTTTGGTTTTGTGCATAGGTGTATTTTGATCCTCTGTTTTTTTCTTGAATTTGTAGGTACAATCTGTGAAGCTTATTCGTGATAAGCATACTGGACAGCTTCAGGGCTATGGTTTCGTTGAATTCATGAGCCGTGCCGCTGCTGAAAGAGTTCTTCAGACCTACAATGGAACAATGATGCCCAATGTTGAGTTACCATTCCGATTGAATTGGGCCACTGCTGGTGAAAAACGTGATGACTCCCCTGATTATACAATTTTTGTTGGTGACTTGGCTGTTGATGTTACGGATTACATATTACAAGAGACATTCAGGGTGCATTATCCTTCTGTCAAGGGTGCAAAAGTTGTAACAGACAAACTAACTATGCGCTCAAAGGGTTATGGCTTTGTAAAATTCGGTGATCCTAATGAGCAAGCTCGTGCAATGACTGAAATGAATGGAATGCTCTGTTCTTCAAGACCCATGCGTATTGGGCCAGCTGCAAACAAGAAAGCTACAGGTGTTCAAGAAAAAGGTGGGGAATAACTTAAGACCAGTTGAATTTATCTTGTTTTAATAACTGCATTTTATATTTCTTTGCATTTGCACAATCAATGTTTTTAAATCGCCTAATCGTCTGATCGAACAATGGGTGGACCAGACGACTAATCGTGATTAGTCGTCGACTAGGGTCGATTAGTCGGGTTTGATCGACCCTAGTCGTCCAGGACATTTAGGTATATATATATATATATATATATATATATATATATATATAGTATAGGAGTTAAGTCCTGAAGTACTAGTATATATTCTCATATATATTTCAGGCCAAGAAAGTGTCTAGTTTTCTATGTCTAGTACTGAATATAGAGCAAATGGTGACTGCCTGGCTGGGAGCCTCTCCAGTCTTGCCTCTTAAGTTCTTTTTTTTTGCGAGTATTGCCTCTTAAGTTCTAACCCTAGTGGGCTTTGGCCTCTCATTTTCTCACCAGCCCAGTTACACAAACCTGATCGAGAACACCCCTAGTCGGACGATTAATCGCCTCTAATCGCCGATTAGTCGGTCGATCAGGCTTCCTGATCGAGTTGTGGACCCTAATCGAGCACGCTGGACCGATAAAGTCGATTAATCGCGATTAGTCGCTCGATTTGAAAACATTGTGCACAATTACATCTGACTTCCAGACTATTTCATTTGTCAGCCTTGTTACTGTGTTACGTTTGCTGTTACTTGCTATGCTAGTTTCAATTCCTGTGGTTTTGTTTTGCATACTTGTTCCAAAATGTATTGAAACTAGGTTGCAGTCCCTGAACAAGTCAAAAGTTCCACAGCATTTCGTTCCTGAATTCGGATCATTTGATACATTAGGATTCTGATGAAGTACTCATGAAACTCCTATTGTCTGGAAGCAGGATACCATGAGGCTCTTCATATAGGGAGCCTTGGAACTGACTTGAGCTGCAATGCATGTCTTGTGTAATGCATGGCCTCTGTTAGGTCAGTGTTAATTGTTTATGTCCTAAATTTGATCTCGGTTCCTACGGTATCTACTTTATGTCTTAGTTTTTTGCCCTCCTGCCACAGTCCAGTTATTTTCTTCTTTCTTTTATGAAGTCTAATACCCATTTAAGAACCTTTTGCCATTCACTCCCTTCCTGCCACAATCCATTTATTTCCTTTTTCCTTTATTAAAGCTATTACTTAAGTAAGTACCTTACCACTCAAATGTTCCAAGTTGGAGTGCTTGTATATAGTGCATAAGCTTCAAGCCTAGTGATGGGGAACCTGCACTTGTTTTCATATGGATTCACATTTCCTACATCATCCTTTCCGTAACCTTTTTTTTTTGGCAAGGATGCTATGCGTAAGCATCTTTATGGGCAAGATTTCACATTGATCTTTTTGGTAAACTTCCATTTGACAGTACCGAATCATTTCTTTTCGTATATCTAATTGACTTCGATGCCCTCAAAGTAACATTGGAAAACATGCAAACTGCTGATTCTTTTAGTGTGTTTAGCTATAAGTATCAATATAATATGTTCTACAAATATAATGGTGTGCCTATCCAGCTGGTAATGCTTCTTTGCAGAAGCTTTCATGTCCCTTTCTAGGGAGGAGATTTGATGTTAGATGCCAATAATCAAACCTTTTCACAATTTGTGTGGCTCCTGGGCTCCTGGGATATCTTAAGTTGCCTTAGGATCCTTCAAATAAGCATGCTTAGTCCCCATCTGCCAGCTTCTCTAGTAAACTAGCTCAAGGGAGTTGCTAGAGTTCAGTATGGAATGTTTGAATGTGTGCACACAAATATGAAAAATAAGTTCTAGAAAACACCAAAAGCGGTGATGTTTTTTCTGCTGATCTTCCTTGTCTTATGTATTTGGACATATTTATTTTCCACTTGTTTGCTCATTGAAAGTAGTGTGATTTTTGGCTTTTGTGATCCTGAGATTTTGGGGTCACATTCAGCATGTGGAATTCAGTTGCCTTACTCGCAAGTCATCTGAAAAAAAAAACCTTTATGATTTGCTTGCCTGGAACAAATCCCAATATTTGCTTTTTTTTTTCTTGCTTTGTGCCTGTGGATGTATTTTCTTCCAAGATATTATGAATTTAGATGGAAGTAGGAAAGTAGCTGGTTGCTGACTTTCTACTAGTGTCTAATATCAACCTTTATGAAGCCAAAATTGTCAACGTTTTTAGACTTCTGATTTTAGGTACACTGGGTGCAAGCATAGTTGAATGAGTTCATGCTGTAACAAGGTCTAGTAATGAATTTTGAACAAAATGCATGTAAACATTAATTGCTAGAATTTGACCTTTTAGCTGATGAAGTCCCATAATGCAATGTGCTCTCTGATATTATTCTTTGAATGTGAGGTTGGGAAGTGAGCAACCAATATTTGATGCGCTGCTTCCCCCAAAATTTTGACTTCTTTACATTTTTACACTTTTGTCATCAGGTTGTGATTCTCTGTGCTTGTTACTGTGGTATATATATCCTGTAAGCAAGTAATTGTAAATCTGATTGTCTGAACTCTGAAGCGTGTTCTTTTGCGAATGCAATATGTTATGGAATATCTGCATATGATTCTCTTAACCAAACAACATTTTGCAACTATTCAATCTCATAGTGTACTTGATAATCATCCACATCCACTTTATATTCTCAATTCTCAATATTCAGTAAGTCTTACATTAAGCTTTTTTTATTTGTGTTTTATTTACAGTACCAAGTGCCCAGGGAGTTCAGTCTGACAGTGACCCTAACAATACAACCGTGCGTTCTTTACGCTATTTTCCTGCCTGCAGGTAATTGTTTTTAACCAGTTACTAATAACCTGTCTCTGTTGTTGAGCACAGATTTTTGTTGGCGGCCTTGACCCCAATGTCACTGAAGATATGTTGAAACAAGTTTTCATTCCTCACGGAGAAGTGGTCCATGTTAAGATCCCTGTGGGCAAAAGATGTGGTTTTGTTCAATATGCTAACAGGTTGACTGAATTTGTACTCTACTTTTTCTTTGGTTTGTCGATATATGCTTGATTGTGTGCATCCAAGTAATAAAAGTTTTGTTACTGTGCGTCCAGATCCTCTGCAGAGGAGGCGTTGGTAATTCTGCAGGGTACCCTGATTGGAGGGCAGAATGTGAGGCTTTCTTGGGGTCGCAGCCCTTCAAACAAACAAGTTCAGGTTGGCTCTCGCATATTAACTTACCTTTTCCGTACCAATCAATTGAAGCTAATGCATTCATATTTCCAGCCTCAACAGGATTCCAACCAGTGGGCTGGGGCTAATGCAGGTTATTATGGCTACGGGCAAGGATATGAGGCATATGGGTATCCTCAGTCTCAGGACCCTAATGCTTATGGTTATGGAGCCGGAGCTTATGCTGGCTATCCAAATTATCAGCAGCAACCAGTGGCACAGCAGCCACAACAACAGGTGAGATTTTCTTGCTTGTTGATCTCTTAGAATTGCGAACTGGAATGCCATTTCCTTATTGTCGGTATCCTACAACTGGGGTACCCATTCCTACTGTGCCAAGACTCGCGTAGTTATCCGTAACTACGCCCTAAGGAGTTGAGCAGCCGGACTCTTGGGTTCCGACTTCATCTCACCGGACCAACGGTCCCGGACCCGCTTCCCGTTCGGGGACGGGTCCGGTGTCACCACGTGTCCCAGAGGTGGAAATGCTCAGCACCTGTGGCCGCGGACCCGGACCCCCGCAGGTGGGTCCGGGACCTCCACGTGCCATCCGGACTCCCGCAGGTGGGTCTGGGACCTCCACGTGCCATCCGGACACCCGCAGGTAGGTCCGGGACCTCCACGTGCCTATCCGGACCCCGTGAGCTCTCGGCTCAGCTAGCTCCTCGGGAGGGGTCCGGAGCCGCCACGTGTCACGCAGACGCGGGCGCGGGCGCAAGCCTTCCGCTGGAAGCTCCCTCACCCACCCGCATTAAGTGCGAGTGGTTGAGGCAGGCTCTGCTGCCGCTGGGCACGGGGCAGCTTTTGTCAGTCCACACTGTGGATCGCCAGTTATCGAGGCGGCTCGTCAGTTACCAAGGCAAGCACTAAAGACGCAGCGCCGCGCCCATGGGCGACGAGTCATGATGACCAGCTACTGACTGGAGCAACAGTGCACGCTGCTACAGTGGACTGAGTCAGTAGTTCGGCGCTTCATCATGACCTCGACGCGCGGCTGTAGAGGCTAGACTCTACACCGACAAGACAGCTCAAGACCATACCTGGTCAGAAGCTACGCATGGAAGCCGACGACAAGATCTCTGGATCTGAGGCGTTGAAGGCCAAAATGTAGTTTATAATACATCGCCGGGTCCACCTGTCGGGGCCCCGCTCAGTATATGTGCTCCCCTTGGACATATAAAAGGGAGAGCACGCACGGTAGAAAGAACAACTTTTCACTAGCTCAGCTCCTCCCCCAGCTTGCACACAAGCTCAGGCAATACATCACGCAGTGGACGTAGGGTATTACGCTCCGACGGCCTGAACCACTCTAAATCCTTGTGTGCTTTCTGTGTTCTTACGCCTCTAGATCGAGCATCCCTTGTCAGCCCCCAAGCTCATCAGCCCCCAAGCTCATCCTACACTTAAGATTAGTCGGGTGCAATCCGCCACCCGGCGGAGAAGCCCTCCGACATCTGGCGCGCCAGGTAGGGGCTGCTTGGCTTTTGCTTGATCATCGGCTCGGCATCACCATGTTCCAGGTGGCGAGCGCCAAGGGCCAGAACTCGCGCGGCAAGCGCCCGCGTCAGCAGGATGGCGACAGCGGGTCATGCTCTCCCAGCTCGTCATCAAGCAGGTCTGGGGGGACCACTCCGGTGGCCCGCTCCGGCGGAGACTGCTCGCTACGGTCGCTCAAGACCACTCCGGTGGCCCGCTCCGGCGGAGACCGCTCGCTACGGTCGCTCGAGTCCACTCCGGTGGCCCGCCCCGGCGGAGACCGCTCGCTACGGTCGCTTGAGTCCACTCCGGTGGCCCGCTCCGACGGAGACCGCTCGCTACGGTCACTCAAGTCCACTCCGGTGGCCCGCTCCGGCGGAGACCGCTCGCCACAGTCGCTCAAGTCCACTCCGGTGGCCCGCTCCCGACTCTACATCTCTGTAAGTCCAACCCTTAGAGGCACAGCAGGGAATAAAACATTTTCCTTAGTAACTAGGTAGTACTTCCGTGTGGTCCAGTCCGGTGAGCCTCCCCCATGGAGGGGTCCGGACCTCTGCAAACCAGGTTCAGGGAAGCGTACTCACCCTCCGGGGAGGTCTGGAGCCGTGTAGCCGCTTAGCCTGGTTTCGTACCCTAAGTCTGCATGCTCTACCTCCCTAGGGCGAGTACCGTAGTACCTAAGACTGGGGCCCGGAGGTCCGGACAGCTCCGGCCTCATAAACCCGTGTTCTGGCTTACATCGCACATCTCATGTACATCTAGTTATAAAGGAAAAATTTATTCTCGGTTCGCCTCTAAGGATGTTACATTCCAATTTCAATCTACGCATTCTGTTTGCGCTAACCCCCACGTGGCTTCTTACTCTTGTGTGGTGATTGTGGTCCGAATTGAGTTGGCTAGCTAGTGACTTAGCTCGAGACCCCTCATGGAAGAGAGGGGTTCGGACCCCTGGGAACCTGCAGATTCAGGGAAGCGCACTCATTCTCCGGGGAGGTCCGGAGCCGTGTAGCCGTTTAGTCTGGTTCCGTACCCTAAGCCTGCACGCACCACCTCCTGTGAATAAGTGCCGTAGTACCTAGGACTGGGAACCTGGAGGTCCGGACTTTCTCTTAACCTAAAGGCCGGCCTCTTGAGCTCCGTTCACTGAACCTAGCTGTCTATCTCAAAGGATTACAGCCAACAGGATTTGGGACCCGTGGGCACGCTACTAAGCATCTACCTTGAGTCATGTGCAGGTCCAAATGTGATGATGCAGCAGGTGACCCAAAGGATGGACGATGCAGGACAAGACCCTTGCGGTGCGCACCGCTGGGCGCCAGAAGCAGCCAAGTTGCTCACAGTAGTGGCCCCACCTGCGGGTTCGTTGCCTCTCCCGAGGCGGGCCCGGGGGCCACTGTCGGTACCCTACAACTGGGGTACCCATTCCTACTGTGCCAAGACTCGCGTAGTTATCCGTAACTACGCCCTAAGGAGCCGAGCAGCCGGACTCCTGGGTTCCGACTCCATCTCACCGGACCAACGGTCCCGGACCCGCTTCCCGTTCGGGGACGGGTCCGGTGTCACCACGTGTCCCAGAGGTGGAAATGCTCAGCACCTGTGGCCGCGGACCCGGACCCCCGCAGGTGGGTCAGGGACCTCCACGTGCCATCCGGACTCCCGCAGGTGGGTCCGGGACCTCCACGTGCCATCCGGACTCCCACAGGTGGGTCCGGGACCTCCACGTGCCTATCCGGACCCCCCGTGAGCTCTCGGCTCAGCTAGCTCCTCGGGAGGGGTCCGGAGCCGCCACGTGTCACGCAGACGCGGGCGCGGGCGCGGGCGCAAGCCTTCCGCTGGAAGCTCCCTCACCCATCCGCATTAAGTGCGAGTGGTTGAGGCAGGCTCTGCTGCCGCTGGGCACGGGGCAGCTTTTGTCAGTCCACACTGTGGATCGCCAGTTACCGAGGCGGCTCGTCAGTTACTAAGGCAAGCACTAAAGACGCAGCGCCGCGCCCATGGGCGACGAGTCATGATGACCAGCTACTGACTGGAGCAACAGTGCACGCTGCTACAGTGGACTGAGTCAGTAGTTCAGCGCTTTATCATGACCTCGACGCGCGGCTGCAGAGGCTAGACTCTACACCGACAAGACAGCTTAAGACCATACCTGGTCAGAAGCTACGCATGGAAGCCGACGACAAGATCTCCGGATCTGAGGCGTTGAAGGCCAAAATGTAGTTTATAATACATCGCCGGGTCCACCTGTCGGGGCCCCGCTCAGTGTATGTGCTCCCCTTGGACATATAAAAGGGAGAGCACGCACGGTAGAAAGAACAACTTTTCACTAGCTCAGCTCCTCCCCCAGCTTGCACACAAGCTCAGGCAATACATCACGTAGTGGACGTAGGGTATTACGCTTCGGCGGCCTGAACCACTCTAAATCCTTGTGTGCTTTCTGTGTTCTTACGCCTCTAGATCGAGCATCCCTTGTCAGCCCCCAAGCTCATCCTACACTTAGGATTAGGCGGGTGCAATCCGCCACCCGGCTGGAGAAGCGCTCCGACACTTATATTCTTCACAACTCTTAGATGCCAGTTCCTTTAACTTAAGTAATTCAGTATCTCATTAACTCTTAAGATTTGACTAGTTTTGATGGAACTTTATTATTTTCATTTGGCTGATTTGTATCAGCCATCATTTGAGTATTGATGTATTTGGTACGAAAAGACATTAGAGTTACATTTGCAGGACCCTCACTGTTTAGATATCCTCCTTTTTTTAACTGTACTTTTTGTTCAGAGGGAGTACTTTCGTCTGAAATGACCATTGTTGGACATTGCTGTAGAAATCTAAACAGTTAAAACACTAGGGCCCAATTTGTTTCTGCTTCTCTTGGCCACGGTTATTTTATAAACCGAACGAAGATTTTTTCGCTCATCGCTTCTCGTAGTTCAAAGCTCTGTAGCCCATTGAAGCGAAAATAAGCAAAATAAGTGGGGTGTTTGGTGGGATTGTCGCTTATATTCACTGATAAGCCGATTATATTCAGAAAGAAACAGGGCCTAGATCAGTTGAAGAAACTGGATTAATTGAACTAAAGTGCACAATCCTTCATGCTCTGAACCTAGGATTGTTTCTTGTAAACTGCTCTGAAACTAGATCTTATAAACTTGCTGAATTTTATCTCTTATTTCTTGTAGACCAAAATAAATTGATGCATCGACCTTGGTCCCACTGGCCTCGAGTCATTGTTGACCTTTTTATCTGCATAATATGTACTTAGTTTGCATGTATATTGCTATGAGAATCTGACAAATTGTTTCCATCCTGCGCAGTGAGATCCAGAGACAGCCCTTGGGTGCGTGGATGCAAGCGTGATTTACTGAGTTGTAAGATATAGAGCGACCGTTGCATGAAGGCTATACAAATATGATTTGTAGTCCTTCAGAGTTTTAGCGCCTTGTATGGTGCACTGTGGTTCTATTCTAGTATTCCATGATCCTAAAACAAGTTGCGTGTCATGGTATCGTTAATTTACCTTTTGCTAGCTCGTATGCTTTTGTGTCAAGTCGTTTTATCACTGGCATTTTTCTTTATACTATCGCGCTTTAAAATTTTAAGTGTGGCATGGATGATTGCCTTCGGTCGGTTATGTTTTGTTAGCTAACGAACGTGCAGATTGAGTTGCACCCATTTTTCTCGGCGACAGGATTAATCTGTGATTATCCTTTATAATCAGAGTTTCCTTGCCCGCTTTGGGATTGCTCTTTTTTTTCACTCCGCGAAGGACGGACAAAAATCACTGGCTATACACTTGGTATTCATTGAGCCCCTTGCAAATGTCGATCTTTTGGTGAGGTGCCCCTGCTGCTACTACAGATCATGCAGGGCCGCACCAACACAACAGTAGGGGATATTGAGTATCCTTTCCAGCTACAAAAAAAAAAGAGCTGGCACGGGTAATGTTGTAATGTTCATGCTAGAGTCTTAAAGGCAACAGCATGGATAATTAACATGCACATGAGCAGCTTCTCTGGTAGAGTAGAGCAGCTCCATAGTTCAATTACTCACGGACTGCAGAGTTGTCTTAGAGCAAGTATTATAAGCCTGGATCAGTAGGCGACTTGCTCGACACGTAGACGTCAGCAGATGACTTACTGGACACGTAGGAATAAAAGCATTGCTGGCAGAGAGAGAACGAAGAGAGAGAGAGAGAGGCGAGCGTCTGGGCAAACACCGGCCAAAAGCCGGACGACTTGCTCTGCAGCGCAGCTGCTCTGCCTCCCATTGGCTCTGGCAAGTTGCTGACCCATAAACATTATTAAATGAAGGCGGAGCCCACCACCACAAGTTTGGCACTCGGGTGAGCTGGAGCCCAAGACGCCAGCGTGTAGGCGTAACCATTAAGGCTCTCCGCACTCGTCACTCTCTAAATTCACTCTCTAAAAGGAATATTCCTGCCTAGTCATCGAGATTCTCCTCTCTATATTCAGTTTCTCCGCGTTCATTCACTCTCTATATCACTCTCTATACCAACTACCACAACGTGGGACCCACATGTCGTATTTTTTTTTCCTTTTTTTACCCCGCCCTCCCTCCCCGCTCTCTCCCCCACAGCCTCTCTCTCTCCCCCTCCTCTCTCCCTCCGCCACCGCGCCCCTCCTCCCCCGGCCTCCGCCGGCGGCCATGGCGAGGCGGCCTTGCTCCCCTCCCCCCTTCCCCCTCCCCTGCGAGCCCTTGCTCCCTCGCGGCCATGGCGCGGCGGCCTTGCTCCCCCCGCACGGGCGAGCTCGGCGCCGCAGCGGCCCGCAGGCGAGCTCCGCTCTCCCTCCGCCGCGAGCTGCGGCGGCCTTCCTCCCCCTCCCTTCCTCCCTCCGTTCCGGCGGCCTTCCTCCCCCTCCCTTCCTCCCTCCGCTCTCCCTCCGCCGCGAGCTGCGGCGGCCTTCCTCCCCCTCCCTTCCTCCCTCCGTTCCGGCGGCCTTCCTCCCCCTCCCTTCCTCCCTCCGCTCTCCCTCCGCCGCGAGCTGCGGCGGGCCTTGCGGGCCATGGCGGGCGAAGGCGAAGGCCCGCGCGCACCGGCGAGGCAGGCGCGGAGGCGGCCATGGCTCGGTGGAGCTCCCTCCCCGGATCCGCGCGCCGCCCACCCTCCCCTCCATCTCGAGCCGGCGAGCGGTGGGCCTGGCGGGGAACGCGCCGCACCGAAGGCCCCTTCGCCTCCCCGCGCCCCGGTCCTCCCTCCTCGCCCCTCCTCGTCGCTCCTCCCGCCTCCTCCCATGGCCTCGGCGCCCGGCACGGCTGGCGTGGGGCCGGGGCGGCGGGCCTCGCGGCGGCCGGGCGGCACCCCTCCGAGCGGCCATGGCGAGGCGAGCAGGGCCGGCTACCGGCGGTCGTCCTCCCTCTCCCTCTCTCCGGCTACTCCGCCCTGGCCCCTCCTCCTCGGCCTCCTCGCCGCGCCCCTCCCTCCGCGCCGCCACGGCCTTGGGTGGGCGCCGAGCCCCTCCCCTCCCGGCGGCCCCTCCTCCCCGGCTCACTGCCTTGGGTGGGCGCCGAGCTCGCCGCCCCGTCCCCCGCGCGGGCGAGCTCGGCGCTGCAGCGGCCCGCAGGCGAGCGAGCAGCGCCGCCGTGGCGAGCTCCGCTCCGCCGCGGTGCGGGCGAGCCCCGCGCGGGCGAGCTCGGCGTGGCGGAGCGGCCGCGGCGGCGGGGGCGGCCATGGGCGAGCGCGGGAGGGATGCTCGGGAGCAACGGACGGAGGCGGGCCCCACGCCACGTCGCCGGTAGAGAGCGGCCGCTACCGCGCCAGCTTTGGCGCGCGGAAATCCCGCACGCAACGATGGAGAGCGCCTTACAGAGTGCCGCTGCAGCACTTTTTTGCGGTAAAAGGAACTGTAAAACGTGTAGAGAGCGCGATCCAGAGTCCACTGCGGAGAGCCTAACCATGCTTTTTACCTCGCCTTGATTTGTTGCCCACCTTAGCGCCAGTTACTCATGGATGGCAATGCCCTTGAGCTGCATCGTTGTGAAATTCGTTCCTATGATAAGATCATCGATCATCACCGATTCCTCCCGCGTATATTTGTGGCGCCTCTCTGGCTTGATTTGAGGTGGTGTGGGGGGCGTTGAAGAGAGATGGGGGGCGCAATGGAGAGCGGCTGCACGGCGTGGGGGAGCTGACAATAGCAGGTGGATGCCATCTTCCTCACGGCCGGCACCGTGACCTTGAGCTGCCTCGCTCTGGGGAGAGGTGGTGACTAGGGGTGGTAGCGGTAGTGGTCATTTCATAGTCCAACTAGACCTTTTAATTTGTTAGCTCAAAATTAAATAGAATTAGAGCTCGGCTCTTTCGGTCAAATTTGACAGCCCTTTACCACCCTAGGTGGTGTCACTACTACAAAAATGGCCTTTAGTCCCGGTTGTAAGGGTCCCTGTCACACGAAAAAAATATTTAGCGCCATGCAGGACTTCAACTCAGAACCTCTTGCCTCCCACACAGATTCCTTACCATCTCCCCTACGCGTCACATGTGACTCTATACAAGGCGCATTCATTTTGTACTAACCTGTAAAGAACCCTTTGGTCCGGGTTGGTGGCTCCACCCGGGACCAAAGGGGTACCCTTTGGTCCCGGGTGGTGGTACCACCTGGGACTAAAAGATTTGGTCTTTTTGTCCCGGTTGGAGCCACCAACCGGGACCAAAGAAGAGTCTTTGATCCCGGTTGGTGGCTCCAACTGGAATAAAAGCCCCCTGCACTCTCCGCCTGCTCGGCTAGCCATTGGACCCAGAATAAAAGCCTCCATTGGCCCCGGGTCCAACGGCAGCCGGGACAAATGTGAGGATCAAAGGCCTGTTTTGTAGTAGTGTGTGCAGCATGGAGATGGCGCGACATGTAAGTGGCATGGTGGGGAGGCAGGGAGGGTGCTAGACGGAGACGGTGAATAAGTGGCACGGAGACTGCCTTGTTCGATTGTGCAAATGGTAGCTGCAGATGGTTTGATGACACATAGGTTTGTCTTTCCGCCTTTGTGAACCCACCCTCGTTAAGTCTAGAAGTGACAAGGCTATCCCAAACACACCTTGTTACAAGACCAACCCCCCCTCCCCCTGTTATGGCTCTCATGCATATTCTGCATTTGAAATTATGTATAATTATTGCATCATTAGTCAGCTGTCAATATAAAATTTCTGCCATAACTTCATGCAACTTACCACTTTGTTAATGTAAAGGAATACTCAGTAGTACATCATACAACATTATTTTAATACAAACTCTAATTTTTAAAGTGATTTGAGGGCCTTAAACATACTTGGTATACGACTGGATACACACCATTTGCTTTTGTTGTTTGTTACATAAAGATTAAACACATATGCACTTCCCGACCGAAGATTCAAGATATGCATCACCTCACGTGTTATAGTTTTTAGTAGTGATTGTTCTCCCAGAACTGAGCCTCACCTCACGTGTTATAGTTTTTAGTAGTGATTGTTCTCCCAGAACTGAGCCTGGAGCCAATCGATTGTCCCCTTCTCCACTTGGAATGCCTTGGCCAAAACATCATCAGAGATTGGCGGCTTTGATCCAAACACTGCGTTGGCAATGGTAATGACCCCAGGGTTTTGGCTGCTGAGTGCAGCAATAGCAACCGCTGGCTTGTCATAGACGGGGTTGAACTGGAAATGGATGAGCCCTTCGGGGAATAGAAACACATCACCCTTGTTGAGAACCTTGGCGAAGAGTTTGTTTGGGTTGGAGGTGACAAACCCGACGTACAGGGTGCCTTCAAGCACCGTGAGGATCTCAGTGGCACGTGGGTGGGTGTGCGGTGGGTTCTCACCTAAGGGAGCATAATCTATACGGGCCAGAGAGATGCCAAGAGTGTTGAGGCCAGGGAGCTGCATGACATTGATCAAAGTGACATTAGACCCCACCTTGCTCTTCATGGTGTCCCTAGGCTTGTCAAGGTTGGCTGCCTTGAAGAAGTCGTCTGCACTAACAACCATAGGGTCCTTGCACACGAATCCATTCACCTTCACTGTATGGATTATAGAAGCCAAATAGATACACAGACATAAGAAATTGGGCTGTGCATATAAATGTTTGCAGTGTGTATTTGTGTATTTTAACGAATGACTACTGTCTGATAAGTGACTTATAGCATAACAAGAACATTAGAAAATGACAAACTAAGTGCACACATACCAGGACAGTGCAGGTCGGCAACACAAAAGTCCTGGAGCGGGCTAGGATCAGAAGCAATGACCTGAGAGGCCACCAATGCTAGAAAAACTGATATAAGGAAGTAAGAGGAGGTGGCCATTTGGTTAATTGAGCACAGGTGGGTGTGTTTGTTTTGCTGATGGTTCGCTATGGAGGGAGATGGATGTGCTTATATAGCCACAGCACGCGGCAGCGTGAACTTGTGAGAGACTGAACCAGTCAAGTTGAGCCGACCAACAGAAGAATTGGTCTCCGGGTGTGGTAGAGAACCTGCTGATGAAACTACGTAGTATACGCAGTTACCTTTATGAACTCTTCAAAGCTACACCAACTTTAAATTTAATCGTTTTTACTCTGCCAACTAACTATTCAGACGTGGTCTCTTTTGCTCTAGCAAAACTTTTTAGTAAAATGATACCTGTTCTTTTGCTCATGTATGTTGCGTTGCGTATTCAAGATTGTTTATCTTAGCGTGGTACCAGTCACCTATATCTTAGCTTACAATACTCACCAGTACTGCTTGACTTTTCTAGTAGACACGGATGAAATGGTCTCTGTATCAACCTTTCAAAGCTAGCTTTCTATTACTACTGTAATATAATCTGACGTTTGGGGGGGGGGGGGGGGGGGTGACTTGTTCGTGTTTTGGGACACTCTGAGCTCAACCTTAAGCACACCTTTGCAAATGGACTTTGTCATTGTCTCTTACCATCCGATCCATTGAAACCTTGTTACACTGATTAGTGACCCTCAGCTTCTACATACACCGACCAGGGGAGTGCGCACGACCATCGTACGTGTGAATTGTGTGCACAAGGATTTTGAGACTGTTAGGGTTTATATTTATTACCATGTTGTGAACATCATGCACATTTCCACATTTGAAATCATGGGCAACCACACCATGATTGAGGCATCGTATAAAATTTGTAAGAAGAATTTAAGAAATTTATCTTTTTATTAATTAACATAATATAGGGGTCGAGCACGACACATCATATGTTATTAATGATTACATATGAAGCCTATTTTTTCAACGATTTCAAGGCCGGAAACGTAATTGGTATAGAACTATGAACGCAGTGAGGGGCTGTTTGTTTGCCGCCGCAACTCGCCATGAGTAAAGTGAGGCAGCCACACCTGTCCGACTGGTGTTTGGTTGTCTAGTAAAATTTGGCTGCCACACATTTATTTGCTTGTCGTTTTGCTTCTGTTCACTTATCCTTTAGCTGGTGGCGAGTGTGGTGAGTTGCGGCAGGTGAGGCAAGCTTTCTCGTTGCCTCGGCCGTGGCGACGCTACTGACGCCACACTGTGGCGTGGCTGACTGAGGCTAAACCAAACATCCCCTGAAACTTCATTTTGTTGGTTGTTACATAGAGATTGAAATAATCCTTGGAAACTCTCTATACACATCTTCTTATATATCCATAAAGTTCCGCCTTTTAGTATTGATTATTATTATTCTCATAGAAATGTGAGATCAATTGCAATGGAGGGGTGGGTGGGGTTGGGGTGGGGGGGGCGGGGCGGGGGCGCGGGGCATCCCCCACCTGATTCATTTTCTTCATTGAATCGGTGCACAGATTGTTCAAAGGGTTGCAGCTCTACAAACCAGGTTTCTAAAAGGAAGTGAGTTTGGTCCAATTACTGCATTGGCAACGTTAATAGCCCTAGGATTATGACAACTTATAATATAACTTGAGTTGTATGAGATAGTATATAGTCATACTATATGTAGGGTACAACTAGTAAATGATCTCGTCATCCTAAATGGTGTTAAATTAATAATATATAAAATATGAAATTTTAGATCTTACCATTACAACTTTGATATGCAACTACTCTACATCCGAGGTTGTTTGAAAATAAACCAAAACTTGTGGATTTTGAAACTAGAGAACTTATAATAATTTTTTGGACTATTAAATGACCTTAAATGAAAAAGTTATCAACTATAAAATTTTAGATCTTCATCAAGCTCTACAATTTTGGTATAAAATTTATCTTTATCCGAGATCATATAAAAAATTATAATTTTTTGTGTAATACCATTTGTAGAGGCGGATCATTACCATCACCCGCCCCTAAAAATTAATTTTCAGAGGCAGGTGATGGCGTCACCCGCCCTAAAAAATGATGGTCATTTCTAGGGGTGGGTGATGGCATTACAGGGACGGGTGACGCCATCACCCTCCTCTAGAAATATATTTTCATGGATGAGTCAGTTGCTACAGTAACCCCGCTCTCTTTGTAGGAGCGGGTTACTTTTTGACCCGCCCTTGGAAAAATGGGGAGTGTTCCTACAAATCTTTTTTGTAGTTGTGACTCCAGTGCCCTACCTATTTGACCATTTGCCACATATACAACAAATCACAATTTTCTGTTGCGGGCTCAAAAAAACCCATGTGCTACACACACACATGTAAAATGGGCTTGTAATAATTATTGTTTTATGCAATCAGACCAACAAAACATGAATACATATTCTTGAATAAATTGTATACAATGTTCACTTTAAATAATTATCCAAAGAGGGCAGTAATCCTCGCAAGTACACAATAACATTGGCGCAGTACATAAATACTCGCCATTTATTTTACCAAACATAGAATATAAACTAAAAACAGGTAATTGTATACAAAATGCATGTAAAACAAACATTTTCATACTAGAAACCCATGCTTGATTTGATTTAGTTGTGGTTGTCCTGCCAGAACTGAGCCTGAAGCCAATCAATTGTCCCCTTCTCCACCTGGAATGCCTTGGCCAAAACATCATCGGAGATAGGCGGCTTTGATCCAAAGACTGCATTGGCGATGGTGATAGCACCAGGGTTTTGGCTGCTGAGCCCAGCGAGTGCGACCGCTGGCTTGTCATGGATGGGGTTGAACTGGAAGTGGATGAGCCCTTGGGGGAATACGAACACGTCACCCTTGTTGAGGACCTTGGCAAACAGGGTGTTGTTTGGGTTGGAGGTGACAAACCCAACATAGAGCGTCCCCTCGAGCACCGTGAGGATTTCAGTAGCGCGTGGGTGCGTGTGCGGGGGGTTCTCACCTAATGGCGCATAGTCGATGCGAGCCAGAGAGATGCCAAGAGTGTTGAGGCCAGGGAGCTCCATGGCGTTGATCAATGTGACAATAGACCCCACCTTGCTATCCTTGGTGTTCTTGGGCTTGTCAAGGTTAGCTGCCTTGAAGAAGTCATCAGCATTCACGGCCATGGGATCCTTGCAAACAAATCCATTCACCTTCACTGTACGCATAGAAGAAGCAAAATAGATATACAAGATCAGAAACTGGGTGGCGCAAACGATAACAAGTTTCACTGTACAAATAGAAGAAGCAAAACACATACACAATAATATATATGTACCCTCTGACAGATGATTACCGTTTTGATTTTTGTTTATTGCATTAAAATCAAAACTACATGAATTACAGCAAGTGCAAGCATGCATACCAGGAGAGTGCTTGTCTGCGACGCAGAAGTCCTGCAGAGGACTAGGATCAGAAGCATTGCCCAGACATGCGACCAATGCTAGAAGAACAGCTAGAAGGAAGTAGTAGGATGGGGCCATTTTCTTTCGTCTCGTGCCTTTTCTGTTGCGTTCTTTGCAGTAGGCCAACCAGCTACTTGTGTTTGTTTTTTGTTGATGCAGGGAGATGGGATGTGCTTATATAGCCATAGCATGCACGCAGCTGCTCGAACTTCTGAACAATTGAGCAAGTCAATAAGTTGAATGGACCAACAGAAGAAACGATCTCTGGTTGCTAGCACCTGCTGATGAAATAAGGAGCTATATGAACCTTTCAAAGCATATCATTGTCAATATCTTTACACGGCAGTACCAAATCTGATCGGGTCGCTTTGCTCCTTGGCCAAAGATGGAATACTCATACCCGTTCCTTACTTTGTGTTGAGTGTCATACAAAAGATTTCTTTCCCTTTTCAATTTGAAATCTCAGACTTTAAAAATTAAAAAGTTATACCCTCCGTCCCTAAAATAAAGTCATGTATGAAAAAGACTCAGACATATATAGCCATATTATGCATATCGTACATACTAAATATGATAACAATGACAAGGATTCTTGGATAATTTTAATCACAGAATGATTGTCTTTTAGGATTACTTGGTCGCCATTGAGTTGGAGTGGTTACATTTTGTTTGGTTACTTAATTAATATTGCAAGTTAAAGAATGAAATAGTCCTCCATCAATAGGTACCAGATCAAAAGCTACGTGGTCTGACTAGTCACCTTCTTGACTTTGTTCTATCACAAAACCATCCTTACCTGCTCCTCAGGCAACATCCAAGCAGCTGCGTTCATGAAAAATTGTATTTAGTTAGGCCAAGCATACGCGGCCTGTGGCGCTGTGATATATGCATGTAAAATGATACACATTATGCATCTTTTTGTGTGCGAAAGAGGATACACATGTATCACAGACTCAAGTAACAGATTTGATGTGTTCTCTTTGCTGTTATCAAGACATTAGAAAAAAAAACTATGCCTTTTTCCGTTTTTTGAGATGCAAGTTCAAGATGGTCACCTTTTCTAAAAAAAATATTTTAAATTAGGGAGTAGAGTACATAAGGGAGATTTCTAGTAATCACAAAAGTGCTCAAGATCCCCAGAAAATTTTTTAAAGCAGGTAAGTGTTTGTTAATTATTACTAGTTATTAATGTTGTCGATATGGTTCAAAAAGAAATTAAAATAACAAGTGACCTCATTCTTATTTACAAATTAGTTGACAGAAAAAATGCTAATATATATATGTAGAAGATCCAATTTTCTAAAATGGAGAGAGTCACACGATATATGAGACCCTGGCAAATGCGCGCACGGTGGTGGATGTGAAAACTAGAAAAATGGACCGGTGCTTCGGTCAATCTATTGTGCCCAGATCACATACATAAGAGGGGATGAACTTGTCAATTTAGCAGTCGTGCACGTTTTACTTTTGGGTCACACACCTTGGCATGATCCCTGACCACCCGTGAGTAATAGAAGATTTAGTCCAGTACAATGCATCCGTACCAACAGGGGTAGAAGTTGTATAAGAGTAACTGTCGCAAGCGCTTTACTTTTGAGTTATTCAGGCGAGGCTTCAATCTGGTATGAGGTCAAACCAAGTTACGTGTCCACGATCTGCCTATTTAACTCTTTGACTTGTTCATATCACACCCTTATCTATGCTGTCCTTCTGAGGCAACTTGGATCTGCAACATGCATGTGAAAGTGCTCTTGAATTTAGGCCAACTATTCTTCTTAATGACATATAAGAACTACAAGATTAATTAGGTAATAGCTAATCGTGCCTTAATGCACATAACTCAATATTATTTAAAATACTGATATTACATAAACGCAAAATCCATTTTATTTATTCAGAATTAAATCTAAATCATGATTGTGCACATCCACATAAAGATTATTTCTCCATTAATCTTATTATGGGAGACCTACAGTGATTAATTTGTTCCCTTATTACTAGACTAGTTTTAACTTACAATATCCTGAAGCACGATCAGTGTTGGCGGCCTTGTTTTCTTGGCATCATTAAGCTGCCCATGGAAGACAATAGCAGTCACGTCGGGGAAATCTATTTATCTCGCACGTGGCTGCGAACAGAGATGTTGTAGAAGGATGCGATGCTCGCTGCTACTGTGTTGTTGCCGCCAAGTTCAGGGTCTGGATTGCTGGGCCGGGTCTTGTATGGTGGGTCTACGGAATTCGAAAGAGGGACCTTGGGCAGCGGCCGATGATCGGCGCGGTGGCGACGGGTTGTGGACATGGTAGGGAGGCGCGGCCGGTCGTGAGCTGTGGCGGACAACCGGTGGGGGGGGGGGGGGGGTCATGGTGAACACCGCCGAGGATGAAGATAGAGGGCAGCAGCTATGGTTGATCCGGCGGCTGGGAGCCGCTGGAGACGGAGGAGGGCATGGCGAGGGCGAGATCTTCTACGACGCATCAGGTGCGTGCATTGTAAATAATTGCATCCGTCACGTCAGCCGAAAAGCCCTCACGGCGGCAAGGTCTGTGATGTGCTTGATGTTAGGCGGGGAAAACCTCACCGAGATAATCATGTACGCCTCGCATAATTTGCAAGTTCTGGGTGGCCAAAGTAACTTGGCGGCTCCTCAAGACCCGTCACACACTTGTTCATTGACGAGCTCGTCGCACGTCTGCACCATTCTAGTTAACCAGTTCACGTTCCAATTTGACCCTTGAGGTCGGGGCCGGAAACACTTCATATGTATTGGGAGGGATTGAGGTGGAAAGTTTGTTTATTTTCCCTGCCAATCCATACATATTGGAAGGGAATGGGTTCACCAAAACAAATTTTGTACGAGCTCCATGTAATTCACTTCAATTTTCAAAGGAGGAATGGTACAACAGTGTCAACGAGTCAGCAGTGACAATATGTGAGTACATGCCATTTATTTTATTGATCATAACATCTAGAAACTCAAAACGTGTAGTAATATGCAAAATACATATAAAGCAAACACTGGACGTAAATTAAATATTATTTATCTAGTTGTTTATCTAGTTGTGATTGTTCTCCCAGAATTGGGCCTGGAGCCAATCAATTGTCCCCTTTTGCACCTGGAATGCCTTGGCCAAGACATCATCTGAGATTGGTGGTTTTGACCCAAACACCGCATTCGCAATGGTAATAGCCCCAGGGTTCTGGCTGCTGAGCGCGGCAAGAGCAACTGCTGGCTTGTCGTATATGGGGTTGAATTGGAAATGGATGAGCCCTTGTGGGAATACAAACACATCACCTTTGTTGAGCACCTTGGCAAATAGCTTGTTGTCTGGGTTGGAGGTGACAAATCCAACGTAGAGTGTCCCCTCCAGCACAGTGAGGATCTCTGTGGCACGTGGATGTGTGTGTGGTGGATTCTGACCTAGGGGTGCATAGTCAATACGGGCCAATGAGATGCCCAGGGTGTTCAGTCCAGGCAACTGCATGACATTGATCAAGGTAACATTGGATCCAACCTTGCTCTTCGTGGTGTCCATAGGCTTGTCAAGGTTAGCTGCCTTGAAGAAGTCATCTGCGTTCACGGCCATAGGATCCTTGCAAACAAACCCATTCACCTTCACTGAATAGATAGACAAAGATAATTGTAAGAAAATTAGGTTCAGTACATAATGATGTTTTTTGTATATAGGAGAGATGTATGTTCTAACAAATGATTAAGCATCGATTTAGTTAATTAAGACATCATTGCTTAAAGCGTGTATATTCATACCAGGAGAGTGTATGTCGGCGACGCAGAAGTCCTGGAGTGGGCTCGGGTCAGAAGCAATGGCCACAAAAGTGACCGTTGCTAGAAGAGCTGCAAGAAGAAAGTAGGAGGGAGCCATTTGGATTTCTCTTGCTTTTATGTTTGAGCTCTCTGAAGTAAACTGTCTGCTGCTTGATTGTGTTTGTGTCTGTCTTGTTGATGTTTTGGGCGTGGCCATGGTGTGCTTATATAGGGTCTGCCACTGCAAGAGGCAAAGTCTAGCTATGTTGAACCTACCAACAGAAGAAACGGTCTCTGGCTGTTAGAAGTTGCTGATGATGCAATGAAGAACATTTCAAAGCAGCCACACTTTCAATATTTTAAACCATGCTAACAAATCTGACGTCTTCTCTTTGATCGTATCACACATATAAAAATATATGATCTTTCTTGAGTAATGCTATTTGGATGCTAGTCAAAGATGGTTACATTTTTTAGAAAGTAAATTTTAAATTAGGGAGTAACCAAAATACGTGCTATTCCTAGTAATCACAATAATGGTGCTCGAGAGAACCCCAAATGAAAGATTACATGGTGTTTGGTTCGGTTATTTTTCAGCGTGATCCAATCACACCGTGAGCTGATACCGTTGATTCTGTTTGTTTCACCTTAAATGGGATCCGATAATTGGATAATCGATATCGCACCTTCAGCGAGTCGACTATGCCCGATTTGAGCGGTAAGCGATCCCTCCCGCAGGGACGCATGACACCGCATTGCTTCCCACTTCCGCGCCGTGCCGCTGGTAATATGAGCGGTTGTGGATGCTCCCCTATGCTACAAATCTCCCGATTCAACTCTCGGGCGCTTGCACACTTGGCCATCAACGCTCGTATAGTCACGTCTCAAGTCTCGCTCGTACGCACAATGCCTAATCGAGTCTGGTGATAGTCCTATCTGCTCAAGGGTGAGCTGCAAGCTATCCAGACCATCCATGGCTAAATCGAATATTCGAGCTCCTCCGCCCAAAACCAGGGCCGCACGATTGCCGAAATCTCTACTTTGGTGTTGGTCAAAGTGAGCCAAGAACAAGAAAATTTAAAATTGAGATGGGCATTTCTAATCTAACTAAGAAGAACTGAAGTTGCCTCAGCCAATTTACTTCAGCATCCATATAAAATCCATTGTTGTGGAGCACTAAAAAACAAACCTTATAACATCCTTGCTTTGTACCTAAGTACCTAACATAGGTCACAAATTTTCTTACGAAATAATAGATCATAAATAATCTTCTTATTGTCATCCATGATCAATTGAGTCCTACCTAGAAGATCAATGTCATTTCCATCATTTACTTGGCCAAAATTTTGTTGGAGTAGTTACTTCCACGACTTGATCCAACACATCCATACCAAAGATGGGGGGAGGGTAGATATCGCATACACATGTTGAACAATTAAGTCTTCTATATCAGTACCAGATCAATAACCATGTGGTTAGCCGAGTCAACTTCTTGACTTGTTCATATAAAACCCTGACTTGCTCCTTCAGAGGCAATAAGCAGCTACATATCAAAAGGGATGGTTAGTTTGGTGTGTGTGTGTGTTTGGTTTGGGGGGGGGGGGGATATAGCTAGGAAAGGTTCGAGTGGAAATGACAGGCACATTTGTGTGAGAAAACCAGTTTAAGCCCATATGGACCTAGACAACGTACTACAGAACAGAGTTTTAGTAACACCAACTTGTGTTACTGATGCTTAATTAAAGTGTTACTAGATCTCCTAGTAACATATCCTATTAGTGTCACAATATCCAATGTTACTACTATCTGATCTATTGGAACACAAGACATGTGTTCTTTTATATCTAGAAAAGTGTTACTACTCTATAACATGATTTTTTTATCTAGTGGAACATTTGTTAGTGTTACAATAATTATGTACTGTAACATTTTTCTTTATCTCTAGTAACACTTTTTGTTGTGCTAGTAGCACTTTGAGAGGATATAGTTTGGAATTTTAGGAATACATGGTTTGTAACACATGCTTTATCTATTGTAACACATTTAAAATTTCAAGTAAGCAGCAATTATTAACATGCAAACCAACTATAGCCTAAATGTATATTTTGGAGGAAACATAACACATTGCACAATCACTCAAATCATGGATCTCAGTAGTCATAGAAAGTTGCATTGATTGTAGGAATGTAACATAGTCTTTGTTCAAATAATGCAAAGTATATTTACACAATAATATGATAAAGAAGAGCAAATGTTTACAAATCTGCGCTACATGAAATGAAATGCAATAAAAAAAATAAGCAATATTCTAGAAATTCTTGTCTTCATGGTCCATGCGTGTGTGCATATTCAAGTACATATATTCATCCATTGATCATTTCAACCTGCATAGAGAATGAGTGTTGTATAAATGATCATTACAAGTTTTCTAGATAAATTATATATGTAGAAAGCTTGTTGTAACATACACAAATCAAAGGCCAAGCAATCGGTGCTCTTTTGGCATGGGCATTCGGTGCTCTTTTGGCATGGGCATCACTAATTTTCTTGCATCCACTTGTGGGCCTTACTAATGGCTCATCTTGTATAACAGGATGATTGATACGCACTTTGTAGAATTGTTTTCCTATCTCAACTCCACCAACAGTTTCTTTCGGATTAGAGCTCAAAATGTTTGCATAGGCCACAATTTCCTTATTTGGATAACTTGCAGACTTAAGTACCACTGTGGTTCCATCCTACATTAAATTAACAAAGTCACCAATAAACATTAGTTGAGTAAAGATAATCCAATCAGAATGGATGTTATGTGTGTTCACCTTAATTTGCTGAGGTCGTGTATATTTGGAACACTTCTGTCCTATAGCATTATCTTGGAGTGCTCCTTGCTGGTTTTTTATCATTTGATATTAGGTACGGAATCATGCCTAGAAAATTTTGCATGGACAACTCATAAAGAAGTGTAATTCTTACATATCTTTCTTTTCCTATTTATTCTAGCATCACTTGATGGATGTGTACGCACACCAACCTGAAATCAAGTGAATATTTCTGTATTTACATTAAGTTATGGAGTGCAATAATATTATTAAATGGATGTAACATTGTGTGGCAAATATGACACATATAACTGATTTGGCCAGAATAGTGTACCTCCTTTTGTCTAAAATGATTAGTAGAGCATTGTGGGGATGATTGTTGTGCTTCCTGATCTGAGAACTCTATGTAATTTGCATCACCTTGACACTAGATCCAACAAAAACTCATATGAATTTAAGACACTAGATAAAAATTTCAAAATATAATCAGCTAATAGTAGGGTGTGAAAGCCAAGAAGGCTCACATGTAGCAGACAGAAGCTCACACATAAAGAACACGTACACACTGGTTTTGGTGCTGCAAATGCTTCCTGCCTTTTCTGATTTTTTTCCTCCTATTTGATCCCAGCTGTACACTTCAATTAGCCTAGGCCAATCAGCTAATAACTACAGCAATTACTACTTTGATTTGGCTATTATTCAAACTAACTAGCATCTGGAAATCAGCTGCTAAAGACTTAGCACTTAGAATCTACAAACCTTGACAGATTCATGCATGCACAGGATTATTGCTAACAAGGTGTTGTTAAGTGACAAGCAACAACTTGATCACCATTTTGTTCGATAGAACTGGATCACTAATTCATGTATGTACACGTATGTAGAAAATAAGAAAGGTATTTGCATTAGGAGGGAGATTCAGTTACCAATTCATCCCTCTGTTGACAGAGAATATCTAGATTGTTTGGTTTAGCACATTGAACTCTCTGCAATTTGAAAAGAACATTTTAGCCCAGAGATACAATTATGTTCAAGCATGAAAAATAATACCTTTCTGTTGGAAGACACTACATGATTCTGAATTTTGTCATGGTCAATCTGAAAATGATCAGCCAATTCACAAAGTAAATTTGAGACAAATTTTGAAGCATAGAGTTTAGTAAAAGACATTGGTACCTTTGTTCGTTCTTCACTCTCATGGTGCATTTTGTTGTTTATAAGTTCATCAATAACTTTTTCTTGTCTTCTTGAACGCTCCTTGAGTTGCTTTATTTCCTCCAACATATGAGTCTCTACATCAGATGACGAACTATGTAGTGCAGCTATATTAATATCCTTGAAACGGCTTGTTGTTCTGCCTTAAACTTGTTTAGGAATCGGAAGCAATCCCATTCCATGTACTTGTCCAGGTTTCTCCTCTCCCAAGACTTGATGTAGTGCATCTCCTTCCCATGCAACTCTCCCCTCACTATCCTGTGCTAATTCTGGTTGTTTTTCAATCAGATTTTCCAACTGAACCTATAAGTGAAAAAGAATAGACCTAAATCTAAATATACTGATAAGTAAAAACATGATGTTTGCAGACATGATATTCACTTCATTGTGTGTGTATATCATACCGCAAGCTGATTTGCTTCCTTCGCCCTTTTCCTGTGAGTTGCTAAGTAAGCTGTTGCTATATGTGGTTTCTTTTTTTCAGGATCAGCTTGTCTCTAGACAAAATTCCAATACCAGAATGATTAGAAAAAAATAGATGACCCATTGTTCTCAAACCAAGGCTTCAAACTAATAGCAGATTAATAGAATAAAGGGGTTCACCAAGTCCTCTGACCAACGCGCATAACTCTTTGTACCCGCTGTATGTGTTGTCTTCTTCATTTCACGACTTACTTTGTTCCTCTCACTAAGGGCCTGTAGTACATACAACATTAATAAATATTCTTTCAGTTTATAAACAAAAGAGAATGATAGAAATATTGATGCATATTACTGACTTTTCCTTCTGCTGACTTCCAATATTTTACTAGTGCTTTCCATTGATCTTCATCAATATCATCTGGACAGAGCTTGTACAAAGCTGACCTTTTCTTCTTTGGATTATATAGCTTACTTTTTAGTGTTGCCTTGTACTTTCTCCAATCTCTACCGATCGACTTTAGCATCCACTTCTCACATGAGCGTGGATACAAGAACTTGGTCTAAAATCAGATAGAGGTATATTTAATTATTTGGATGGTAGTGACTATACCCAAAGCTCATATCATAATATCTTAAAAAATTTAGCATACCTGAATGCACTGAAGTATGGTTTCAGATTTATCATTCTTTACTTTTCTCCAATCTTTGATACGTAAAGGACAATAACCACAATTTCGTGATATGGTGCCTAAAAATTGCCCTAACAGACCACCTTCTTTCCCAATAGGTTGCCCAAGCTGGTTACATTTCACTAATATTCGGTTTTCCTCTGGTAAGTCCCAAACATGCGCCAAAACTGTTCCCTTTCGCTTGGTTACTTTATTGTCATCACCTTTGAAAATAGGTTCACATTAGTAATCCCAATTACACAGGTACTTGATTACTATTACTAACAAATCTGTACCTGATGTTTCTTGGATGTCATCATCATCATGCTGGTGGTCAACCTCATCGGCATATTGTTCTTTGGATTGAATTACATTCAGCTGTTGCTTTTTCTTTCTACCACTTTTCTCTATGAACAGATGTTGGACAAGAAGAAACACGTTCAGAGTAATATAATGCCTATGAATAAATGAAATGTAACTACTAGTGTGATCATGCATATATAAGATTTTCTTGGATGCTGAAACATATACAAAAAAGAGCAAAATGTGGCTTCACAGTACCTTTAGCTTTTTTCGCTGCAGATTTGGATGGTTCTTTGTTGGACTTGGTTGGTGCTATGGTGGCTATTCTCTGTCTTGTCACAAACAAGCTAACATTCTTCTCGCTCTCATTCTCTTCAAGCATTTTCATCACATCCGTATCCCATTGTAGTGCAACCAAACCATCTCTTTTCTTGTAGTATAGATAGTCGATTGATGTGTACCCATATTCCTCGATCAGCTCAATCAAGTTGAAGAAGCATATCACATCTCTGTCCATTTTCCTTTGTACATTTTCCTGTCCTGGAGCTGCCCCCTCGCATACAAGATTTAGGGTCCAAATATCCGCAGCCATGGTTAAAACTGAGCACCTGGGAGAAAACAACATGGTCAATAAAAGTATAAGGGTGTGGTGAAGTATTCTGAATGTTGGATAAATCATTTTCACACCTCCCTAGATCAATGCCATGAAAATACGGGCTGAAGGCTCCCTTTTATTTTACAAAGAGTAGGCATCTATCAGTAAACTTATGCATCAAAATTTAATGGCACATGCTGCAGGTTCCACAAGATTGGTGTGCACAACCTTGTATACATATATTCTATCATTATTGAGCACAATTAATAAAACCAGCAACATCTAAATATGATGTACTCCATCAGATAACATGTGTAAATAATTCAAGTGACAACAATTTCGAATTTAGAAGTTCTCAGATTGTATATAGTTATCTTCTAATATGCACAACTCATGCCCAAGGGTCAGGATTTTGACAAAATATCTTACGATAATCATCTGGATGATATTAGATTTCAGAGCATGTTTTCCTAATATATTAGAACATAACGGAGTGTGTAGGGATCAATGATTCACACACTCGATTCCATTCACACACTCGATTCCTCCAGTTCAAAATGGGCTAGGGTTAGATTGATTGCTTAGGGATAAATGGCTCTGCCACACGATTCGAGGCACAAAATTGAAGATATGGAATTATAGAAAATGATTGTGTAACTGCAAACAATTGAAATCATGATCAAAGAAGAGATATGGCATACCTTGAACTCCTCTGCGGCCAAGTTGTGGAGGCACAGTGAACTTGTAGAAATTGAAAATGAGAGGATTACAAATACCAGTGTCAGATCCACAAGAAGAGCGCAGGTACTCACAGTTGACTTCGAATGGGAGGGAGCTTGGGGCCAGAGATGATCCGGGAGATGGGAGACGAAGGGAGCGAGCTTGGGGACGGACGGAGGTGAGATGAGAGCCAGAGGGTCGGGGACTGGGGGGAGCGAATGGGAAACTGAACTGCCTGGTCCCCTGTTAATAGCTGAGGCGTGGTGGACCCTATTAAGGTGGGAAATTTTGTGCCGCCAAAAAATTTTTTGGTCACAAACTTTTGGTGGGAAACAAGAGTCGTTATCACACTTTGATTGGAAAATTGGATGGAAATAAAATTGTATAGCAGGGACGACACTTGCATATGTGTAACAAAATCTGTGATCACGAGCATGCATAAAGGGTACTAAAAAACTGATTGAAAATTATATACTGTTTTTTCAGCAGGTATATCCATTTTATTTACGTCTAATGGTACTAGATGCTGGTAGTGCTAATGTGATCATATCTTGGCTGGAGAAAGGGCTTCCCAATTTCTTCCTCTTTGCATATTTTTCTAGGAACCCATATTATAGGGTCTGTTTGGCGGTTGGAGCTCCCATGGCGGTGGCGGAGCCCAAGCTCCCGCACGCGGAACCAGTGCTCGGGCCCCGCTCGCGGCAGCAGTGGAGCTCCGGCTCCCCCCAGGTGGCCGAGCACGCTCGCAGTGGCTACCCTGCTGTCGTGATGCTTTTTATTTTGATACTTAACATGTAAGTAGGGATGGATAACGAGCCAGCTCAGCATGGTGGCTCATTAAGATAACGAGTTGGCTCAGCTCGGCTCGCCTTGTAATCTTATTAACACGTAGAGAATCCTACTCAGATCGATCCAGCTCACGAGCCAGCTCAAGCAGCTCGCAAGCCAAATAAGGAAATCGAGACTCAGGCAGCGCGGATGGTGGGGGCAAGCTAGGGAGCACCGATTTGATTGCGCAGTGGGGGAGCCGGGGTTATGACGGCGCGTAGAGGCCGGCGCTGGCGCCTACGAGTTTGCAAGACGACGTCAGCGGAGGACCGAGGCCTGCCGGCGCTAGTACCTGTGCTTGTGAGGCCGCGCGAATTGGCAGCAACGAGCAGATTGGGGTTGGAGGGAGACCTTGTTGCCCGAGGCCTTCGCCCGCTCGACAAAGCAGTCCGGGTCTTCGTTCCAGCTTGTCTTGACCTGCGTACTCGACGTGGAGCCTTCGGTGCGGGGGCCGAAGGTGGCGTCCTCAACAGGCAGCTCGCGAGCCAAATAAGGAAATCGAGACTAGGGCAGGCCAGAGGGGCACCGATTTGATTGTACAGCGTGGAAGCCGGGGGCTCAACGGCACGCAGAGGCCGACGCCGGCGCCTGCAAGTCGGCGTGGCTACACGGATTTTGCTAATCTATATTATTTAAATGTATAACCAAATGTATATATGTTAGTAATAGGTAGGCCTTGGACTTGTTGTCGATCGAAACCGACCGGCGAGCAGCGACGGGCAACACGAAGAGCCGGGAGGTTGCTGGGGCGCTGGCAGGCACTGCCCCCTCGTCGACGGCCTGCAATTCCGTCACGCGCCCGGAGAATGTGTGAAAACCGGGCGTGCCACCTGACCTATACCCGATCAGGAGGGTGTAGACGTGCTCCGAACAGTTTCCTGCGTACAAAGACACGTGTAAATGTAAGTCCGAGCCGTGGTCGGCTCCCCGGGACGACTCTTGCATCGGCTTTAAAGAGCCGATCGAGTCCCGGTGTCAGATGGGATCTGATTGTATCCAGATATGATAAATAAAGCAAATAATTGTAAAGCTGCTTCAATTGAATCTAGCTAATCTAATCCACGATGATAAAAGCTTCACTGCTAGATCGGAACATCCTACACGTGACTAGGCCTAATGAACGTAACAGACCACTGAACCGTAACCCAAAACAGAGGCCTAAGAACTAGCAAGAGCCGATTCCCGGAACAATCCCTATCAAGGCTAAGATAAAGCATCTACTACGCCACCGGATCTTCCAATCCGTTTGCAAGGCCTAACCTAGCAGATATTACGCAAACTCTTAAGAAAAGAGCAAACCATAACAGATTAGATCTACTAAACACAAAAGAAGTAGGGTGTTGCCTCTGTGCGACTAATTCTATGCGACAAGAACTAGCATAAGATTGAAACATGACTGCACAGAGACAACATGATATTCGTAGATGATAAACAACGACGCACAATGGATCTACTAAAAGCCATGCTACGAACATCGGGATAACTAGTACTACTCGCCATTAAAAATGCTTTAGTACGAGTAATACCAAGGTAAAATCAAGAACAATACTGCCCTGATCGCGAGGAGCGATCAGGGCAACATGGCACTTACTTGGATGAAACCCTAGAATTAGGGGTGGCGATGCGCCGAGAGTTGTTGTTTGTGAGACGTGATGACGCTCTCTTTCATGAATAACAAAGGATACATATTTATAGTCCGGAGACTTGGGAAACAATCTAAACTAATCTTGTCCCGATTGGACTCTATCTCTAATCTTGAACTAAATCTAAAGATACATGGCCCATGTGGCCCAGATGCTCACGCAGGAGCTGATTTACAAGTCTTTTTCAGTCTTCTGCTTTAAGCCCATCTTGATTTCGGCCCATAAATTAATCCTGTTAATTTATGGCGATAACACATGCCCCCTGGTTTTGGCAATGATAGTTCCAAAACCAATCCGTCGCTTCATCTTCCCGTTAATGCTTATTAAACATACTGTAACCACCAAGGAAGACGCAACGTCTCTGCAACTGGCTCCTCGTAGAATGTGAAAACTGCCGATCCATCTCCCATCTTTCGCTATTTAACCTGACCCCGAATCGGCTCTTCTTCTCAGCAAAAATCCTTCTTCCTCCCAAAGCCAGTAGCGCAGAAACCCCAATCCTCCAGCAGCCATGGCCATCTCCTCTTCCTCCGGCTCCAACTCTTTTGGAGATTCCTCTTCTTCCTCCTCCTCTCCTCCTTCTTCTTCCTCCCTCTCGGCCTCCTCTATCGACTCTATCCCAGAGAGCCGAGAGCCGACCCCCTGAGTGGGACCCAACAGCAGCCTATGAGGCGTTGGCTCCTCTGCACTGGGATGCAGAGGAGTTCGATTTCGGGGTTGCCTCCGAGGAGGACGAACCCACAACTGAGGGGGAGGAAGACCTCCAGTTCCTGCTCCATGAGGAACTGGAAAGCAACGAGGACGACGCCTTCTCCTGGGAAGGAGCCGACTCCTCCGAAGAGATCGGCTCTTCCTCCAGTGACGACACGGCGTCAAGGGGAAACCCCCACCAATTCCTCAAAGCCCCCTCGGAGGGGAGCAAAGAAGGAAGCAGCAGCAGCAGCGGCAGACGAAGCAGCAACAGCGCCAATGACAGCGGCAATGGCGGCAGCGACGACGACGACAACGATGATGATGACGACGGCGGAGACGCACCGCCGCGGGGCCCGAAGCGTCGTAGGTATTCAGATACCTACGACTGGTAGATGTAGATAGCATTGTAGGAATAGGATCACAAAGCCGAAGGATTGATTCCTTTGTAAAATCGGCTTTCCTTGTAATAAACTTTCCTTTAATGAAATCAAGTTTCCCCAATTTCATGTGTCTTCATTTATTTCTCAAAAAGCCGATGGCAACGCATCAGGCTTCTATAAATATCCAAGAGCCGACGAAATTCAAACTAGGAGCAACCCGCACAAGAGTAGAATATCGCTTCCAGCTTGAACCGAACTCGACGAACTCTCAAATTCGAGTGTAATTCGAAAACCAAACTCTACAAATCCGAGCAAGAACTCTCCAAGCAGCTAGAATTCAAATCAGAACCCATAATAATCAAACCCTAAGTCAACAGATCTGAACCATGGCGGATTCTGCAGTTCAAACAACAAGTTCTAATGATGCGGCAACTCACGGCCTGAAGGTAATATTCGGCCTAATCCTTTAATTTTCTTCAGTTTATCAAACTTCTAAAACTGAAACTCTGAAACATGACACCATACATATATTTCTGAACTTCTGAACTTCAGGTGTCAAACATCCTTTTGCCACATCCCTCTAATCCAAAATCTTTCTATCTTGGCCCACAAACCCATGAAAACCCCATAGATTTGATCTCTTGTGAAGCAAATAGGATCCCTTTTGTGAGTCAAAACATCGATTTGAACCTCTGGGCCAACTGCTTAAGAGCCTGGCCTAATCCACCTGAAAGCTGGATTACATGGTACAGCAGAGTAACAAAAGCCTACATGCCCTTGTGGCAAGATTTGAACATAGCCGATGCACTTAACCTATCACTGTCACCCCTTGACAAAAATGAAAATCTTCTGAAAACCATCGGCTATTTCTGGTCTGATGCTCTGAATTGTTTCCTCTTTGGTCATGGACCCATGACCCCTACTCTGCTAGATGTCACCATGATCACTGGACTAGATATTAACTCTCCTAATCCTGCTGCTCACAAAATGGCAGAAGTCCCCTTCAAACTTTCTTCCAAAGTTAACTGCACAAACTGGGGTACTTACATAAGTCAGCACATGAAAACAAAAGGTCCAGTGACTGAGAAGGAACACACAGCCTTCTTAAATCTTTGGCTAGAGCACTTCATCTTCTGTGGCCCTTCCTTAGCTCCAACTAAGAACTATCTCCCCTTGGCCTACCACCTGGCCCATGGTAATCACACCGGCCTAGGCAAACTCTTCCTTGGAGAAATTTACAGATATCTCCATTTGATGACATCTAACTTGCTTAATAAAAAGAAACTGAGAACTGGAGGCCCTTGGTGGTTCATTCAGTTGTGGGCACAACTGTACTTCCAACATCATATTCCCAACTTCCAAGGCCTGACCAAGAACTCTTTCCCTGATGAGAGTGGCAAACCAATCAGATGTACTAGTTACGGCCAAGCTTTGTTCAGTCTCCCAGGCAGTAAACTGAATTCAATAGATGCAGCAAACTGGTTTAGAGTCTTCTACAAAGGACTAGACAATCCTCTCTACTTCCCGTTTACTGAATCTGAATCCTTTGAGAACCCAACTGCCTTCAGATTAGATAACTTTGCCGATGATGACAGCACTCGGCATCTATATTCTTTAATGATTCGACCTGGCTTCCTTCCTGTTGGCATCAGCACTTCTAACAGAATTATCAAGCTAGGTTATGAATCTTACCAACCAGTTATAGCAGCTCGGCAATTTGGCCTAGGACAGGTCCCTCCCCACTTCCATATTCACCACTTGGTAGAGAGCAGAGCCGATCTGCCTGATGGTCTCACCAGCTCGAGATGCTACATCATGTTTGACAATCTCCACATTCCAATACCAGCCGATCTGTCCTTCACCTCCTCATCAATCGACTTTGATACCTGGTGGAACATGTGGAAAACTCATGTCTTCAGAAAAGCTCTAGGTCCTCGACTGCAGCAAATCGACCTTGAATATGCAATTCCCGAGGAAGAGGTACTGAATTTATGCATTCATCCTTCTAAGTCCTCCATCCTTTGCATCTGTCTAATTCTAACTCACCCTGTTTGCAGCAACAAGATGGTCCAGAACTTATGACCAGCACTGGGGAGCCATTCCACTTTCTTCCAACTGCTCCTGATGTACTCTTTTGCAAAGGATCACCACCAATGAAGAAAGTGATAATGACTGTTCAGCCAGACTTACTTCAGTCGGCTTCCAAGCGAAGACAAACTTCTACAAGCGTTGCCCCCCCCCCGAGTCTTGACCAAGAAAAGGAAGATGATCACGAGGCGAGTGGTCAAGAAACCAGCACCAGTATCCCCAAGTCCATCAGAGTCCAACACCAACCAGGTAACTCATCTTTCTAAAATCTCCTCTTTATTTCGCATACGTATACTCTGGTTGACTGTAATTCTATGTTCAGGATGCAGCTGAAGACATCCCCAATGTAGAAAGCCCGGATCAACATGAGATGGCTGCAACTCCTGATGCACTGTCGGATGCAAACGAGGAACAAGCCGATGCAGTAGATGCTCTTGACGTCAACACCAGCTCTGACAGGACGATTGCTCCTGAACCGCCCAACACTTCTTCTTCAAAACAGGTAACATTACAAAACCAATTCTGAACCAGCCGATAACTCCATAAATGCATCTTGCTCTAACTCCAGATACACCCATAGAGTTTCGATATTTCAGGTTTGCTTTCCTTTGACCCTGCATCAATGGGCCTGACTACCCCTGGAGCAGAGACATCTTCTCTGCAATAATCAGCTAACTTGGCACATCAGCTTCAACTTATCAAGGATCTTCTATCTGCTCCGATCACTGCTCTAGTTAATGATTCCAGCAAGACAAAGAACATTTTTGAGCAAATAGAATCCCAACTCCCGGAGCCATTGCAAATCAAGCTCTGGTCAGCCAGCAACCTTTCATTCTTTCGGATAGAAGTGAGTAAAGCACAACAAAGGATGGAAGCACGTCGCTCTCAAGCTTCTCTGAAGGCTGATATTACCCAAAAGTGCAAGGCCCTCAACTAAAAGAAAGCAACTCTAGATATCAAAGCTGACGTGTCTGCCAACATGAATCGACTCGACCTCCTGAAGAAAGAACTGGCGGAACTCGAAGAAAAGGTCCGCACCACCAAGGAACTCATCCAGGCCGAGGAAACTTCCATTGCAAACTCCAAACAAGAAACCCAGGAAATATCTGAGCAGATACAAGCAGAGTTCGCAGATATCAGCACCTTGAGTCGGCAGATAGTTTCAGGCAATAACAAGGATGACGAAGCGATTGTAGCACGAGCAGACGCCGTCCGTACTGAAGCCATCCACGCCATAGAAGAATTCCTGAACCAGTAGATAGGCTCAAGAGACAATGAGTACTGCCTGTTAACCTGAAACTTGCACTTGTTTAAAAACATCTTAAGTCGATGGTTACACATCGGCTATCTTACTTCTCATATGCATTTTTTTACCGGCCAACTCAACGTGTTGGCCTATTACACTGTAGCTAGATGGATCTCATCGGCTTTTCGTTACTCGCCTTTCCACATGCGCGGGAAATACTTCTTTAGATGTTGGCCATTGACAGCAACAGGAAACTTGACGCCGTCCAATTCCTCGAGCATGTATGCATTCCCAGGTAAAACCTGATCAACCTTGTACGGCCCATGCCAAGTTGGAGACCATTTACCAAACTTTTTATCTTTAGTTCCCAACGGCAATACTGCCTCCCAAACCAAGTCTCCCACCTGGAAATCCTTAGGCTTGACCTTCTTGTTGTATGCACGAGCAACTTTAGCCTTATTTTCTTTGATCTTCTCCAACGACCAAAGTCTTAGCTCTGTTAGGTCCTCCACGTTGTCATTCATCAAGGCTGCATACTGTTCAGCAGATAGATCATTCTGAAACTCAACACGCCTTGATCCGGCCGTGATCTCCCGCGGTAGCACAGCATCCTGGACGTAGACTAGATGGTATGGCGATGTCTTGGTGGACCCATGACACGAAATACGATATGCCCACAAAGCTTCTGACAACACCTCGTGCCAGCGCCTAGGATACTCATCGATCTTTCTCTTTATGAGCTTGATGAGGCTCTGGTTGGATGCTTCAACCTGTCCATTAGCTTGGGCATAATATGGAGATGATCTGATCAGCTTAATCCCCATGTCATCGGCAAATTTTCTGAATTCCTCTGATATAAAGACCGATCCTCCATCGGTCGTAATGGTCTGAGGGATCCCAAATCTGTGGATGCTACCGACCTCATGGGCACTGCCTCTACCTACTTTGTAAAATAATCTGTGGCAGTTAAGACCCATTGGTGACCCTTGCTAGACGACGGGTTGATTTGTCCAATCATGTCCATGCCCCAACCTCTGAATGGCCACGGTTTGATGATAGGATTCATCACTGATGCTGGCACCATCTGAATTTTGCCAAACCTCTGACATGCTTGACATCCCTTATAATATTTGAAGCAATCTTCAAGCATAGTGGGCCAGTAATAACCCGATCGCCTAATCAGCCACTTCATCTTATGAGCCGATTGGTGAGTACCGCAGGCTCCTTCATGAACCTCATGCAAGAGCCGATTTGACTCTGAAGGTCCTAGACATTTAAGTAGTAGTCCTTCCAAGGTCCTGTAGAACATGTCATCCCCTATCAGAACATACTTCATGGCCTTGAGTCTTATCCTTCTGGGTGCCCCCCAAACCGAATCCTTCAAGTAATTGAAGATATCGGCTCTCCAGTCTCCGGGTTCTAGAAACTGAACCTCCACCTCGACTCCATCGGTTGTCTCCTTATAGCCAGAAGCCATATGTGCCAAATCATTGGCTTCATTGTTCAGAGTCCTGCGTATCCAGTGGAAATTGATGTACCTGAATCGTGACATCAACTCACGGCACTGCATCCATATCGGGAAAAGATCTTCGCTCTCACATCTATATTCCTCCGTGAGCTGAGAAATCACCAGCTTTGAATCTCCGAAAATTTCCACCGCTTCTGCACCGGCTTCGAGAAGCAATTCCATCCCTTTGCGAACGGCTTCATATTCCACCAAATTATTGGTGCATGGGGCAGTCATCCTGATGGAGAAGGAGTAAGTCTCCCCACGAGGCGACACCAACAGAATTCCCACACAGCACCCATCATCACAAGCCGATCCATCAAAGAACATAACCCAAGCACGAATAAATACCGCAGCAATATCAGTGCTGATCCTGTCTGCAACGAGATCCGCCAGTGCTTGTCCTTTGACTGCTTTTGCAGGCTGGTATCGGATATTGAACTCTGACAATGCAAATATCCATTTTCCAAGTCGGCCTTTCAGGACAGGAGCCGACAGCATGTGCTTTATGACATCCGATTTGCATATGACAATTGTTTCCGCCGAGAGCAAAATATGACGAAGCTTTGTATAAGCAAAGGCAAAGCTTCTCTATTTCAGGATACCTGGTCTCGGCGTCTAACATGCGTCTGCTGAGGTAGAAAACCACCCTCTCTTGGCCATCATGCTTCTGGACAAGCACCGAAGCAATGGAAGTGTCACCCACGGATAGGTACACGTAGAACGGCCTATCTTCCTGAGGAGGAATCAACACTGGAGGCTTTGACAAATATTCCTTGATTTCATCGAAAGCTTGTTGCTATTCTGCCCCCCAGCGAAACTCATCATCGGATTTGATCTTCACTAAACCCATAAACGGCTCAATGCATACAGACAGATTAGAAATAAATCGCCTGACAAAGTTAATTTTACCGATGAGTTTCTGTAACTCCTTCTTTGTAGTAGGTGGCTTCATCGTCTTCACCGCTTCTTGACTCTTTAGACCGATCTCAATTCCCCCGTTCATGCACCAAGAATCCTAGAAACTGACCGGCCGTCACACCGAAAGCGCACTTCTTTGGGTTCATTTTAAGCCCAAACCTCCGAGTCCGCTCCAAAACTTGACGCAGGTCTTCTAGATGCCCCCCAGCCGATTTGGACTTGACCACAACATCATCAATATAGATCTCTACCAGTTTGCCAATGAGGTCATGAAAAATATAATTCATGGCACGCTGGTACGTTGCACCGGCATTTTTCAGTCCAAAGGTCATAACCAAGTACTTGAACAAGCCAACTGCGCCCGGTACTCTGAACGCAGTCTTGTTCACGTCTTCTGGGGCCATGAAGATCTGGTTGTAACCAGCATTGCCATCCATAAAGCTCATCATTTTGTGGCCAGCAGCTGCGTTGATCAGTGTTTCTGCAACAGGCATCGGATATTCGTCCTTTGGTGTTGCTCTGTTGAGATCTCTAAAATCGACACAAACGCGCCATCGGCCATCCTTTTTTTGCACCGGTACTACGCTAGAGATCCATTCTGCATACCGGCATGGCCTGATGAACCCAGCATCCAGCATCTTCTCCACCTCTTTCTTAACTTCTTCTAGGACTTCGGCCTTCATCTAACGTGCTCGTTGCTGAAACGGCCGAAACACTTTCTTGAGCGGGAGCCGATGCTCGACGATGCTTCTATCCAGCTCGGGCATCTCGGTGTAGTCCTATGCAAAGCAATCCCGGTATTCTTTCAGCAGTGCAATCATCTCCTCTCGCAAAGCCAGATCCAACTTTTTGCTGATAAATGTCGGTCGTGGCTTATCCCCAGGACCGATGTCAACCTCTTCCAAGTCATCAGCTGACGTGAACCCATATCCAAGTTTGCCATCGTCTGAAAAATCAGCTGCGAACGCAAGCGAGTCTTCGTTATCCACAAGATCAGCGGCAAACACAGGGAGATGACAAGAAAAATTATTTGGCCAACCGCACGGGCTGGCCGCTTCCATAATTCCATCATCATTCGAAACCAAATAGTCGATGAGTGGCCAACTGCCAGAGCAGGCCATCGTGTGTACATGATGTAACAATTCCGAACCTAAACAGAATTTTTCTATTTTTTGGGGCCGATCGCTGGGACCGGCCTCTCTAATTCTATTACACCCCGTGGCATGCCAGGATGCATATATTCTGTGAGGCCAGTGGATAAGACCAGCCTCAGTCCGTTTTTTGTCGCCTCGATCCGATCACAGTCTTCCAGGGCGATCCCTGAGATCGGCTCTTGTCCTTCCGCATCCCAGGCGTTCATATCTGCGAGCGAGACCTCGCTGGAATCGTCTGCAGGGACCACTTCTACTTCATCGCCATCCCATTGAACGAGGTACTGATGCATTGTGGAAGGGATACAACAGTTGGCATGAATCTAGTCCCTCCCAAGCAGCACTGTATATGTACTCTTGCTGTTAACGATGAAGAACGAAGTCGGGATCGTCTTGCGGCCCACTGTCAGTTCCATGTTAAGAACCCCCATCGCCTCTGATGGCTGTCCATTAAAGTCATTAAGCATCACATTGGTCTTGATCAGATCGGCAGAAGAACGACCTAATCGGCGCAGCACAGAGTATGGCATCAGGTTAACTGCGGCACCAATGTCGACCAACATCCTGTTAACAGGCTTGCCATTGATGAAGCCCTTGAGATATAACCCCTTCAGGTGCTTGTAGCTCTTCTCCTTGGGCTTCTCGAAAATGATTGGCCGTGGGCCGAGATCCAGCTGCGCGATGGCCAATTCCTCCAGTTGTGGTGCTCGAAACTCCGACGGGAGTACGAACAGCATGTTCACATCAGCCGATGGCTTGTCATCGGCTTTTGTCTGCTTGGGGCGCCACTCTTTTCTCGGAGGGTGCCTTTCCTCCCTTCGCGGTCGTCTGACTTGCTCCACAAGATCCGGACGCGCTTTCCTCAGCACGTCGAGGTACTTTGCTTCTGCCTCTTCCAGATTGCGCAAGAGCTGCACCCTGCGCTTCTACGAGTGATTGAGCCCGTCAGGGCACCACCGTGGGCGATGGTACCTGTCTTCTTCCTCTAGCTCGGAATCACCCCTGGATGGGCGCCTCACATGGTCATCCTGACGTGTTCTGGGCCCCAAGCGCCGAAACACCGATGTCTCGTCCTGCTGGCGTCCTCGAGGCCTGCACTCCAAGCAATCATCTATAGTAGGCAATCGGCTCATGCCGGAATTCCAGCAATACATGAAGAACGGGCAGTGCCAGTGATCGCGTATAGCCTGGTGTCTCCCCAGTGTCCTTCCTGTGCGGTGCTCATACTCGTCCTCTTCCGATTCGTATCGGCGGCGCAACTTGTACTGGTACTAGTACTTTTCCAGAAGCCGATTAGAAGCTGGAAGCTGATTGCGGATGTGACGCACCTGCTCTTCAGTCACATGCTGCTGTTCCAACTTGCGTTCATTCTGCGGCCGTTTGCCAAAAGCGGCCTCTCTCCTCTGCTTGTCATGGCGGCGCATGGGTCCCACCATGTTGATCTGGAATGCCAAATCCTGGTCCTCGGATCCGAAGTCCGACAGCTCCACCATGTTAGCGTGTGGGAAGGACTTTGTGTCAACCTTCATAGTGTGTTGAGCCAGGATTAATCGGCCTTGCTCGATAGCCGATTGGATCTGATGACGCAGCAACTTGCATTCACCCGTGGCATGAGTAAACGAGTGGTGCCACTTGCAGTATAGCCTCCCCTGCAGCTCTTGTGCCGTTGGTAGCTTGTGATTTTCTGGGAGCTTCAGCTGTTTTTCCTTGAGGAGCAGATCGAATATCTGCTCTGCTTTGGTCACATCGAAGTCGAAGCCCTTCACAAGCCCCTGCTGCTTGATCCACTTGCACGGGACAGGGTTTGCCCCCCGAGTCCACTCTGCCACGGCCACTTCTTGCTCTTCACCAGAGTCATCAGATTCTTCTGCCTGGGCCATGTTTACATGGTGCTTGAACTTGTCCTGGTACAGCTCAGGATGATAATGCTCGTATGCCGTAAGCTTCTGTACCAGGTGCGCTAGAGATGTGAACTCCAACTGGAAAGCCGCATCCTTGATCGGCTTAGCAAGCCCGAGGACAGCCAGATCGACTGCCTCCTTCTCCGTGATGCACGACGAGTAGCATCGGTTCTTGACTTCTCTGAAGCGCTGTATATACTTCGACACAGTCTCTCCTCGCCTTTGCCTGACCTGGGCGAGGTCGGCAATTCCGGCTTCAGCAGCCTCCGAATGGTACTGGGTATGGAACTGATCTTCAAGCTGCCTCCAAGTTCGAATCGAATCCGGAGCCAGTGTTGCATACCATCCAAAAGCTGGGCCTGTAAGAGATTGGCCAAAAAACCGAACCCTCAACGGGTCCGACACTGAGATCATCCCAAGCTGCGTTAAGTATCGGCTCACATGCTCGATGGAGCTGGCTCTTTCTGACCCGTTGAACTTGGTGAACTCGGGAAGCCGATACTTGGACGGCAGAGGGATCAAGTCATAATCACTTGGATACGGCTTTGAATAGACGATCACTTTCCTCTTTGGCAGGATGCCGAACTGGTCTCTCAGTATTGCACTGACCTGCTCCACACTAAGAACTCCTGGGGCCGATGGCTCAGCACTCGGCCCAGTAGTGTACTTTGCCAGCCACGCTTGTTTCTCCGCGTCTGCTCCAGAAGCTCCTAGGTTTGCCATCTGCACCGAGCGTGTTGGACTGACGCTGTCAGGGATGTAGGCGCACGTGTAGCCGTGCGGGATCTCCTTGGGCGGCTCGGTGAGGAATTGACCTTCTCCAGGATCGCCGCCGATCTTATGGACGACGTAGATCGGCGAATTTTGTGGTCTTGGGGCCGCAAACGAGAACGGCAGCACCGGTCTAGAATGCAGCGTAGCTTCCTCTGTGTTACTCCCCAGGGTTGGCCCCGATGGGGAGTACTGGTTCTTGATTATCTCCTGGATGACGCGATGCGCCATGCGCTCAAGCTCGTTCATAAGGCTCTGAGAGTGCCGATGAAGCGCATGGGCCACCATGTAGTTCATCTCTTGACGCAGGGCCCTGGTGCGCTCCTCTGATGGTACAGACAGGTCCACGTTGTCGAGAGCGCCTTCAGGCGAGAACCCCTTCCACCTGATGCCATGGTTGCGGGTCTTCTCAAAAGAGCCGATGAGATCGGCTTCCAGCAGAGCTTTGATCTCATCGTACTTCTTCTTGCGTTCAGGAGGGAGCTCTTCATACGTGACGGGCTTGGGAGCGGGTTCTTGATCTTGAGCTCCAGTCATTGTTGTAGTGGACGTTGTTGCCGAGAAAGGTCCCACCGGGCGTGCCAGAATGTGTTGTCGATCGAAACCCACCGGCGAGCAGCGACGGGCAACACGAAGAGCCGGGAGGTTGCTGGGGCGCTGGCAGGCACTGCTCCCTCGTCGACGGCCCGCAATTCCGTCACGCACCCGGAGAATGTGTGAAAGCCGGGCGTGCCACCTGACCTATACCCGATCAGGAGGGTGTAGACGTGCTCCGAACAGTTTCCTGCGTACAAAGACACGTGTAAATGTAAGTCCGAGCTGTGGTCGGCTCCCCGGGACGACTCTTGCATCGGCTTTAAAGAGCCGATCAAGTCCCGGTGTCAGATGGGATCTGATTGTATCCAGATATGATAAATAATGCAAATAATTGTAAAGCTGCTTTAATTGAATCTAGCTAATCTAATCCACGATGATAAAAGCTTCACTGTTAGATCGGAACATCCTACACGTAACTAGGCCTAATGAACGTAACAGACCACTGAACCGTAACCCAAAACAGAGCCCTAAGAACTAGCAAGAGCCGATTCCCGGAACAATCCCTATCAAGGCTAAGATAAAGCATCTACTACGCCACCGGATCTTCCAATCCGTTTGCAAGGCCTAACCTAGCAGATATTACACAAACTCTTAAGAAAAGAGCAAACCATAACAAATTAGATCTACTAAACACAAAAGAAGCAGGGTGTTGCCTCTGTGCGACTAATTCTATGCGACAAGAACTAGCATAAGATTGAAACATGACTGCACAGAGACAACATGATGTTCGTAGATGATAAACAACGAAGCACAATGGATCTACTAAAAGCCATGCTACGAACATCGGGATAACTAGTACTACTCGCCATCAAAAACACTTCAGTACGAGTAATACCAAGGTAAAAGTAAGAACAATACTGCTCTGATCGCGAGGAGCGATCAGGGCACATGGCACTTACTTGGATGAAACCCTAGGATTAGGGGTGGCGATGCACCGAGAGTTGTTGTTTGTGAGACGTGATGACGCTCTCTTTCGTGAATAACAAAGGATACATATTTATAGTCCGGAGACTTGGAAAATAATCTAAACTAATCTTGTCCCGATTGGACTCTATCTCTAATCTTGAAGTAAATCTAAAGATACATGACCCATGTAGCCCAGATGCTCACGCAGGAGCCGATTTACAAGTCTTTTTCAGTCTTCTGCTTTAAGCACATCTTGATTTCGGCACATAAATTAATCCTGTTAATTTATGGCGATAACAGGACTACCCTAAATTTGGGCCCAAAGTATTTACCAGCAAACCACACGATAATTAGTCATCTGGCAAGATTCATCTGCTTCTATTGCTGCCCAACACCGTGACCCAATTACGATATAGCGTTGGGTTGTCTAAGCAAACGGCTATCCAAACTGATACAGTTCATGGGCCGTTCCTGGCTGTTGCTGGATTGTAGATGCGTAGGCTACGTACCATCCAGGTTCCCCCCTACGCCTCCCCGTGGAGCTGCATCGTGCCGCCGCCGGCAGCTCCTGCCTCCATCGGCCACTGCCCACCAGGCCATCAGACTCGCGCCTCCTACCAGCCCCTCGACTCCGACGGACCCCTGCTTGGAGCTGGACTGCTCGAGGTGGCCCCTCGCGGCCGCGCCCTGACCCAGCCGCTCGGCGTGGCTCCGCACTCCGCAGCCCCGCACCAAGTTTCCTTCATGCGTGACACTTGGAGTTATTAATAGTTATTTTTTTTATTGCAGAACTATCAAACTTGGAGAAAGCCATGAGTTGTAGATATATCATAGTTTGTTTTGATGACATTGCAAAAGCTACATTTGTAATAAAAATTTGTACAATATACTTTATTTATTGTTAAATTTTCAATGAGTTTTGTTTGTACACATACTCCTTGCCTTATTATCATATATTGCGCTGACCCCACATTGAACATTATGTATGCCGTGGCCAATAAATGAGTCCTTTTCATCACTAATACTTCTTTTTTTATATAATTTCTTCGATATACCCAATTGTCTACTCGCGATGCTATATAGTGTCATCACATTCATGGCACTTAGTGAATTTTTTTTTGTATGGGCTTCTTTGTAACACTTAAATTGTAACATTTTTTTATATGTGTTACAAAATACTACTATCCTTGTAACATTTTAGTGTGTGTGTTACAGTAAATATTTTCTGTAACACAATTTTACATAACAAGTGCTATGTGTTACAGCATTTATTTGTAACACATATCTATGTGTTCCTATTAAATTTCTCTGCAACACAATGATGAATGTGTTACAGGAGTGTGTTACAATATCTTCGTTATGTAGCCAGAAACACAATTAGTTGGAGGTTTCAAACGATTTTGTTTATTGTGTCTTCAATACAGTTGCCTAACGGATAGTGATTGTGCCCTAAAAAATCACTACCAGTTTAAGGCTCTAATTGATATTTGGCCACAGTCACCTGGCGGCTAGCAAGACCCATCACACACTTGTTCATCGGCTAATAAATACCTTTCACTCCTATAAAACCGATTTGTAGAAACACCTGGACTTTTTTTAGGGACGGAACAAAATTTCACCATTCTCACAAATATTGCTTAGTTACTGTAGCAACCGACCCGCCTCTAAAGATATATTTGTACGGGGTGACGGCGCTAAGCGGCGGCAGCGCAGGGCCTGGGCCGTGGGGGCAGCGGGGCACAGCAGCCAGCGGCGTGTGCGGCCTGCGGCGGACGCGGACGCGGCGGCCGGCGTGGCGCGGACACGGCGCATGGAGGTCTACGGCGCGTTCGGCGGTCCGCGGCGAGCACGGCGAGCGGCGGCGGGCACAGCGGTCCGCGGCGAGCATGGCGGGCGGCGGCGCGGGCGGCGGCGCGCTCGGACGCAGGCTGTGGCGCGCGCGGTGGGCACGCGGGCCGCAGCGGTCTGCGGCGAGCGCTTCGGGCTGTGGCGAGCGCGGTTGCGAGCGTGGCGCCGGCAGGGATCTAGGGCGTGTACTACATGAAGGACGAGGGCTGCTGGGGTGATTTACTGATTCTATTTGAGCACGGCTTCGCTAGGCCTGGAAGATGCTCGGCAGCACATAAGCTTTGCCACTCCCAACGCCCGTTCCTCCATCGCTTCATCCTCGTCTTCTTCGACGACATCCTCATCTACAGCGACACGTGGGCGGACCACCTGCGCCACCGGCGCCTAGTCTTCACCGCCCTCCAACAGCACCACCTCTACGTCTGTCACACCCTGAAATTTTTAAATTTCAGGATGTCATTAAAATTAAAAATAAAACAATATTTTTCTCATAATTTTAATATTTTCTCAACATTTATTTTCTTCACAGGGAATTTAGTATTTAGTATGTAAATACTAAAATAATTGGTTGTTTTCAAAAATTAAATAAGGTTGTTCTTTTGTGTTGCATGCATGCCGCAATGCATTATTCCATTGCTTGTTGTTCAACTCAAGTTTGAATTCTCCTGAATTTAAATTTGAATTGAATATGTTTGAATCTATTTCAAAAGAAAATGCAAAACCTTTCTCCCTCTCCCCATCTCTTTTCAGCCCAGCCGGCCCAATCCCTCTCTCCCTTTTTCATTCCCTTTCTCATTTTTTCCATTCTTTCCTGCGGCCCAAAACACCTCCACGCGCCGGCCCACTCCCTTTCCCTGGCCCAACCTGGCCTCCCATCCCTTCCTTTCCTCCCTGCCACCGACAGGTGGGGCCCACCTGTAGGGGCCTTCCCCTTCCCCGTGCTCACCGCGGACTCTGGTTGAGTCCGGACGCCACCCGAGTCCCGCGCCGCCTCGGGCGTGGCCCGCACGCCAAGGCCCTCCTCCGGCCTATAAAAGGCGCCGCCCTGTGCTCCTGGAACCCTACCGAGCCTCAGCCGCCGCCCAACCCGCGCAAAACCCTAGCACCGCCGCCATTGACGAGCCCGAGCTCGGAGCTCCGCGTGGCGCCGTTGCTCCGCCGTGCCCCCGTCGTGCTTGAGCCGCTACGAATTTTCGCGCCAAGGTAGTGAAGCTCGCCGGAGCCCCCGTCTTCTCCCTCCCTCTCGCTCTGTTCCGCCCAGAGCTGCTCGCCGGAGTACCGCGTCGCCGCTCCGCCCGCCATCCGCCGTGCCTGCGCCGCGCACAGAGCCCTGATCGAGTCTGCTTGGACACGCTCTCGCTCCTTGTCCCAAAACCCGCGCCAAACCCTGTCGGAATCACGTTTTATGCGATGCGCCAGCAATGCGCCGCCGCCTAGTTCGCTGCCGGTAGCCCTGCGCCGCAGCCAGCTCCGCCGCCGCTTCGCCCAAACCGATTCGAGCCGCCGGATCTTGATCCAAGGTCCAAAACGGATCTAAACAGTCAACCCAGGGAATACCGGTCAACCCTAGGGCATTTTGCAAAAGAGACCCTAGGTTTTGAGGAAATCAACGCGCCGTCCATTGCAGTTCAAAACTATTTCTGTTTTAGTCCAAATCTTTACAGAAAACACCCCGAGGTTTTCTAAAATCAAGCCCGCCGTCCAAAGCTTTAGTTTTTGCTTGCTAGCCCCTATAGTTTAGGTTTTATCTCGTTTTAGTCCATGGATTCTTTAGAGCTAGCCTCTGGAAGTTTAGATCTATCGCAAACAAGTCCTTGGAACCATGTTTTAGCCATAACTTTTTTGTTTTAACTCCGTTTTCATCGATTCTTGCGCTCACGTGATCCTTGCAACGTGTGCGATAGCTTTATGACCTTGTTATCCTCTGTGAACACAGTTTGCTTTGTCTTGCAAATCTTTCCCGCTAGTCTTCAACTCTATAGTTAATCGCAACTAGATCCCTGAAGCACCGTTTAGTCAATAGAATCGCCGTTTTAGTTCTGTTTTCCGCGTTTTTTGCGCTCTCGTAACCGTAGCAGCGAGCCCGATCCTTTAGTACAACCTTTTAATGCTTTTATATGATTGGTGTACTATTCTTAGTGGTTTTTGTTTGTTGCTTTGTATGTTTGCTCAATGATTGCTTCGAATAGAAGGATCGCTGTTCGAAGATTGAAGAATCAAGATTTCCATGTAAGCCAGAGCGGAAGAGCAGTAAGAGTAGCTTTTCTTTGGAGAAAGGCAAGTGACCCTAACCATCTTTCTGTCTTTGCTTATTTACAAGAGTATTATGATGATTTAATTGGAACATGGAGAACCACCCAAGAAAACCGTACAACCACAATACTACATGGCTCTAGTCTTGGCTGATTAATTAGAGACTCTAGCTTGTGACAGTCTTACCAAAAGGGCAAGAGGGGATACATCGATGGGGTATAGCTCGGTCCTCTTGGGGCAATTGGTATTGTTTAATGGCCTTTGGCAAGGTATCACCTCATTAGGGCAGTGTTATGACCACTTTGGCTTGAAACCTTAGCGGATTGTCATGGGTTAGGGAATCTTTGTAAAGGCCTCGTAGCGTCCCTATGCAATCACACCTCGCAAGTGTGATACTGTGCCTAGCTAGCACATTGCGTGGTTGGGTTTAAAGTTCTTCAGAATTTTTACGCGAATTGTGGTGAAAGTGTACAACCTCTGCAGAGTTAAAACTAACCGGTTAGCCGTGCTCACGGTCAAGAGCGGTTTAGACCCTCACATGATTAATAAACTTAAAGATGGATATAAAGCACATTCTGGTTATTTCTTGTGGCCTTACTGAGTACCAACCATAAGTGTACTCACCCTTGCTTACTGCTGCTCAGAAGGGAAAATTGCTGAGAAGTATTTTGAAGATGATGCTGAGTTCTAGGCGTGCGCAACCCCCAGTCGATTGCCTGTGAAGTTTGAAGCCTTCGTTTCCAGGATAAGCTGTATAACTCTGATTTTTTTAATTGTTGTTTTTACGTGATACTGTTACTGATTATTCACTTATAATGTCTCTATATGTATGAAACTTGATCCTGGCACACATATGGATATGCATTCGGTTTTGTTCTTAAAACCGGGTGTGACAATGTCAAGTGCACCAAGTGTGCTTTTGGCGTTGACTCCATCCACTACCTGGGGCACATCATCTCGGCCGATGGCGTGGCCATGGACCTGGCTAAGGTCCAGGCAGTCCGCGACTGGCCTCGACCATGGTCTAGACATGCCGTTCGAAGCTTCCTCGGCCTAGCGGGATACTACCGCAAGTTCGTCCGCGACTACAGCTCCATCGCGGCACCGCTCACTGCGCTACTGTGCAAGGAGGGGTTCCTCTGGACAGAGGAAGCCACGATGGCTTTCGAGGCCCTCAAGCTCGCCATCATGTTGGCACCGGTGCTGCGCCTCCCCGACTTGACGTAGGACTTCACCGTCGAGTGCGACGCGTCCACTTACGGGTTCGGTGCCGTGCTCCTGCAAGAACAGCAGCCAGTGCCTTTCTTCAGCCGCCCGATTGCTCCTCGTCACTGTGCCCTCGCCAACTACAAGCATGAGCTGATTGGGCTTGTCCAGGCGATTCGCCACTAGAGGCCATTTCTCTGGGGTTGCCGGTTTCTGGTGCGTACTGACCACTACAGCTTGAAATTTCCCTTGGATCAACACTTGGCCACAATTCAGCAGCACCACTGGGTCGGGAAATTGCTGGGTTTCAACTTTGCCGTGGAGTACAAGCCGGGCGCCACGAACATCATCGCCGACGCCTTGTCCCGGTGCGACATGGAGGAAGGCATGCTGCTCGCCGTCTCGAGCCCCCGTTTCGACTTCATCAACCGGCTACGACAAGCGCAGGACTCGGATCCGGCCCTATCCACCATCAGGGACGAGATCACCGCAGGGCATCGCACAGCGCTCTGGTCCATCATCGACGGCATGGTCGCCTTCAATTCTGGCCTCTAGATCACGTCGTCGTCGCCGCTACTGGCTGAGCTCATGGCCGCTGTCCATGAGGACAGCCACGAAGGAGTGCAGCGCACATTGCACCGCCTTCGCCGGGAGTTCCATGCGCCAAACTTGTGACGCATCATCCAGGACTACGTCCGCACATGTGCGACATGCCAGCGCTACAAGTTGGAGCATCTTCATCCAGCGGGACTCCTTCTGCCACTGCCGGTGCCGTCGGCGGTGTGGGCAGACCTCAGATTGGACTTTGTGGAGGCGTTGCCGCGCGTTGGGGGCAAGTTTGTATATTGACGGTGGTGGATCGCTTCAGTAAGTACTGCCATTTCATTCCGCTCACTCATCCATACTCGGCGGAGTTGGTGGCGCAGGCGTTCTTCACCAACATTGTACGGCTCCACGGCGTGCCCCCAGTCGCTGGTCTCTAACCGCGATCCCATCTTCACATTGGCGTTCTGGCGTGAGCTGATGCGGCTCATGGGCACCAAGCTACACATGACCACGGCTTTCCATCCCTAGTCCGATGGTTAGACCGAGGCGGCCAATCGGGTCATCGTGATGTACCTACGCTGCTTCACGGGAAATCATCCCCGGCAGTGGCTCCGATGGCTCATGTGGGCAGAATTCGTCTACAACACCGCCTACCAGTCCTCGCTCAAGGACACCCCGTTAAAGATCGTGTATGGGCGCGATCCCTATCCATCCGATCCTATGAACTTGGCGAAACTAGGGTGGTGGCTGTCGCGCAGAACATGGCGGAACGGGATGAACTCTTAGCGGATGTACGCTACCGCTTGGATTAGGCGCAGGAGATCCAGAAATGACACTACAACAAGAACCACCGCGCTGTCTCCTACGACGTCGGTGATTGGGCGTGGCTTCGCCTCCGCCACCGTACCCTGACGTCCCTACCCTCGGTCATGAAGGGGAAGCTAAAGACTCGCTACTACAGGCCCTACCGCGTCGCCGAGATCATCAATGACGTCGCCGTTCGCCTGGTCCTGCCTCTGCGCGCATGACAGCACGATGTGTTCCACGTCGACCACCTCAAGAAGTTCGTGGGTACACCTCCGGAGGCACCACCACCACTGTCGGATGTCCACCATGGTGTGGTGGGTCCCGAGCCAGAATGCACGGTATGCGCACGCCTGGCGCGTGGCGTTCGGCAAGTCCTCATTCGGTGGAAGGGTGCGCCCGCGTCGGCAGCTATGTGGGAAGAGATCGATGGCTTCACCGAGCACTACCTGGCCTTCCAGCTTGAGGACGAGCTGCTCGTCGATGGGGGGGGAGTCATGTGGGGCCGACACTACACCCGCTGGGGCCGCCGCAGCAACGCCTCAGGATCCGATCAAGCCGCAGCCATCGCGCCGTGATCTGTTGGCGGCGCCATCAGTTCCTAAATTTTAACGTGTGATCTCCAGGGTTGTTGGAGAAGACACTATAACTAGTAGACGTAATCAGGGATTGAGAATTAAGCAAGAACTACCAGTTCCCCTAATCTCTCTCTCAATCTCAATCTCATCCCCTTCACCATTGGTTCGTAGGAAAACAACCCCGGCGACTCTACCTGCCTAGGCTACGAACTCCGTAGTCGGGGACCCACTGTCTTGGGCCCCAACGCCCTTGACAACCTCCCCCTGTTATGGCTCTCATGCATATTCTGCATTTGAAATGTATAATTATTGCATCATTAGTCAGCTGTCAATATAAAATTTCTGCCATAACTTCATCCAACTTACCACTTTATTAATGTAAAGGAAAACTCATTAGTACATCATACAGCCTTATTTTGATACGAACTCTAATTATCAAAGTGATTTGAGGGCCTTAAACATACTTGGTATACGACTCGATACACACCATTTGCTTTTGTTGTTTGTTACATAAAGATTAAACACATATGCACTTCCCGACCGAAGATTCAAGATATGCATCACCTCACATGTTTTAGTTTTTAGTAGTGATTGTTCTCCCAGAACTGAGCCTGGAGCCAATCGATTGTCCCCTTCTCCACTTGGAATGCCTTGGCCAAAACATCATCAGAGATTGGCGGCTTTGATCCAAATACTGCGTTGGCAATGGTAATGGCCCCAGGGTTTTGGCTGCTGAGTGCAGCAATAGCAACCGCTGGCTTGTCATAGACGGGGTTGAACTGGAAATGGATGAGCCCTTCGGGGAATACAAACACATCACCCTTGTTGAGAACCTTGGCGAAGAGTTTGTTTGGGTTGGAGGTGACAAACCCGACGTACAGGGTGCCTTCAAGCACCGTGAGGATCTCAGTGGCACGTGGGTGGGTGTGCGGTGGGTTCTCACCTAAGGGAGCATAATCTATACGGGCCAGAGAGATGCCAAGAGTGTTGAGGCCAGGGAGCTGCATGACATTGATCAAAGTGACATTAGACCCCACCTTGCTCTTCATGGTGTCCCTAGGCTTGTCAAGGTTGGCTGCCTTGAAGAAGTCATCTGCACTAACAACCATGGGGTCCTTGCACACGAATCCATTCACCTTCACTGTATGGATTATAGAAGCCAAATAGATACACAGACATAAGAAATTGGGCTGTGCATATAAATGTTTGCAGTGTGTATTTGTGTATTTTAACGAATGACTACTGTCTGATAAGTGACTTATAGCATAACAAGAACATTAGAAAATGACATAAACTAAGTGCACACATACCAGGACAGTGCAGGTCGGCAACACAAAAGTCCTGGAGCGGGCTAGGATCAGAAGCAATGACCTGAGAGGCCACCAATGCTAGAAAAACTGATATAAGGAAGTAAGAGGAGGTGGCCATTTGGTTAATTGAGCACAGGTGGGTGTGTTTGTTTTGCTGATGGTTCGCTATGGAGGGAGATGGATGTGCTTATATAGCCACAGCACGCGGCAGCGTGAACTTGTGAGAGACTGAACCAGTCAAGTTGAGCCGACCAACAGAAGAATTGGTCTCCGGGTGTGGTAGAGAACCTGCTGATGAAACTACGTAGTATACGCAGTTACCTTTATGAACTCTTCAAAGCTACACCAACTTTAAATTTAATCGTTTTTACTCTGCCAACTAACTATTCTGACGTGGTCTCTTTTGCTCTAGCAAAACTTTTTAGTAAAATGATACCTGTTCTTTTGCTCATGTATGTTGTGTTGCGTATTCAAGATTGTTTATCTTAGCGTGGTACCAGTCACCTATATGTTAGCTTACAATACTCACTAGTACTGCTTGACTTTTCTAGTAGACACGGATGAAATGGTCTCTGTATCAACCTTTCAAAGCTAGCTTTCTATTACTACTGTAATATAATCTGACGTTTGGGGGGGGGGGGGGTGACTTGTGCGTGTTTTGGGACACTCTGAGCTCAACCTTAAGCACACCTTTGCAAATGGACTTTGTCATTGTCTCTTACCATCCGATCCATTGAAACCTTGTTACTCTGATTAGTGACCCTCAGCTTCTACATACACCGACCAGGGGAGTGCGCACGACCATCGTACGTGTGAATTGTGTGCACAAGGATTTTGAGACTGTTAGGGTTTATATTTATTACCATGTTGTGAACATCATGCACATTTCCACATTTGAAATCATGGGCAACCACACCATGATTGAGGCATCGTATAAAATTTGTAGGAAGAATTTAAGAAATTTATCGTTTTATTAATTAACATAATATAGGGGTCGAGCACGACACATCATATGTTATTAATGATTACATACGAAGCCTATTTTTTCAACGATTTCAAGGCCGGAAACGTAATTGGTATAGAACTATGAACGCAGTGAGGGGCTGTTTGGTTGCCGCCGCAACTCGCCATGAGTAAAGTGAGGCAGCCACACCTGTCCGACTGGTGTTTGGTTGTCTAGTAAAATTTGGCTGCCACACATTTATTTGCTTGTCGTTTTGCTTCTGTTCACTTATCCTTTAGCTGGTGGCGAGTGTGGTGAGTTGCGGCAGGTGAGGCAAGCTTTCTCGTTGCCTCGGCCGTGGCGACGCTACTGACGCCACACTGTGGCGTGGCTGACTGAGGCTAAACCAAACATCCCCTGAAACTTCATTTTGTTGGTTGTTACATAGAGATTGAAATAATCCTTGGAAACTCTCTATACGCATCTTCTTATATATCCATAAAGTTCCGCCTTTTAGTATTGATTATTATTATTCTCATAGAAATGTGAGATCAATTGCAACGGATGGGTGGGTGGGGTTGGGGTGGGGGGCGGGGCAGGGGCAGGGGCGCGGGGCATCCCCACCTGATTCATTTTCTTCATTGAATCGGTGCACAGATTGTTCAAAGGGTTGCAGCTCTACAAACCAGGTTTCTAAAAGGAAGTGAGTTTGGTCCAAATACTGCATTGGCAACGTTAATAGCCCTAGGATTATGACAACTTATAATATAACTTGAGTTGTATGAGATAGTATATAGTCATACTATATGTAGGGTACAACTAGTAAATGATCTCGTCATCCTAAATGGTCTTAAATTAATAATATATAAAATATGAAATTTTAGATCTTACCATTACAACTTTGATATGGAACTACTCTACATCCGAGGTTGTTTGAAAATAAATCAAAACTTGTGGATTTTGAAACTAGAGAACTTATAATAATTTTTTGGACTATTAAATGACCTTAAATGAAAAAGTTATCAACTATAAAATTTTAGATCTTCGTCAAGCTCTACAATTTTGGTATAAAATTTATCTTTATCCGAGATCATATAAAAAATTATAATTTTTTGTGTAATACCATTTGTAGGGGCGGATCATTGCCGTCACCCGCCCCTAAAAATCAATTTTCAAAGGCAGGTAATGGTGTCACCCGCCCTAAAAAATGATGGTCATTTCTAGGGGTGGGTGATGGCATTACAGGGACGGGTGACGCCATCACCCGCCTCTAAAAATATATTTTCATGGATGAGTTAGTTGCTACAGTAACCCCGCTCTCTTTGTAGGAGCGGGTTACTTTTTGACCTGCCCTTGAAAAATGGGGAGTGTTCCTACAAATCTTTTTTTGTAGTTGTGACTCCAGTGCCCTACCTATTTGACCATTTGCCACATATACAACAAATCACAATTATCTGTTGCGGGCTCAAAAAAACCCATGTGCTACACACACACACACACACACATATATATATATATATGTAAAATGGGCTTGTAATAATTATTGTTTTATGCAATCAGACCAACAAAACATGAAAACATATTCTTGAATAAATTGTATACAATGTTCACTTTAAATAATTATCCAAAGAGGGCAGTAACCCTCGCAAGTACACAATAACATTGGCGCAGTACATAAATACTCGCCATTTATTTTACCAAACATAGCATATAAACTAAAAATAGGTAATTGTATACAAAATGCATGTAAAACAAACATTTTCATACTAGAAACCCATGCTTGATTTGATTTAGTTGTGGTTGTCCTGCCAGAACTGAGCCTGAAGCCAATCAATTGTCCCCTTCTCCACCTGGAATGCCTTGGCCAAAACATCATCGGAGATAGGCGGTTTTGATCCAAAGACTGCATTGGCGATGGTGATAGCACCAGGGTTTTGGCTGCTGAGCCCAGCGAGTGCGACCGCTGGCTTGTCGTGGATGGGGTTGAACTGGAAGTGGATGAGCCCTTGGGGGAATACGAACACGTCACCCTTGTTGAGGACCTTGGCAAACAGGGTGTTGTTTGGGTTGGAGGTGACAAACCCAACATAGAGCGTCCCCTCGAGCACCGTGAGGATTTCAGTAGCGCGTGGGTGCGTGTGCGGGGGGTTCTCACCTAATGGCGCATAGTCGATGCGAGCCAGAGAGATGCCAAGAGTGTTGAGGCCAGGGAGCTCCATGGCGTTGATCAATGTGACAATAGACCCCACCTTGCTATCCTTGGTGTTCTTGGGCTTGTCAAGGTTAGCTGCCTTGAAGAAGTCATCAGCATTCACGGCCATGGGATCCTTGCAAACAAATCCATTCACCTTCACTGTTTGCATAGAAGAAGCAAAATAGATATACAAGATCAGAAACTGGGTGGCGCAAACGATAACAAGTTTCACTGTACAAATAGAAGAAGCAAAACACATACACAATAATATATATGTACCCTCTGACAGATGATTACCGTTTTGATTTTTGTTTATTGCATTAACATCAAAACTACATGAATTACAGCAAGTGCAAGCATGCATACCAGGAGAGTGCTTGTCTGCGACGCAGAAGTCCTGCAGAGGACTAGGATCAGAAGCATTGCCCAGACATGCGACCAATGCTAGAAGAACAGCTAGAAGGAAGTAGGAGGATGGGGCCATTTTCTTTCGTCTCGTGCCTTTTCTGTTGGCGTTCTTTGCAGTAGGCCAACCAGCTACTTGTGTTTGTTTTTTGTTGATGCAGGGAGATGGGATGTGCTTATATAGCCATAGCATGCACGCAGCTGCTTGAACTTCTGAACAATTGAGCAAGTCAATAAGTTGAATGGACCAACAGAAGAAATGATCTCTGGTTGCTAGCACCTGCTGACGAAATAAGGAGCTATATGAACCTTTCAAAGCATATCATTGTCAATATCTTTACACGGCAGTACCAAATCTGATCGGGTCGCTTTGCTCCTTGGCCAAAGATGGAATACTCATACCCGTTCCTTACTTTGTGTTGAGTGTCATACAAAAGATTTCTTTCCCTTTTCAATTTGAAATCTCAGACTTTAAAAATTAAAAGTTATACCCTCCGTCCCTAAAATAAAGTCATGTAGGAAAAAGACTCAGACATATATAGCCATATTATGCATATCGTACATACTAAATATGATAACAATGACAAGGATTCTTGGATAATTTTAATCACAGAATGATTGTCTTTTAGGATTACTTGGTCGCCATTGTGTTGGAGTGGTTACATTTTGTTTGGTTACTTAATTAATATTGCAAGTTAAAGAATGAAATAGTCCTCCATCAATAGGTACCAGATCAAAAGGTACGTGGTCTGACTAGTCACCTTCTTGACTTTGTTCTATCACAACACCATCCTTACCTGCTCCTCAGGCAACATCCAAGCAGCTGCGTTCATGAAAAATTGTATTTAGTTAGGCCAAGCATATGACCGCGGCCGGCCTGTGGCGCTGTGATATATGCATGTAAAATGATACACATTATGCATCTTTTTGTGTGCGAAAGAGGATACACATGTATCACAGACTCAAGTAACAGATTTGATGTGTTCTCTTTGCTGTTATCAAGACATTAGAAAAAAAAACTATGCCTTTTTCCGTTTTTTGAGATGCAAGTTCAAGGTGGTCACCTTTTCTAAAAAAATATTTTAAATTAGGGAGTAGAGTACATAAGGGAGATTTCTAGTAATCACAAAAGTGCTCAAGATCCCCAGAAAATTTTTTAAAGCAGGTAAGTGTTTGTTAATTATTACTAGTTATTAATGTTGTCGATATGGTTCAAAAAGAAATTAAAATAACAAGTGACCTCATTCTTATTTACAAATTAGTTGACAGAAAAAATGCTAATATATATATGTAGAAGATCCAATTTTCTAAAATGGAGAGAGTCACACGATATATGAGACCCTGGCAAATGCGGGCACGGTGGTGGATGTGAAAACTAGAAAAATGGACCGGTGCTTCGGTCAATCTATTGCGCTCAGATCACATACATAAGAGGGGATGAACTTGTCAATTTAGCAGTCGTGCACGTTTTACTTTTGGGTCACACACCTTGGCATGATCCCTGACCACCCGATGAGTAATAGAAGATTTAGTCCAGTACAATGCATCCGTACCAACAGGGGTAGAAGTTGTATAAGAGTAACTGTCGCAAGCGCTTTACTTTTGAGTTATTCAGGCGAGGCTTCAATCTGGTATGTGGTCAAACCAAGTTACGTGTCCACGATCTGCCTATTTAACTCTTTGACTTGTTCATATCACACCCTTATCTATGCTGTCCTTCTGAGGCAACTTGGATCTGCAACATGCATGTGAAAGTGCTCTTGAATTTAGGCCAACTATTCTTCTTAATGACATATAAGAACTACAAGATTAATTAGGTAATAGCTAATCGTGCCTTAATGCACATAACTCAATATTATTTAAAATACTGATATTACATAAACGCAAAATCCATTTTATTTATTCAGAATTAAATCTAAATCATGATTGTGCACATCCACATAAAGATTATTTCTCCATTAATCTTATTATGGGAGACCTACAGTGATTAATTTGTTCCCTTATTACTAGACTAGTTTTAACTTACAATATCCTGAAGCACGATCAGTGTTGGCGGCCTTGTTTTCTTGGCATCATTAAGCTGCCCATGGAAGACAATAGCAGTCACGTCGGGGAAATCTATTTATCTCGCACGTGGCTGCGAACAGAGATGTTGTAGAAGGATGCGATGCTCGCTGCTACTGTGTTGTTGCCGCCAAGTTCAGGGTCTGGATTGCTGGGCCGGGTCTTGTATGGTGGGTCTACGGAATTCGAAAGAGGGACCTTGGGCAGCGGCCGATGATCGGCGCGGTGGCGACGGGTTGTGGACATGGTAGGGAGGCGCGGCCGGTCGTGAGCTGTGGCGGACAACCGGGGGGGGGGGGTCATGGTGAACACCGCCGAGGATGAAGATAGAGGGCAGCAGCTATGGTTGATCCGGCGGCTGGGAGCCGCTGGAGACGGAGGAGGGCATGGCGAGGGCGAGATCTTCTACGACGCATCAGGTGCGTGCATTGTAAATAATTGCATCCGTCACGTCAGCCGAAAAGCCCTCACGGCGGCAAGGTCTGTGATGTGCTTGATGTTAGGCGGGGAAAACCTCACCGAGATAATCATGTACGCCTCGCATAATTTGCAAGTTCTGGGTGGCCAAAGTAACTTGGCGGCTCCTCAAGACCCGTCACACACTTGTTCATTGACGAGCTCGTCGCACGTCTGCACCATTCTAGTTAACCAGTTCACGTTCCAATTTGACCCTTGAGGTCGGGGCCGGAAACACTTCATATGTATTGGGAGGGATTGAGGTGGAAAGTTTGTTTATTTTCCCTGCCAATCCATACATATTGGAAGGGAATGGGTTCACCAAAACAAATTTTGTACGAGCTCCATGTAATTCACTTCAATTTTCAAAGGAGGAATGGTACAACAGTGTCAACGAGTCAGCAGTGACAATATGTGAGTACATGCCATTTATTTTATTGATCATAACATCTAGAAACTCAAAACGTGTAGTAATATGCAAAATACATATAAAGCAAACACTGGACGTAAATTAAATATTATTTATCTAGTTGTTTATCTAGTTGTGATTGTTCTCCCAGAATTGGGCCTGGAGCCAATCAATTGTCCCCTTTTGCACCTGGAATGCCTTGGCCAAGACATCATCTGAGATTGGTGGTTTTGACCCAAACACCGCATTCGCAATGGTAATAGCCCCAGGGTTCTGGCTGCTGAGCGCGGCAAGAGCAACTGCTGGCTTGTCGTATATGGGGTTGAATTGGAAATGGATGAGCCCTTGTGGGAATACAAACACATCACCTTTGTTGAGCACCTTGGCAAATAGCTTGTTGTCTGGGTTGGAGGTGACAAATCCAACGTAGAGTGTCCCCTCCAGCACAGTGAGGATCTCTGTGGCACGTGGATGTGTGTGTGGTGGATTCTGACCTAGTGGTGCATAGTCAATACGGGCTAATGAGATGCCCAGGGTGTTCAGTCCAGGCAACTGCATGACATTGATCAACGTAACATTGGATCCAACCTTGCTCTTCGTGGTGTCCATAGGCTTGTCAAGGTTAGCTGCCTTGAAGAAGTCATCTGCGTTCACGGCCATAGGATCCTTGCAAACAAACCCATTCACCTTCACTGAATAGATAGACAAAGATAATTGTAAGAAAATTAGGTTCAGTACATAATGATGTTTTTTGTATATAGGAGAGATGTATGTTCTAACAAATGATTAAGCATCGATTTAGTTAATTAAGACATCATTGCTTAAAGCGTGTATATTCATACCAGGAGAGTGTATGTCGGCGACGCAGAAGTCCTGGAGTGGGCTAGGGTCAGAAGCAATGGCCACAAAAGTGACCGTTGCTAGAAGAGCTGCAAGAAGAAAGTAGGAGGGAGCCATTTGGATTTCTCTTGCTTTTATGTTTGAGCTCTCTGAAGTAAACTGTCTGCTGCTTGATTGTGTTTGTGTCTGTCTTGTTGATGTTTTGGGCGTGGCAATGGTGTGCTTATATAGGGTCTGCCACTGCAAGAGGCAAAGTCTAGCTATGTTGAACCTACCAACAGAAGAAACGGTCTCTGGCTGTTAGAAGTTGCTGATGATGCAATGAAGAACATTTCAAAGCAGCCACACTTTCAATATTTTAAACCATGCTAACAAATCTGACGTCTTCTCTTTGATCGTATCACACATATAAAAATATATGATCTTTCTTGAGTAATGCTATTTGGATGCTAGTCAAAGATGGTTACATTTTTTAGAAAGTAAATTTTAAATTAGGGAGTAACCAAAATACGTGCTATTCCTAGTAATCACAATAATGGTGCTCGAGAGAACCCCAAATGAAAGATTACATGGTGTTTGGTTCGGTTATTTTTCAGCGTGATCCAATCACACCGTGAGCTGATACCGTTGATTCTGTTTGTTTCACCTTAAACGGGATCCGATAATTGGATAATCGATATCGCACCTTCAGCGAGTCGACTACGCCCGATTTGAGCGGTAAGCGATCCCTCCCGCAGGGACGCATGACACCGCATTGCTTCCCACTTCCGCGCCGCGCCGCTGGTAATACGAGCGGTTGTGGATGCTCCCCTATGCTACAAATCTCCCGATTCAACTCTCGGGCGCTTGCACACTTGGCCATCAACGCTCGTATAGTCACGTCTCAAGTCTCGCTCGTACGCACAATGCCTAATCGAGTCTGGTGATAGCCCTATCTGCTCAAGGGTGAGCTGCAAGCTATCCAGACCATCCATGGCTAAATCGAATATTCGAGCTCCTCCGCCCAAAACCAGGGCCGCACGATTGCCGAAATCTCTACTTTGGTGTTGGTCAAAGTGAGCCAAGAACAAGAAAATTTAAAACTGAGATGGGCATTTCTAATCTAACTAAGAAGAACTGAAGTTGCCTCAGCAAATTTACTTCAGCATCCATATAAAATCCATTGTTGTGGAGCACTAAAAAACAAACCTTATAACATCCTTGCTTTGTACCTAAGTACCTAACATAGGTCACAAATTTTCTTACGAAATAATAGATCATAAATAATCTTCTTATTGTCATCCATGATCAATTGAGTCCTACCTAGAAGATCAATGTCATTTCCAACATTTACTTGGCCAAAATTTTGTTGGAGCAGTTACTTCCACGACTTGATCCAACACATCCATACCAAAGATGGGGGGAGGGTAGATATCACATACACATGTTGAACAATTAAGTCTTCTATATCAGTACCAGATCAATAACCATGTGGTTAGCCGAGTCAACTTCTTGACTTGTTCATATAAAACCCTGACTTGCTCCTTCAGAGGCAATAAGCAGCTACATATCAAAAGGGATGGTTAGTTTGGTGTGTGTGTGTGTGTGTGTGTGTGTGTGTGTGTGTGTTTGGTTTGGGGGGGGGGATATAGCTAGGAAAGGTTCGAGTGGAAATGACAGGCACATTTGTGTGAGAAAACCAGTTTAAGCCCATATGGACCTAGACAACGTACTACAGAACAGAGTTTTAGTAACACCAACTTGTGTTACTGATGCTTAATTAAAGTGTTACTAGATCTCCTAGTAACATATCCTATTAGTGTCACAATATCCAATGTTACTACTATCTGATCTATTGGAACACAAGACATGTGTTCTTTTATATCTAGAAAAGTGTTACTACTCTATAACATGATTTTTTTATCTAGTGGAACATTTGTTAGTGTTACAATAATTATGTACTGTAACATTTTTCTTTATCTCTAGTAACACTTTTTGTTGTGCTAGTAGCACTTTGAGAGGATATAGTTTGGAATTTTAGGAATACATGGTTTGTAACACATGCTTTATCTATTGTAACACATTTAAAATTTCAAGTAAGCAGCAATTATTAACATGCAAACCAACTATAGCCTAAATGTATATTTTGGAGGAAACATAACACATTGCACAATCACTCAAATCATGGATTTCAGTAGTCATAGAAAGTTGCATTGATTGTAGGAATGTAACATAGTCTTTGTTCAAATAATGCAAAGTATATTTACACAATAATATGATAAAGAAGAGCAAATGTTTACAAATCTGCGCTACATGAAATGAAATGCAATAAAAAAATAAGCAATATTCTAGAAATTCTTGTCTTCATGGTCCATGCGTGTGTGCATATTCAAGTACATATATTCATCCATTGATCATTTCAACCTGCATAGAGAATGAGTGTTGTATAAATGATCATTACAAGTTTTCTAGATAAATTATATATGTAGAAAGCTTGTTGTAACATACACAAATCAAAGGCCAAGCAATCGGTGCTCTTTTGGCATGGGCATCACTAATTTTCTTGCATCCACTTGTGGGCCTTACTAATGGCTCATCTTGTATAACAGGATGATTGATACGCACTTTGTAGAATTGTTTTCCTATCTCAACTCCACCAACAGTTTCTTTCGGATTAGAGCTCAAAATGTTTGCATAGGCCACAATTTCCTTATTTGGATAACTTGCAGACTTAAGTACCACTGTGGTTCCATCCTACATTGAATTAACAAAGTCACCAATAAACATTAGTTGAGTAAAGATAATCCAATCAGAATGGATGTTATGTGTGTTCACCTTAATTCGCTGAGGTCGTGTATATTTGGAACACTTCTGTCCTATAGCATTATCTTGGAGTGCTCCTTGCTGGTTTTTTATCATTTGATATTAGGTACGGAATCATGCCAAGAAAATTTTGCATGGACAACTCATAAAGAAGTGTAATTCTTACATATCTTTCTTTTCCTATTTATTCTAGAATCACTTGATGGATGTGTACGCACACCAACCTGAAATCAAGTGAACATTTCTGTATTTACATTGAGTTATGGAGTGCAATAATATTATTAAATGGATGTAACATTGAGTGGCAAATATGACACATATAACTGATTTGGCCAGAATAGTGTACCTCCTTTTGTCTAAAATGATTAGTAGAGCATTGTGGGGATGATTGTTGTGCTTCCTGATCTGAGAAGTCTATGTAATTTGCATCACCTTGACACTAGATCCAACAAAAACTCATATGAATTTAAGACACTAGATAAAAATTTCAAAATATAATCAGCTAATAGTAGGGTGTGAAAGCCAAGAAGGCTCACATGTAGCAGACAGAAGCTCACACATAAAGAACGCGTACACACTGGTTTTGGTGCTGCAAATGCTTGCTGCCTTTTCTGATTTTTTTTCCTCCTATTTGATCCCAGCTGTACACTTCAATTAGCCTAGGCCAATCAGCTAATAACTACAGCAATTACTACTTTGATTTGGCTATTATTCAAACTAACTAGCATCTGGAAATCAGCTACTAAAGACTTAGCACTTAGAATCTACAAACCTTCAGATTCATGCATGCACAGGATTATTGCTAACAAGGTGTTGTTAAGTGACAAGCAACAACTTGATCACCATTTTGTTTGATAGAACTGGATCACTAATTCATGTATGTACACGTATGTAGAAAATAAGAAAGGTATTTGCATTAGGAGGGAGATTCAGTTACCAATTCATCCCTCTGTTGACAGAGAATATCTACATTGTTTGGTTTAGCACATTGAACTCTCTGCAATTTGAAAAGAACATTTTAGCCCAGAGATACATTTATGTTCAAGCATGAAAAATAATACCTTTCTGTTGGAAGACACTACATGATTCTGAATTTTGTCATGGTCAATTTGAAAATGATCAGCCAATTCACAAAGTAAATTTGAGACAAATTTTGAAGCATAGAGTTTAGTAAAAGACATTGGTACCTTTGTTCGTTCTTCACTCTCATGGTGCATTTTGTTGTTTATAAGTTCATCAATAACTTTTTCTTGTCTTCTTGAACGCTCCTTGAACTGCTTTATTTCCTCCAACATGAGTCTCTACATCAGATGACGAACTATGTAGTGCAGCTATATTAATATCCTTGAAACGGCGTGTTGTTCTGCCTTAAACTTGTTTATGAATCGGAAGCAATCCCATTCCATGTACTTGTCCAGGTTTCTCCTCTCCCAAGACTTGATGTAGTGCATCTCCTTCCCATGCAACTCTCCCCTCGCTATCCTGTGCTAATTCTGGTTGTTTTTCAATCAGATTTTCCAACTGAACCTATAAGTGAAAAAGAATAGACCTAAATCTAAATATACTGATAAGTAAAAACATGATGTTTGCAGACATGATATTCACTTCATTGTGTGTGTATATCATACCGCAAGCTGATTTGCTTCCTTCGCCCTTTTCCTGTGAGTTGCTAAGTAAACTATTACTCTATGTGGTTTCTTTTTTTCAGGATCAGCTTGTCTCTAGACAAAATTCCAATACCAGAATGATTAGAAAAAAATAGATGACCCATTGTTCTCAAACCAAGGCTTCAAACTAATAGCAGATTAATAGAATAAAGGGGCTCACCAAGTCCTCTGACCAACGCGCATAACTCTTTGTACCCGCTGTATGTGTTGTCTTCTTCATTTCACGACTTACTTTGTTCCTCTCACTAAGGGCCTGTAGTACATACAACATTAATAAATATTCTTTCAGTTTATAAACAAAAGAGAATGATAGAAATATTGATGAATATTACTGACTTTTCCTTCTGCTGACTTCCAATATTTTACTAGTGCTTTCCATTGATCTTCATCAATATCATCTGGACAGAACTTGTACAAAGCTGACCTTTTCTTCTTTGGATTATATAGCTCACTTTTTAGTGTTGCCTTGTACTTTCTCCAATCTCTACCGATCGACTTTAGTATCCACTTCTCACATGAGCGTGGATACAAGAACTTGGTCTAAAATCAGATAGAGGTATATTTAATTATTTGGATGGTAGTGACTATACCCAAAGCTCATATCATAATATCTTCAAAAATTTAGCATACCTGAATGCACTGAAGTATGGTTTCAGCATTATCATTCTTTACTTTTCTCCAATCTTTGATATGTAAAGGACAATAACCACAATTTCGTGATATGGTGCCTAAAAATTGCCCTAACAGACCACCTTCTTTCCCAATAGGTTGCCCAAGCTGGTTACATTTCACTAATATTCGGTTTTCCTCTGGTAAGTCCCAAACATGCGCCAAAGCTGTTCCCTTTCGCTTGGTTACTTTATTGTCATCACCTTTGAAAATAGGTTCACATTAGTAATCCCAATTACACAGGTACTTGATTACTATTACTAACAAATCTGTACCTGGTGTTTCTTGGATGTCATCATCATCATCATGCTGGTGGTCAACCTCATCGGCATATTGTTCTTTGGATTGAATTACATTCAGCTGTTGCTTTTTCTTTCTACCACTTTTCTCTATGAACAGATGTTGGACAAGAAGAAACACATTTAGAGTAATATAATGCCTATGAACAAATGAAATGTAACTACTAGTGTGATCATGCATATATAAGATTTTCTTGGATGCTGAAACATATACAAAAAAGAGCAAAATGTGGCTTCACAGTACCTTTAGCTTTTTTCGCTGCAGATTTGGATGGTTCTTTGTTGGACTTGGCCTGGTTATTAAAACGACGTTTAAACGTCGTGAAAACGATGTTTTCACGAGAAAACGTTCTTGTGAAATCGACGTTTAAACGTTAAAACGTCCGTTTAAACGATAAAACGTCCATCGTTTCGTTAAAATCTACAATCTAATCGTTTCGTCGTTTTATCATTTGAATAACCCTAGGACTTGGTTGGTGCTATGGTGGCTATTCTCTGTCTTGTCACAAACAAGCTAACATTCTTCTCGCTCTCATTCTCTTCAAGCATTTTCATCACATCCGTATCCCATTGTAGTGCAACCAAACCATCTCTTTTCTTGTAGTATAGATAGTCGATTGATGTGTACCCATATTCCTCGATCAGCTCAATCAAGTTGAAGAAGCATATCACATCTCTGTCCATTTTCCTTTGTACATTTTCCTGTCCTGGAGCTGCCCCCTTGCATACAAGATTTTGGGTCCAAATATCCGCAGCCATGGTTAAAACTGAGCACCTGGGGGAAAACAACATGGTCAATAAAAGTATAAGGGTGTGGTGAAGTATTCTGAATGTTGGATAAATCATTTTCACACCTCCCTAGATCAATGCCATGAAAATACGAGCTGAAGGCTCCCTTTTATTTTACAAAGAGTAGGCATCGATCAGTAAACTTATGCATCAAAATTTAATGGCACATGCTGCAGGTTCCACAAGATTGGTGTGCACAACCTTGTATACATATATTCTATCATTATTGAGCACAATTAATAAAACCAGCAACATCTAAATATGATGTACTCCATCAGATAATATGTGTAAATAATTCAAGTGACAACAATTTCGAATTTAGAAGTTCTCAGATTGTATATAGTTATCTTCTAATATGCACAACTCATGCCCAAGGGTCAGGATTTTGACAAAATATCTTACGATAATCATCTGGATGATATTAGATTTCAGAGCATGTTTTCCTAATATGTTAGAACATAACGGAGTGTGTAGGGATCAATGATTCACACACTCGATTCCATTCACACACTCGATTCCTCCAGTTCAAAATGGGCTAGGGTTAGATTGATTGCTTAGGGATAAATGGCTCTGCCACACGATTCGAGGCACAAAATTGAAGATATGGAATTATAGAAAATGATTGTGTAACTGCAAACAATTGAAATCATGATCAAAGAAGAGATATGGCATACCTTGAACTCCTCTGCGGCCAAGTTGTGGAGGCACAGTGAACTTGTAGAAATTGAAAATGAGAGGATTGCAAATACCAGTGTCAGATCCACAAGAAGAGCGCAGGGAGATGGTCAATAACAGTTGACTTCGAATGGGAGGGTGCTTGGGGCCAGAGATGATCCGGGAGATGGGAGACGAAGGGAGCGATCTTGGGGACGGACGGAGGTGAGATGAGAGCCAAAGGGAGGGTCGGGGACTGGGGGGAGCGAATGGGAAACTGAACTGCCTGGTCCCCTGTTAATAGCTGAGGCGTGGTGGACAGGTGGGAAATTTTGTGCCGCCAAAAAAATTTTTGGTCACAAACTTTTGGTGGGAAACAAGAGTCGTTATCACACTTTGATTGGAAAATTGGATGGAAATAAAATTGTATAGCAGGGACGACACTTGCATATGTGTAACAAAATCTGTGATCACGAGCATGCATAAAGGGTACTAAAAAACTGATTGAAAATTATATACTGTTTTTTCAGCAGGTATATCCATTTTATTTACGTCTAATGGTACTAGATGCTGGTAGTGCTAATGTGATCATATCTTGGCTGGAGAAAGGGCTTCCCAATTTCTTCCTCTGCATATTTTTCTAGGAACCAGTATTATAGGGTCTGTTTGGCGGTCGGAGCTCCCATGGCGGTGGTAGAGCCCAGGCTCCCGCATTCGGGCCCCGCTCGCGGCAGCAGTGGAGCTCCGGCTCCCCCCAGGTGGCCGAGCACGCTCGCAGCGGCTACCCTGCTGTCGTGATGCTTTTTCTTTTGATACTTAACATGTAAAGTAGGGTCGGATAACGAGCCAGCTCAGCATGGTGGCTCATTAAGATAACGAGTTGGCTCAGCTCGGCTCGCCTTGTAATCTTATTAACACGTGGAGAATCCTACTCAGATCGATCCAGCTCACGAGCCAGCTCAAGCAGCTCGCAAGCCAAATAAGGAAATCGAGACTCAGACAGCGCGGACGGTGGGGGCAGGCCAGGGAGCACCGATTTGATTGCGCAGTAGGGGAGCCGGGGTTATGACGGCGCGTAGAGGCCGGCGCTGGCGCCTACAAGTTTGCGAGACGACGTCAGCAGAGGACCGAGGCATGGCTGCCTGCCGGCGCTAGTACCTGTGCTTGTGAGGCCGCGCGAATTGGCAGCAACGAGCAGATTGGGGTTGGAGGGAGACCTTATTGCCCGAGGCCTTCGCCCGCTCGACAAAGCAGTCCGGGTCTTCGTTCCAGCTTGTCTTGACCCGCGTACTCGATGTGGAGACTTTGGTGCGGGGGCCGAAGGTGGCGTCCTCAACAGGCACCTCGCGAGCCAAATAAGGAAATCGAGACTAGGGCAGGCCAGAGGGGCACCGATTTGATTGTACAGCGTGGAAGCCGGGGGCTCAACGGCACGTAGAGGCCGACGCCGGCGCCTGCAAGTCGGCGTGGCTACGCGGATTTTGCTAATCTATATTATTTAAATGTATAACCAAATGTATATATGTTAGTAATAGGTAGACCTTGGACTGCCCTAAATTTGGGCCCAAAGTATTTACCAGCATACCACACGATAATCAGTCATCTTGCAAGATTCATCTGCTTCTATTGCTGCCCAACACCGTGACCCAATTACGATATAGAGCGTTTTGGTTGTCTAAGCAAACGCTATCCAAACTGATACAGTTCATGGGCCGTTCATGGGCTGTTGCTGGATTGTAGATGCGTAGGCTACCTACCATCCAGGTTCCCCCCTACGCCTCCCCGTGGAGCTGCATCGTGCCGCCGCCGGCAGCTCCTGCCTCCATCGGCCACAGCCCACCAGGCCATCAGACTCGCGCCTCTAAGGGTGGGAATGTGGAAATGGTTATCCGAATTTTTTTTCATCCGTATCCGTATCCGCACCTAATATGGATATCCGTATTCGTATCCGATTGTAATGTGGTACTAAAGTGGATATATCCGAATTCATTTTCCCTCATTTTTCTCTATCCGATTCCACATCCGTATTCGACAATATCCGCAACATCCGTATTCGAATAAGAATGAGCACATAGGAAACTATTAAAAATTATATATATAACTAATGATTAGTGATATATTAGTTTTAGTATTAATAATAATGTATTTAGTGGAACTATTTAAGAGTGATCATGAATAAATGACATGTGCTACTAGGTTTAATATTACTAATGATATATAAATATTAAGTTTAATTAATTTCAATTTAATTAACTATGTTTTTATATGGATAATCATATTGATTTTAATTTACTTTGGTTTATCCACTTATTGATAAAATTATAAATATACTTTATTCCATTTATTCTTTATAACTATCTATATTTCCATTAAATATTTATTTATTTACATTTATATCTTTATATTATTAACTATTTAAATATTTATGGATAAATATGTTTTGATGAGATGTCTTTTTCTTAACTACAACAATTACATACTTTAATCCTTATTGTATAATGACTTAGCGATACCTTCGAAATATATTTATAATGAATAAAACAAACGAATATAACTATGTTCCAAATCAAGTAAATATCCGAATTCGGTATCCGAATTCGAGACATCCGTTTTGCATCGTATCCGACAACACCCGAATCCGTATCCGTATCCGAGTTAAAATATGGTAAAAAATACTATCCGAATCCTATTCCATACGTATCCGATCCGATTCCATCCTTACGCGCCTCCTACCGGCCCCTCGACTCCGACGGACCCCTGCTTGGAGCTGGACTGCTCGAGGTAGCCCCTCGCGGTGGAATACTGAGTTTACAGTTAACTGTAACTCCAGGAACTTACGGTCGATTCGTTTCCTTCCCCTTCCCCATTCCTCCTTCCTTTCCTTCCCATTCCTCTCGACAGATCGGGGTCCCGACCATAAGTTGCTGCCGCCGCCGGCGCGCCTCCCCGCTGCCGACTCCCCGCCGACCGCCACTCCCCTTCCTCCCCGAAGCCGCGCTCCCCACCCTCCCCTGAGCCGGCTCCCATTCCTTGCCGAAGCCGCCGCGCCTTCCCCACGGCCGGCGCCGCTGCTGTCGCTGGACCGTCTCCATGGGAAGCCACAAACCGCCGGCGGCGCCGCTGGATCCGCCTTCCTTGGGCCGCCGCGCGCTCCCCCGTCGCCCGCCGCTGTGAGATCCTGCCTCCGCTGGGCCACCGCGTGCTCGCCCGCCGCCGCCACAGCCGGATCCACCTCCGTGCGCTGTGCGGCGGGGGATGCGCGGCGCGGTGGGCCGCCGACGGGCCGGCGGCGTTGGCGGGGAGGTAGGTTTTTTTTATTTAACAATTTTTTTTTACCGACCAAAAGTTTACCCAAATTTTTTTCTTTCTTGATTTTGATGCAAATTTTTTTATTCTAAGTATTTTTTTTGGATGCAAATTTTTTTCTATTCTGGATGCCAAATTTCTCTTTACAAAATTTCTCAATTTTTCTCTCAAATTTTTGTTTCTAACTTTTTCTCGTCAAAAATTTTTCTCTCTCCAAAATTTCTCTTAGAAAAAAATTTCTAAAATCGGAAAACGACAAAAAATTACTAAAAATGAAAAAAAAACGGTCGGAAGATCGACCGTAGGGAGCCCTTCCCTACGGTCAACCGTAAATTAGCGATATCACCCCCTCGCGGCCGCGCCCTGACCCAGCCGCTCGGCGTGGCTCCGCACTCCGCAGCCCCGCACAAGTTTCCTTCTTGCGTGACACTGGGAGTTATTAATATTTTTTTTTATTGCAGAACTATCAAACTTGGAGAAATCCATGAGTTGTAGATATATTATAGTTTGTTTTGATGACATTGCAAAAGCTATATTTGTAATAAAAACTAGTACAATATACTTTACTTATTGTTAAATTTTCAATGAGTTTTGTTTGTACACAAACTCCTTGCCTTATTATCATATATTGAGCTGACCCCACATTGAACATTATGTATGCCGTGGCCAATAAATGAGTCCTTTTCATCACTAATACTTCTTTTTTTATATAATTTCTTCGATATTCCCAATTGTCTACTCGCGATGCTATCTAGTGTCATCACATTCATGGCACTTAGTGAAAAAAAATTGTATGGGCTTCTTTGTAACACTTAAATTGTAATATTTTTTTTATATGTGTTACAAAATACTACTATCTTTGTAACATTTTAGTGTGTGTGTTACACTAAATATTTTCTATAACACAATTTTACATAACAAGTGCTATGTGTTACAGCATTCATTTGTAACACATATCTATGTGTTCTTATTAAATTTCTCTGTAACACAATGATGAATGTGTTACAGGAGTGTGTTTTACAATATCTTCGTTATGTAGCCAGCAACACAACTAGTTGGAGGTTTCAAACGATTTTGTTTATTGTGTCTTCAATACAGTTGCCTAACGGATAGTGATTGTGCCCTAAAAAATCACTACCAGTTTAAGGCTCTAATTGATATTTGGCCACAGACACCTGGCGGCTAGCAAGACCCATCACACACTTGTTCATCGGCCATGGGAGTCGGAGCTCCATGGCGGTGGCGGAGCCCAGGCTCCCGCACGCGGCACTGGTGCTCGGGCCCCCGCTCGCGGCAGCAGTGGAGCTCCGGCTCCCCCTAGGTGGCCGAGCACGGTCGCAGTGGCTACCCTGCTGTCGTGATGCTTTTTCTTTTGATACTTAACATGTCAAGTAGGGTTGGATAACGAGCCAGCTCAGCATGGTGGCTCATTAAGATAACGAGTTGGCTCAGCTCGGCTCGCCTTGTAATCTTATTAACACGCAGAGAATCCTACTCAGATCGATCCAGCCCACGAGCCAGCTCAAGCAGCTGGCAAGCCAAATAAGGAAATCGAGACTCAGACAGCGCGGATGGTGGGGGCAGGCCAGGGAGCACCGATTTGATAGCGCAGTGGGGGAGCCGGGGTTATGACGGTGCGTAGAGGCCAGCGCTGGCGCCTACGAGTTTGCGAGACGACGTCAGCGGAGGACCGAGGCATGGCTGCCTGCCGGCGCTAGTACCTGTGCTTGTGAGGCCGCGCGAATTGGTAGCAACGAGCAGATTGGGGTTGGAGGGAGGCCTTCGCCCGCTCGACAAATCATTCCGGGTCTTCGTTCCAGCTTGTCTTGACCCGCGTACTCGACGTGGAGCCTTCGGTGCGGGGGCCGAAGGTGGCGTCCTCAACAGGCAGCTCGCGAGCCAAATAAGGAAATCGAGACTAGGGCAGGCCAGAGGGGCACCGATTTGATTGTACAGCGTGGAAGCCGAGGGCTCAACGGCACGCAGAGGCCGACGCCGGCGCCTGCAAGTCGGCGTGGCTACGCGGATTTTGCTAATCTATATTATTTAAATGTACAACCAAATGTATATATGTTAGTAATAGGTAGGCCTTGGACTACCCTAAATTTGGGCCCAAAGTATTTACCAGCATACCACACGATAATCAGTCATCTGGCAAGATTCATCTGCTTCTATTGCTGCCCAACACCGTGACCCAATTACGATATAGAGCGTTTGGTTGTCTAAGCAAACGGCTATCCAAACTGATACAGTTCATGGGCCGTTCATGGGCTGTTGCTGGATTGTAGATGCGTAGGCTACGTACCATCCAGGTTCCCCCCTACGCCTCCCCGTGGAGCTGCATCGTGCCGCCGCCGGCAGCTCCTGCCTCCATCGGCCACTGCCCACCAGGCCATCAGACTCGCGCCTCCTACCAGCCCCTCGACTCCGACGGACCCCTGCTTGGAGCTGGACTGCTCGAGGTGGCCCCTCGCGGCCGCGCCCTGACCCAGCCGCTCGGCGTGGCTCCGCACTCCGCAGCCCCGCACCAAGTTTCCTTCATGCGTGACACTTGGAGTTATTAATATTTTTTTTATTGCAGAACTATCAAACTTGGAGAAAGCCATGAGTTGTAGATGGAGTATATCATAGTTTGTTTTGATGACATTGCAAAAGCTACATTTGTAATAAAAACTAGTACAATATACTTTATTTATTGTTAAATTTTCAATGAGTTTTGTTTGTACACATACTCCTTGCCTTATTATCATATATTGAGCTGACCCCACATTGAACATTATGTATGCCGTGGCCAATAAATGAGTCCTTTTCGTCACTAATACTTCTTTTTTTATATAATTTCTTCGATATTCCCAATTGTCTACTCGCGATGCTATCTAGTGTCATCACATTCATGGCACTTAGAGCATCTCCAGCAGTTTGCCATATTTTACTTGGCATATCTTGTATTTTGCCAACTTCTAAAAAGATATGCCAAATAAAAAAAAAACTTATCTCCAACAGTTTGGCATAATTCACTTGCCAAACCCAATCTAACTTACATCAGGAACCCTGAGAGAAAAACAAAATTATATTTGTGTCCTTCCACATCTTGAAAACTTAAATCAGGAACCCTTCTCTGTTATTTATTTCTTTTTTCAACCTCCCACCTGACTAGAAACCACGATGCCAACCGCGCACCGCGCGCGTATATTTACGCGCTGGAGGCTAGTTTTTCCCAAATTGCTAAAAACTGCCAAGTCTTTTGCCAAACTGTTGGAGGAGTATTTTTAACGTTTTTGCCAAAAATCAAAGATGACAACTCGATTTGCCAAACTGCTGGAGATGCTCTTAGTGAAAAAAAATTGTATGGGCTTCTTTGTAACACTTAAATTGTAACATTTTTTTTATATATGTTATAAAATACTACTATCTTTGTAACATTTTAGTGTGTGTTACAGTAAATATTTTATGTAACACAATTTTACATAACAAGTGCTATGTGTTACAACATTCATTTGTAACACATATCTATGTGTTTCTATTAAATTTCTCTGTAACACAATGATGAACGTGTTAGGAGTGTGTTACAATATCTTCGTTATGTAGCCAGAAACACAACTAGTTGGAGGTTTCAAACGATTTTGTTTATTGTGTCTTCAATACAGTTGCCTAACGGATAGTGATTGTGCCCTAAAAAATCACTACCAGTTTAAGACTCTAATTGATATTTGGCCAGTCACCTGGCGGCTAGCAAGACCCATCACACACTTGTTCATCGGCTAATAAATACCTTTCACTACTAAAAAACCGATTTGTAGAAACACCTCGAATTTTTTTAGGGACGGAACAAAATTTCGTCATTCTCACAAAAATTGCTTAGTTACTGTAGCAACCGACCCGCATCTAAAAATATATTTGTAGGGGGTGACGGCGCTGAGCGGCGGCAGCGCAGGGCCTGGGCCGTGGGGGCGGCGGGGCACAGCAGCCAGTGGCGTGTGCGGCCTGCGGCGGACGCGGCGGCCGGTGTGGCGCCGACACGGCGCATGGAGGTCTACGGCGCGTTCGGCGGTCTGCGGCGAGCGCCGCGGGCTGTGGCGAGCGCGGTTGCGAGCGTGGCGCCGGCAGGGCTCTAGGGCGTGTACTACATGAAGGAAGAAGGCTGCTGGGGTGATTCACTGATTCTATTTGAGCACGGCTTCTTTAGGCCTGGAAGATGCTCGGCAGCACATAAGCTTTGCCACTCCCAACGCCCTCTACCTATTTGACCATTTGCCGCATGTACATAACTTCGTGTTTCCACAAATCACAATTATCTTTTGCGGTCTCCAAATAAACCCATGTGCTATATATATTCATATATAAATTAGGGTTCGTAATAATTATTGTTTTATGCAATCAGACCAACAACATGAACACATATTCTTGAATAACTTGTATACAAGGTTCACTTTAAATTATCCAAAGAGGGTAGCAACCCTCCCAAGTACACAATAACATTGGCAGTACATAAATACTCGCCATTTATTTTACCAAACATAGAATAGAAACTAAAACAAAGTAATCGTATACAAAATGCAAGTAAAACAAACATTTTCATACTAGAAATTCATGCTAGATTTGATTTAGTTGTGGTTGTCCTGCCAGAACTGAGCCTGAAGCCAATCAATTGTTCCCTTCTCCACCTGGAATGCCTTGGCCAAAACATCATCGGAGATCGGAGGCTTTGATCCAAAGACTGCATTGGCTATGGTGATAGCCCCGGGGTTTTGGCTGCTGAGTGCAGCGATTGCGACCGCTGGCTTGTCGTGGATGGGGTTGAACTGGAAGTGGATGAGCCCTTGGGGGAATACGAACACGTCGCCCTTGTTGAGGACCTTGGCAAACAGGGTGTTGTTTGGGTTGGAGGTGACAAACCCAACATAGAGCGTCCCCTCGAGCACCGTGAGGATTTCAGTAGCACGTGGGTGCGTGTGCGGGGGGTTCTCACCTAATGGCGCATAGTCGATGCGAGCTAGAGAGATGCCAAGAGTGTTGAGGCCAGGGAGCTCCATGGCATTGATCAATGTGACAATAGACCCCACCTTGCTATCCTTGGTGTTCTTGGGCTTGTCAAGGTTAGCTGCCTTGAAGAAGTCATCCGCATTCACGGCCATGGGGTCCTTGCAAACAAATCCATTCACCTTCACTGTACGCATAGAAGAAGCAAAATAGATATACAAGATCAGAAACTGGGTGGTGCAAACGATAACAAGTTCACTGTGCACATAGAAGAAGGAAAACAGATACATAAATATATATGTACCCTCTAACAGATGAGTGCCGTTTGTTTACTGCATTAACATTAAAACTACATCAATTGCAGCAAGTGCAAGCAGGCATACCAGGAGAGTGCCTGTCTGCGACGCAGAAGTCCTGGAGCGGACTAGGATCAGAAGCATTGCCCAGACAAGAGACCAATGCTAGAAGAACAGCCAGAAGGAAGTAGGAGGATAGGGCCATTTTCTTTTCTCTCGTGCCTTTTCTTTTGGCGCTCTTTGCAGTAGGCTAATCAGTTTCTTGTGTTTGTTTTGTTGATGCAGGGAGGTGGGATGTGCTTATATAGCCATAGCCATAGCATGCACGCAGCTGCGTGAACTTCTGAACAATTGAGCAAGTCAATAAGTTGAATGGACCAACAGAAGAAATGATCTCTGGTTGCTAGAACCTGCTGATGAAATAATAAGGAGCTATATGAATCTTTCAAATCTATCGTTGTCAATATCTTTACACGGTAGTACCAAATCTGATCGGGTCGCTTTGCTCGTGGCCAATGATGGTTACCCTTGTCAATTTGAAATCTCAGACTTTAAACTGCTATTTCCTTTGTGCCTAAAATAAAGCTATGTCATCCAGGAAACAACCATAGAGCTAGTGTGCCCTCAGGGGCCCCTGCAGATCTTGAGGCCATTGATCTGGATGACGGACCCCACCTTGTTCTTCATGGTATCCATATATAGGCATATGTCAAGGTTGGCTGCTTTGAAGAAGTCGTCTGCCGTCACAGGCTCACAGCCACTGGGTATTTGGCTCTTTGCAAACAAGTCCATCCACCTGCACTGTGCCAAGCAGTAGTGAGAACTTGTGGGCAGCAGAACAAGTCAAGTAGATCGATCCTATCAATGGAGTTGTTTCTTGTCAGCAGGTTCACGGAAGTGGTGACCTCAGTGCTCGTCTAGAACCAATTGGTTACTATGTTTATTTTGTCAATCCCCCAACAAGTCAAAACTAATGGTTTTGTTATTCCAGGGATCCATAAATCAATACGTGCATTAAGAGTTCTTTTTTTGAAACGTTACAGAAGGGTTCAAGAATGTCATGGGAAATAAGAAGCACAGATTGTTGCATATTCCATCTTGATAATATTAATTAAATACTCTCTCCGTTCTAAATTATAGGTTGTTTGACATTTTCAACTCCAAGTTTGACCACTCGTCTTATTCAAAAAAATTATACAGATATAGTCAAATTTAAGTCATTTTTGAAGAACTTATATTGATAAAGCATCCAACAGCAAAAGAAGTGATATTTTGTACAAATTTTTGAATAAGACGAGTGATCAAACTTGATGTCAAAAAAGTTAAATGATCTATACTTTGGAATGGAGGGAGTAGTGAACAATGCGAGACTGTCATTGAACACTCGGGATTTAGCAAAAAAAAAAGGTTTTAATTATTTGTGGTACGGTGGTCACGAATCCGATCCATATAATCCTGATTCGAGGCACATGGCCCACCTCTGTTTTTGATATTACAGTATGTGTGTGTGTCTAAAAAATCTGATATAACTTAAAGTTTGTTTAATCCCTAAAAGTGACATTTAATAAGTAAACATTTTAACTAATTATCTGGTCAGAAATTTCTATATTAATTGAAAAGCAGAGGGAGTACTACAAAAAGCATGGCTTCGGATTTCCTCCCACTTTCATGTTTCTTATCAGCAGGTACACGGAAGCTGTGACCTAAGAGCTGATCACCACCTGGTAGAAATTAGTTTCTATATGTTTATTTTGTGAATCTCCCAAGTCAACTAGTGTTGAGTACTTTGGATACCAATAAATACGACACATCATATAGACGTAGTGGAAAAGTGTTCAAAATGTCAAGGAAAAGAAATCACAAGCACAGCTTGATGCGTATTCCATCTTGCCATTGATCACGTAGTGAACAATGTGATTTTTTTCATTGATCACACCAGTTAGAATTTACGGTCATCACCATTTTGTAAATTTTGGTGTTTATTACACTACTACTCAGTGGTCATCACCAACAGTCAACAGAAGAAATGGTCCCTGACTGTTAGAAAACTTGCTAATGTGGAGTATTAAACTACACTGTTATCTTATACTCAATCCATTTTAAATAACTAATTAGTTTGTCCTAACCGTGAAAACTGGGTTGTGGGAAACATCTTATATTCAAGAACCGAGGTAGTACGTATATAATCTTTTAGAATTACCTTTTCGCAGCATATTCAAGATATATGGTTACATAAATTTCAAATGTTAGTTACTAACAAAAAAAATGTGATTTCCATATGACTAAATATGGTACACTACTACAGAAATTATTTTCAGCACCGGTATTTTCACCTCCCGGTTCTTAAGGACCGGCGATGAAGTTAGGGCGCAATGGGCTGTAGGGCTGGTGGTGAAAATTATTAATTGTTACCATGGAATAAGTACTGTGATTGCTAAAGAATTTAAAGCAAGTGCCCTAACATGCACGAGAATGATTCTTTTTTGTAAACAAATGGACATTAATATGGTAGATCGCACTGGCATAGGCGCGTACTCCGAATTGACTCGTCACCGTCTAAATCTTCAAACCACACTATTCATACAACTGTTGAACAATCTCTGTGTTGTCACTGATGATCACAAAAGTAATAGAAGATTAGCGTTTCCAATATTTACTTTCTTGTGTTTTAGTTGGAATGATACTTGCAGGAATTATTCACAGTGCAATAATGCACCCGATATTACTAGACGCGGGCAGAACTGGTGCATATGGGTAGCTGACGCACATACATTGCTTGCAAGTTAAACAACAAAAGCGTCTATCAATACCAGATCAACGACTAACACACGATCTACCCAGTCAACATCATTACTTGATCGTGTCACACGATTTTGTAGTTAGTCTCAGTTTCTTCCAAATTTTAGTTTATTGCTTGGTCATATATATCCAGAGGACTGAGCAATACGGGTTATGGTCATATCAAACTTTTGGCTGGGCTTACAATAATATTGAGAGAAATTTGAGGATATAATCCATTTTCATACTCAATTATTGGATGCAAATTCGTGGCAGTGAGAAAACAGGGGAGTTTCGATTGGTAGCAAGCAGGAATAATTTTGGTTGCTGAGGGATTTGTTTGAGTCAGAAAATGAATCCCTACCAAATAGTGGTTAGATAGATATTGGGCGCGTGTATATATAATTAAATACTGCACTACTATCGCATCAAAATTTGTTAACACGTGCAAGATGATATGTAACACCCAAAATTTCACCTCTAGAATGTCCTTGCCTCCTTTTTCTCCTTCCACAAGACCCGCAGCCCTAATGCCCCCTACCCCACCACCGTCGATCCTCCATCACGAAGGTCCTCCGCTCGGGCCATTGCCGCCAGCAACTCTGTAGTGAGCCAAGGACGCGCCCAACATTTTCTCTCTCGTTTTCACGCTCCAATCGCCGTTCCCCATGCTCAACGGAGTCCGTCACAACGAGCTCTTGCCGCCGGACTCCACTGTGACTCCTCAACCCGGCCTCTAAGCCCCTAACTTGCTTCACCGCGACCCCCTCGTGCTACAGCACCACTCGGTGCATTTTTTGAAACTCTGTAGAGCCATACCGGCGCTACGCTAGTGAGCTTCGATGAGCCGCCCCCCTTACGCCCAGCACCACCGCGTTGGCATTCTCCACCGGCCCTATGCCCTCCGGTGTCTCCAGCCGTCCGATTCGGGGCTAACGGCCTAGATCAAATCTATCTCCGGTCAAACTAGTCACCCAGCTAGTCATCGGTTTCCAAAACTCCGCTGGAGTTTATCAAATCAACCCGCCATCCATCCTTTCTCAAAACTATTTCAAACTAAGTCCTTTTTATTGCGTTTATACCCCTTATTGTTTAAAAATAGAGCCTGCCGTCCCTAGTTGAGTTTTTAACGCTTTAGCTCTAGTTTTTATATAAAATTGGTTTTTTATCCCCTAGTTTCTTTATGTTTAGCCATGCTAATTAGTGTTTTTTTGGTGTTTAATAAGCCGCTGCAGAGCTTTATTAGAATATCTTTAGCCTTTAAACCCATCTATTATCTTATTATTTGGCCAACAAACGGACTCTCCACGTTCGCTCTCAAGGTCTAGAAATTCCCACGTTAATCGGAGAAAAATAGAAAAATAAAAATTACCCACCACTGCCATTACGATAAAAATTAGCCTAAAATACCCCTATGTCTAATTAAAAATCGCCCACCAATATCATTATGAAAAATTGAATATAAAATACCATTTAGCTATGTATCAGTTACAAATACATACTACTAATAAAATCTAAAGCTAACAACAATCAATCAAAATAAAATGAAAATAAGAATAATTATCTGCACAATATTATTAAAGCTCAACAAATCAAATTGTTATTTTAGATAGATCATAGTTGAATTGTTTTAATCAACAATAAGACATAATTTACGATAATGAACAGGATGATGAATGGTAAAAATATAGTATAACCTTTAAGTAAGGATACAAGGACATTTAAATTTTCAATACTAGCGGCGCAAATGCGCGGGCTATACGCCTAGTTTCAAGTATTCTTAGTACTATTTTGATGTTGTAACACATAGAACTAGTTTTAAGCTTCTTTTATCTATTTAACTCATGTTTGGTGTACTATTCTAATTTTTTGTTTGCCTGTATGTGATTGTATTATTTGGCTTGTTCGAGATGCGTAGATGAGGAGTGGTCCCAAGAGCAAGAGTTTGAAGAATTTGAGCCTTAGAAAGTAAAGGAAGGTAAGTATATTTCTTGATCATACTTTTGTCCTAACAACCTTTATTGTTTATTTTACACTTGCTTGAATTAAATTGATGGGACCTATTCTATCCGTATTTGTTATCCATCTCCTTGAAGCTGAGTTATTTATTTAATTGTCGGGTAATTTGCTTAGTTGCTAAGTTGCTAAACGCAATGGTTATGGGTGGTTTATGAAAATAATACTTGACATATGACTTGTATCTTTTGAAACTACTGAGATGGATTGGTTTTAATGATTAATTAAAATCCATGCAGTGACCACCCGGGAGAACAGTGCAATCACAAGAACTCATAGGGTCTGATCTTAGTTAAGTATAATTGGATGTGTCTATCTTGTTACGCAAGAGGGAGGGGGGATTGTGATGAGGTGTTCGCTGCATGATAAGGGTGTACACATTTGTTTGGTTTTTGTCATGACTCGGGTGAGATTCACTCACGTAGCGGTTGAAACCTTAGTGGGCTACTGACCTGTTAGGGAGTTCTTGGAAGGGCATCATAGTGAATCTCTGCCACTCACCTCAAAAGTGTTTAAGGGCCTTGCAAACTCCGGCATCAAGGGAAAAGACTTGTGGATAAAGTGTACAACATGCTTTTTTTTGTTCTTAACTCTGGGCACCAAGGAATACAGGGGAGCTAATAGTCTGCACTCTGCAACATGCTTTGTGCCTTTGTTTTTAACTCTGCTCGCAGCAATTTATTTTGCCCATTTTAACTGAGCTTGCACATGCATGTGGCCTTCCACTGGCGGAGCCCGGGCCGGTGCCCAGGGTCGCCGGGCCCTGGGTCCACCCCTGGCGCATAAGCTTTGCCACTATCGACGCCCTATACCTATTTGACCACTTGCCGCATATACAATATAACTTTGTGTTTCACAAATCACAATTATGTGTTGCGGGCTCCAAATAAACCCGTGCGTTATATATATTCATATGTAAATTGGGGCTCATAATTAATTATTGTTTTATACAATCAGACCGACAACATGAATACATATTTTTGAAGAAATTGTATACGAGGTTCACTTTAAATTATTCAAAGAGGGCAGTAACCCTCGCAGGTACACAATAACATTTGCAGTACATAAATACTCACCATTTATTTTACCAAACATAGCATAAAAACTAAAAACAAGTAATCGTATACAAGATGCACGTAAAGCAAACTTTTTCATAGTAGAAATCTATGCTTGATTTGATTTAGTTGTGGTTGTCCTCCCAGAACTGAGCCTGAAGCCAATCAATTGTCCCCTTCTCCACCTGGAATGCCTTGGCCAAAACATCATCAGAGATAGGAGGCTTTGATCCAAAGACTGCATTGGCGATGGTGATAGCCCCAGGGTTTTGGCTGCTGAGCCCAGCGATTGCAACCGCTGGCTTGTCATGGATGGGGTTGAACTGGAAGTGGATGAGCCCTTGGGGGAATACGAACACGTCACCCTTGTTTAAGACCTTGGCAAATAGGGTGTTGTTTGGGTTGGAGGTGACAAACCCAACATAGAGCGTCCCCTCGAGCACCGTGAGGATTTCAGTAGCACATGGGTGCGTGTGCGGGGGGTTCTCACCTAATGGCGCATAGTCGATGCGAGCCAGAGAGATGCCAAGAGTGTTGAGGCCAGGGAGCTCCATGGCGTTGATCAATGTGACAATAGACCCCACCTTGCTATCCTTGGTGTTCTTGGGCTTGTCAAGGTTAACTGCCTTGAAGAAGTCATCCGCATTCACAGCCATGGGGTCCTTGCAAACAAATCCATTCACCTTCACTGTACGCATAGAAGAAGCAAAATAGATATACAAGATCAGAAACTGGGTGGCGCAAACGACAACAAGTTCACTGTGCACATAGAAGAAGCAAAACAGATAGACAAATATATATGTACCCTCGGACAGATAATTAGTTAATTACTGTTTTGATTTTTCTTTATTGCATTAACATCAAAACAACATGAATTACACCAAGTGAATGCATGCATACCAGGAGAGTGCTTGTCTGCGACACAGAAGTCCTGGAGTGGGCTAGGATCAGAAGCATTGCCGCCCTGACAAGTGACCAATGCTAGAACAACAGCCAGAAGGAAGTAGGAGGATGGGGCCATTTTCTTTCCTCTCGTGCCTTTTCTGTTGGCGCCCTTTTTAGTAGGCTAAACCAGCTGCTAATTGTGTTCGTTTTGTTGATGCAGGGAGATGGGATGTGCTTATATAGCCCATAGCACGCAGCAGCGTCAACTTCTGAACAACTGAGCAAGTTGAATCGACCAACAAAAGAAATGGTCTTTGGAGCTACATCAACCTTTCAAAGCGGTACCCAAATCTTTACACGTTAGTAATAGTACCAAATCTGATCAGGTCGCTTTGCTCCTGGCCAAAGATGGGAAACTTAAAATGCTATACCCTCCGACCCTAAAATAAACTCATGGAGGGAAAAACTCAGACATATTAGCCATATTATTATGGTACTAATTGAAACTGCGGCATGCATATCGTACATAACAATGACAATGATTCTTGGACAAAGATTGAATAATCACAGAATGATGTTCTTTTAGGTAACGCGGAGGTAATAAGTATAGGCAGCTAGCAGGTGTCTAACAGGGATACGTGGAAGACATTGGCCTAATCTTGTATCTGCTGGATGATTGTGACAAACCAACGTTCAGGGCATCAGTCAATATATGCATTCGATCTTGTATGTACGGAGAGAGTCTACAGTACCAAATTAATTTACAATGATTTAAAAAAATAAGAGCCGTCCATCTGATAAAATTCTACGGTGGTGAAGGTAGGAAGTACCCCGAAGTACCTAGGATAAAGTACCTGATACTTCCAAAATATGAGACCAAATACCAAAAAGTGGGACCGGATACTAATATAATTTAATTTTAATAAATATACTTTCCATAGATCAACGGCTAGAAAAAAAATTCAAGGTAAAAGTACCTAAAAGTACCCATTGGTACTTTACAATCATTATAAAAGAGCTCTAATTGAAAACATCAGTAACAGATGTTATAATGGTGTGAAATCACCTGACATGATCACATAAGTTGTAGAGAGCTAATATTACCAACATTTATTACTTGGTCGCCATTGTGTTGGAGTGGTTACATCTTGTTTTGTTACATGCAAGCTAAAGAATGAAGTAGGCCCTCCATCAATACCAGATCAAAAGCTACGTGTTCTGCCTAGTCACCTTCTTGACTTTGTTCAACAAAGCCCTCCTTTTACCTGCTCCTCATCAGGCAACATCCAAGCAGCTGTGCTCATGAAAAATGGTATTTAGCTAGGCCAAGCATATGACCGCGGCCTGTGGGCGCTGTGATATATGTAAAATGTTACACATCATGTATCGTTTTGCGTGTGAAAGAGGATACACATGTATCATAGACTCAACTAATAAATTTTACATGTTCTCTTTGCTATTATCAAACATTAGAAAAAAAGTATGCTTTTCTTCAATTCTTAATGCTTTTGAGATGCAGGTTCAAGATGGTCACCTTTTCTAAGAAAATATATATTTTAAATTAGGGAGTAGAGTAAATTAGGGAGATTTCTAGTAATCACAAAAGTTCTCAAGATCCCCAGGAAAAAAATTAAAGCAGGTAAATGGTTATTAATTATTACTACTTTGTCGATATGGTTCAGAAAGAAATCAAAAATAACTAGTGTCCTCATTCTTATTAATTTACAAATAAGTTGACAGAAAAAAATGCTTATATATAGATCCAAAATTTTCTAAAACAGAAAGAGTCGCGTTGCTAATGCACGGTGAGTGATGTGAAACCTAGAAAAATGGACCAGTGGATCGGTCAATCTATTGCGTTCATATCACAATCGTAAGATGGGATGAACTTGTCAAGTTAGCAGTCATACACGTTTTACATTTGGGCTCACATACCCTGGCATCATCCGTGACCGTGGCCTGATGAGCAATAGAAGATTTGGTCCAGTACGATGCGTCCGTACCAACAGGGGGAGAAGTTGTACAAGAGTATAGCTGCAGCAAGCGCTTTGCTTTTGGGTTATTCAGACAAGGCTTCAATCTGGTATCAGGTCAAACCAAGTTACGTGTCCACGCTAGCTCTTTAATTACTTGTGAGTTAATCAGGTCATCAGGCTATTATGGATCACTACCAGATAAAAAAGGTGACGATCTACCCTACTATTTATCCACCGTGCCTAGGCACGATCACGAAAAAAATCTACCTACTATTTATCTCTTTGACTTAGCTTGTTCATATCACACCCGTGTCTGCTGTCCTTCTGAGGCAACTTGGAGCTGCTGCATGCATGTGAAAGTGCTCTTGAATTTAAGCCAACTATTCTTGTTCGTCTTCTTTTGTTTTTTTTTCTCGAACACGCAGGAGAGCTGCATATTTTTGTATTAAGAGAAAATTCTTTTGTGAAAATTTAGGCCAACTATTGGGCTCTTTCAGTTTACGTTAATATGTATCATGACATAAGAACTACAAGATTAATTAGGTAATAGCTCATCGTGCCTTAATGGACATAACTCATTATATATTATTTAAAATACTGATATTACTAAAACGAAAAAAATGCATTTTTTAATATTTAGAATTAAATCTAAATCATGAATGTATCCACATAAAGATTATTTCTCCATTAATCTTATTATGGGAGTCCAGTGATTTGTAGGGTTGGATCCAGGCCCAGTGCTGCCTGTGCTACAGCCCGGGTTCTGAGTCTAGGATACAATGGTAAATCAGACTAAATATATAATAGATAACAGCTAAAGCTAAGCAATTAATTAGGTGTGAATTAGCTTTTAAGCCCGGGGCTTGAGTTGTTCCTATAGCTCCGCGCTCTGGTGATTTGTTCCCTTACAAGACTAGCTAGTTTTAACTTTAAACATTTGCACCTTTTTTCCGAGTCGTTTGTTGTTTAATTTGATACTAGTATTTTATTAGCGTGTTTGGTTAGACAGCTTGTGTTTCTTGGCCTGCATCCACCGTGACTCTTTTTTTTTTTTGCAAATAGTCAGGCATATATAATCCTTACGTAGAAGAAGAAGCTGGTGAAAGCATGTAGCATCTTTATATTCATCGATGATCACTGACTCATATGTGGAAGATCAGTTTTTTCAACATTTAGTTTACTTGGGCAATCGTTTTGTTGGAGCATGCAGTTACTTGCGCGACTTAGTCAAACGCATCCGTACCAAAATTGGGAGGGTAGAGGTCGGCCTGTCGCACACGCTTGCAGGTTAAACAAGCTAAGTAACCACGCGGTCTCTGCATAGTCAACTTCTTGACTTGCTCATACCCTTCTTTACCTGCTCCATCTGACGCAACAAGCAGCTCGATATCAAAAGTGGTGTTTAGTTGGGCCATGTGCAACGCTGACTGCAGTATGTATTAGCTATGTACCGTAGAAACCTTTGCATTAATTTTTTTAGTTTATTTGCATGATTTTTTTTGGTTATTTGCATGAAATAAGTAAAGCACGGTTACAATTAATTTCTTGGCTTGTTTAATTTATAAGCACTTTACTACACTTCTTTTTGTTTCATTTTATATTTTTGCATGTGAGATTACTTGGACGCAGCATATATGCATGTAGAATTCTCAAGTCCCCAATGCTGCAATCCTGATAATCCGACTCCATCTTCTCAATATCCTGAAGCAGGATCAGTGTTGGCGGCCTTGATGTGGCAGAACCGTCCAATTTATCCCGACTTAAGAGCGCCGGATCAATATGTAAAAGAATAATCTAGTCAACGCTCTTAAAACGGAATAAATCCGGTAGTTCGTCGGGCTTCACCTGAACTTTCCACCATACAACCGTTCCATAAACATGCATACGGGATCATGAGCATAGAGCTTCAGATATTACACACAGACATTTATTATAGAACATAAAACTAGGAAAGTGTTATTACAATATAAGAACAAACTTAATGCATACCGACTCTACAGAGTTTTCAAAGAGTACACCTACAGTCTTAGGGATTGTTGCCAGACAAGTTCATATATTACAACGAGTTTATAGAACATTCAGAGAGGTATGGACTCAACATACTCTCTGAGTCTTGGTGCTCTACTCCTGAGGCTCCTCCGGCAGAACTGAAAAAAAAAATTTCAACACAAACACTGAGTACAAAAAGGTACTCCGCAAGACTGGTATTTTGGTTCAAAAATTTGGACTCAAAGCAGAAATTTCTAAACTGAGACTCATATACAGACACTAGACTTAAGAACAACCCTAGTTCACAAACATTATAATAACTCTAGGTTCACAGGCAACAACTTTTATACTGGTTGCATCGTAATTATTTACAATGTTTAAGCAAGATCAAACAACATTCATATCCGAGAATTGCGGCAATTCGAATCGATTTACATCCTGCAGGAGATAACTGGGCACACGTCACGTACAACTTCCGGTAAGCTGCACGCGGCAACCTTTCACGAGGAGGATACTAAACCCTGAACCAAGATTACCAACACCCGGGTTCGCACCACTGGTGCGAGGACCCCCCGTCGGGCCTGATCTCAACACAGGTTTCAGGCTACGACCCTGCCACCTATATCCACGTCGAGTGGGGTACAACTTGGTTCAAGTATTTAGGTCAACCAAGCTACCGGGCTTACTGGTTCCATATGTCAGCATATGACCAGTTTGTCAATGCCCGATCAAGGTTAAACATACCGTAGTTCCTTATTTCTTTCTTTGAAGGTGAGGACAGAGCCAGAACTCCTCTTCTGCTCTGTACTCAACGATCACCCTACTCATCAGACATTGCCTGTTTATATCAAGTGAACCTTTGAGTAATACCTAGACCTTTGGTTGCTTTTAGAGTGGGTTTCTTTTAGACCTTTTGGTTTGATCTAACTAGTTAAGAAGGTGGCAAAGATGTCCTTAAAGCAAGGAAGTTAAATATGCATCAAATGAGTTTCAAGCAACTCCTAGACTTAAGCATTCACATGCGATAACATGAAACAACAACAATCATTAAGAAATTAGTAGGTATAGATGCTCCGGTGCTTGCCTTGATCGGCTTAAGGAGGTGGGACTTCAGCTTGGAGCTCAGGCTCGTGCTCAATCACAATCACCTCCTCTCCTTCTGTGGGTCCCTCGGGCGGCAGCTCGATGTATTCGACGCTAACGTCCGCGACTTCCGATTCTAGTCATAATGAGATTCAAGGTTAGTGCATGAATGCAAAAACATTTGAAAGAATTGAATTACAACCTTATACCCCCTATAAAGTTGTAATTGAACACTTAAACACAAGCAAAAGTCCTAACCACATTTTGACCTTAATTTCCTATTTCTTATTATTCCTAATTATTTCTATTAAATATTTAAGAATATCAAAGTTCTATTTTAAAAAGAAAAAGTTTAAAGTTTTATTGTAAAAAGAATGGTAAAAGAAATCTAATAAAATTTATTTCACAAATTTTGGACGAACACAAAATCTTTTAACACAAGAAACAAAGTTTATCTAAACCATTAACACACAACCCCCTTTATCCCTTTCTTTTCTTTTCCTTTCTCTTTCTTTTTTTCCCCTTCTCCTCTCTTCTCTTTTTTTTCCCCTCACGGAAGCCTCCTCCCTCCTCTGTTTTTGCCGCCCACGCACGGACAGGGAGCGACGGCTCCAGCAGCTCGCCGGCGACCTGCGGCCGGCCCCCAGGCCTGCGGCCCTGCTCCCCCTCTCCACGCGCCATCCACGCGCCCAAACCCCCCAAATCCCAGTGCCCCCAGCGAGGAACGCCATGGGGGGCGGCAGCCTGCCATGGCCAACGCCGACCAGCCAAAGCGGCGCCTCCCCGCGCCGGGAGGGGGCTTGAGGAGCACCACCACCACTCCACGAACCCATTCCAGCCCTCAATCGAACCTCGGGAAGACTGGAGCACAGAGCTCCGCGGCGCGCCCCGGCGACCACGCCGGCAACGGCGGCGCGCGAGTGTTCAGACCGCCCCGGCCACGAAACAACGCGGCAAGCAGCACGCACACCTTCTACGACACCTAACCAACTTCCTAGACTGCCCAAACAAGACCCAAAACCTCGGGAACCTAGAGCTCACCGACGACCTAGTTTCTCTGCTCGATGGTGGCCAGAGGAAGAAGACGATGGCGAGCTAGCGGTTGTGGTCGATGGAAGGGCTATAAACTCTTTGAATCAGTCGAGATAGGGCTGCTGGTGATGTGTGTGCGGGGAATCGAACCAAGAACGCGTGAGGGCGACGAAAACGGCGAGGAACAGAGAGCTTGGTTTGGGGAAAAAGATGGCGGGAGAATGACGATGAACTGCATCCAAGCAGTATATATTTGAAATTTTCACCGTGATCCATTTGCCACCTCCAGCCTGCTTGCTGCCACGCTCATCTCGTTCATGAACGCCACGTAGAAGCTTTGAATTTTTACCGCCTCCTTGATCGAGCGGTGCTCGGTGGAACAGATAAGGATGACTGGAACTGTAGCAGTCTGAAATAGGCTGAAACTGAACGAAATACCTATATTTAGACCCCTTTTTTTCCAAATTCCACTGCTAAACTTTGAAATATTCCAAAATAAAAATTGTATTCCTACCATTTGGCTACACTTTTTCTTTCATGCACCTCCTCTAATTTTGCCTCTAAGATAGTCAAAATCAGCTCTGAACATGGCTGGTCCAAACAAATTTCAGAAATTCAGCAAACTTATTCCATTTACCAGTTTTTGCATTCAAATTTAAATGACTTTATGCCATTTTACATATATAAAAATAGTACCACTGTGAAGCCTGGACATCCAAGTTTCCATTTTGGCACATGGTACACAAAGTTGCTACATCGAATGTCATTTTATTCATCTCTAAATTCAGTCATTTGTCACTGTTTTCAGACTTCAAGAATTGTCTGTCTTTGCTGAAATTCTTGTTTTCTTGTAACCTTGGAGCTTTCAAACATGATCAAGTCACTATTCCAAGTCTTCCAACTTAGTTCCATTACAACACTCATACCTTGCACTACATTTTTCATATTGACCAAATGTTGACTTAGTCCACAAAATTGCAAATTAGGATCACTTAGAGTTTGATCCCACTCATTAACAAGGGTGAGTTGTTACACCTGAATTCTTGGCATTGTTTGTCCCACACTGCCCATTAAAGACACAAGCGGTCACCTCAGGAAAATCTGTTAGAATAATAGTGCGGAAGCGATAACCCAAAACAACAAAACCAAATCACAAGATCACACAAACGATAACGACACCGAGGCACGATGTTTCTTACGAGCTCTTTCTTTTTCTGCGATGTGCCTACATCCTCGGGGCATGACTACGAGCACTCCTCCCCATAAACAGCAGCCACACCGGCATCCGGGCACCACTACGGCCATGCCGCCGCCGACGCCAACCGTCCAAGTCGTCTCACGGTTACACAGTAGTGCCCTCATATTTATGGGCCATAGGGATACAAAGTATGACCCGAACTCTATCCCTAATCTACTAAATTACAACTCTAGTTCAATTGTAATCAAACTGTACACATATTCGACATATATCTAACAAAATCTATGTATTGTACACGTGGCTGCGAGCAGAGCTGTCGCTGAAGGAAGCAATGCTCCCCGTCGCTGCACCGTTGCTGCTAGATTCATTGTTCGGGTTGCTGGGCGGGGCTCCTTTGGTGGGTCTACAACCTTAGTAGGAGGGGCCTTGGGTGTTTGCCGACTGGCGGTGGCACTGGGTTGTCGGCGGGGCGGTGAGGCGGCGCCGGCTGCTAGGTGAGGCGGACAACTAGCAGGCGGTGGAGGAGGCGGGGGTGTCATGGTGAATACCACTGGGGACGAAGAGAGAGGGTAGCGGCTATGGCGGAGGAGCCGCCCGAGATTAGGAGGAGGCGGGCAGGGGCGAGATCTTTTGTGATGCGTAAGTTCACAACTGTGCGCATGTTGAAAATAACCGCCTCAGTCACGTCACACATAGCGCTCGCGCCAGCAAGGTCATCAGCCATGTGCTTGGTGTCAGACGGGCAAAACCCCACCGAGATGATCTTGTACGCCTCGCACAGTTCACAAGTTCCGGGTGGCCATAGTCACCTGGCTGCTCTCGCAAGACCCGTCACGCATTTGTTCATCGACGAGCTCGTATGTCTGCAATTATTCATATCTGTATTGGGAGGGATTGGGAGTGGAAATTTAGTTTATTTTCCCCTCCAAACTATACATATTGGAAGGGAATGGTTTCTTCAAAACAAATTTTGTAGGAGGTCCATGTAATTCAATTCAATTTTCCAAAGAGACATGGTACAGCAGTGTCAACGAGTCAGCGGTGACAATATGTGAATACTTGCCATTTATTTTATTGAACATACCATCTAGAAACTCAAAACATGTAGTAATATGCAAAATACATATATAAAGCAAACACTGGACGTAAAACATTAGTTATCTAGTTGTGATTGTTCTCCCAGAATTGAGCCTGGAGCCAATCAATTGTCCCCTTCTGCACCTGGAATGCCTTGGCCAAGACATCATCTGAAATCGGTGGTTTCAATCCAAAAACCGCATTTGCGATGGTAATAGCCCTAGGGTTCTGGCTGCTGAGCGCGGCAATAGCAACCGCTGGCTTGTCATAGATGGGGTTGAATTGGAAATGGATGAGCCCATGTGGGAATACAAACACATCACCTTTGTTGAGCACCTTGGCAAATAGCTTGTTGTCTGGGTTGGAGGTGACAAATCCAACATAGAGTGTTCTCTCAAGCATAGTGAGGATCTTTGTGGCACGCGGGTTTGTGTGTGGTGGATTCTGACCTAGGGGTGCATAGTCAATACAGGCCAATGAGATGCCCAGGGTGTTCGGTCCAGGCAACTGCATGACATTGATCAAGGTAACATTGGATCCAACCTTGCTCTTCATGGTGTCCATAGGCTTGTCAAGGTTAGCTGCCTTGAAGAAGTCATCTGCGTTGACGGCCATAGGATCCTTGCAAGCAAACCCATTCACCTTCAAACATAGTTACATTTTTTATATAAAATAAATTTTAAATTAGGTAGTAACCAAAATACGTGCGATTCCCAGTAATCACAATAATAGTGCTCGAGAGAACCCCTAATAAAAAATTAATTCCGGTAAATGATTGATTGATGTGTAGTGGTTGCTAGTTGCTACCATGCAAGTTACTGCTGTTATGGTTCAGAGACAAAGTGTTCAGCTATTTACTTAACTTACAGAAAAATCTGAATGAGATTATTCAAAACTTCCTAAAGCAAAACAGATAGCGTCACACATATGTGAAATAAACTCACAGGCGCATAATTGGTGCGATATGATAGTTGTGAAAACTAAAAAAAATGTTCGGTCAATCTATGCTAACTTGTGCTCCCAAATGTGTCGGATCAGAAGAGTCAACAGTATTAGATCTTATACAACTCTATACCTGGTACAATAAACAATCACCCTATGGTCATTCATGATCACTGCCTATTGAGTAATAGAAGATTTGATCCAGTGCAATACATCCAGCTCATAAATAATTTCCTTATTGTCATCCATGATCAATTGAGTCGTAGAAGATCATCAATGTCGTTGTTTCCAACATTTACTCCGCCAAAATTTTGTTGGAGCAGTTACTTGCACGACTTAATCCAGCACCAGATCAACAACCATGCATGTGATTGGCCTAATCAATTTCTTGACTTGTTCATATAAAACCCTTACGTGCTCCTTTTGAGGCACTAAGGGCGAGGGCAATGTTAGAGGACCACATGGTCTATAAGGCGGGGGCCATAGCAGGTGTCAATAGCCTAAAAGTAACCTCACAATGTCCAAATAATTGGGGAGGTCATAAGGTGGATCCCACAAGTTAAAAAATACTGCTTTTGCTCAACCCCTCATTTCCAACTTGAGCCAACTGTTTCAGTTTAATATTCATTTGTACATAATGGAATCAAAAAATAATATATTCTATTCTCTTATGGCCAGCTATGGACTACTTTAAGGACCACCTCTGCAATATATATAGCCAGTTCTCAAAGGCACATTTATTGCATAATGACCACTTTTTCACCATATTGCGGCTGCCCTAAGCAGCTCTACATTAAAAGGGCTTATTAGTTTTTTTTGTGTGTGTGGGGGGGGGGGGGGTGACAGAGCGAGATATGTGAAAGAGACGAGTGGAAATGGCAGGCACATTTGTGTGAGAAAGGCTGTTGAAGCCCGTATGGACCTACACGACATCCGAAGCCAAGTTCAGGGCTTCAACAGAAACTCCACCCCCATAATTAACCGCAACTAATCTAAAACAAAAAACGTTCCATCCCTCATGAAAAGTATTTTGATGAAGCAAAAATATCAAATGATTGCAAAGTTTTTCACCAAACAAATGATGACACTTATGCCATTACTGGAAATCCCAAATATGCCAAGTGCCCGAGGCTTTGCTGAGTGCACAATATCGGACACTTGGCAAATATAATCTTTGCCGAGTGCGTATTGAAAAGGTCTCGACAAAACAACGACACTCGGCGTACTGCGGTTTTGCCGAGTACCGCGGGAACGACACTCGGCGAACAACGCTGTTTGCCGAGAGCCTCCTCGGGGCACTCGGTACTCTACCTCTTTGCCGAGTGCCTCGCCGAGGGCACTCGACAAAGCGTGTCACGTGCACCTCACGCGCGCAAAACGCACCCGTTGCTCCCTGGGCCGTTATTCTTTGCCGAGTGCCGCCACAGAGCACTCGGTATCTCTTTACTTTGCCGAGTGCCTACACAAGGGCACTCGGCAAACTTGGTCCGCGCATGAGCCCGTTACCGTGGGAGAGCCGTGACGGCCATTATTGTTTGCCGAGTGGCTAACCGTTGCACTTGGCAAACTTGGTCACGTGCCGCGCACGCGCCCGTTGTGCGCCCGTTACCGTAGGAGGGCCGTCACGGCCGTTTTTCTTTGCCGAGTGCCAGAAGTCGGGCACTCGGCAAAAATCTGATTTGCTGAGTGCTATAGCCTGCGCACTCGGCATTCAGATCTGTTTGCCGAGTGTCCTCTTTAGCAATCGGCAAAATAACAAAAAAAAAATTCTCCAATGCACTCCAAACTTTTTTCTTAGCTACTATACTATACAAAACACTGCATATTAGAATTTGATACATTTTTCGTTATGTTTATTATATTTAGTTAATTTATTTCATTAAAAGGATATTTTGGGGATAATACAATTTTGAACTGCAAAATATAGTATAAATGAAGTATAATGAATGGAAAAATAATATTTATGTTATTTAGTCCAATTTGAGACATTGTCAAACAATTGAAAGGAAAATTTGAACATCTTGGTCATGAAACGGGACAAAGTGCGCTGTGGACAAATTTGTTTTTAATTTATAAAAATCAAAAGTAATCAGAAATTCTTGAAATTTATCATGACAACATGATATCATACAGGGAGTCTATGGTAAAAATTTGAAACGGTTTTGCAAAAGTTGTCATGTATGTCGCTTACGAAACGAGGCATCTCCAAAGAAGTTTCAGAGAACTCAGAAGGATTCTTTGAGATTATGAGTTAGAGTGATGTTCGAATTGGAGTTTTACTTGCTATTTTTTTATAGCCATAAGACATGAAGAATTGTGTAATGTTAAATTTTGGTGATTTTTTAATCCATTTGATAATTTTTAAATATTTTTTTGAACTATAGTATTTAAATTGATGTAAATTGAATTTGAACTAATAGTGCATGAAATAATGACATTTTTTTGGGTGAAGCATGCTAACTTTTTTGTATATGCAATAGACGTCATAAATTGGTTCATGTTAAATTTGGGTTATTTTTTGGATTGTTTTTGTATTTTTTATTTTTTTTGGCAAATGTAAAGAATTAGTTCATATAAATTGAAATATAGCAAATAGTGATTGGAATAATAGAATATTTTTAGTTGAAGCATGAGTAAGAATTGTTGTGTGAATTTGGCAAAGAAATTTTTCATTATTTGAAGAAATTTGTGAAATTTCGAATTTTATTCAAATAAATTTCTCAAAACAAATGAAGAAATGAAAGCGTACTATGCCAAGTGCTGTTCAGCGGCACTCGGCAAAATCGAGCTATGCCAAGTGTCTTGTCAGGGCACTCGGCAAACCTAGTCTTTGCCGAGTGACAGATCGGGGCACTCGGCAAAGACTCGAACACTTAGCCACGGCAGGCACCCACACTGCCACACACGCACACACCGTACCTCCTCGCCGTCTTCCCCCGCCCCCGATGCCGCCGCCCGTGCCACCTCCCCGCCCGCGCCGCCTCCCCGCCCCAGCCACCGGAGCCCGGCAGCGGCATCCCCGAGGCCTGCCTCGTTCCCGGCGCACGCGACCTCCCCGACCCCGCCCCTGGCGCCGCCCGCGCATCCTCCCCGGCCCCGACGCCGCCTCCCCGCCCCGGAGGCCGCGCCCGCCCCCTACGCCGACGCCCGGCCCCCAACGCCGCCTCCCCGCGCCCGGCAGCGGCGTCCCCGGGGCCCGCCTCGTCCCCGGCGCGCGTGGCCGACCCGACCCTGCCCTCGACGCCGCATCCCCGCCCCCGGAGGCATCGCCCGCCCCCGACGCCGACGCCCGACCCCCGACGCCACCTCCCCGCCCCCGCCCTATAACCTGCGCCCGCGTGAGCCGCACCCGCCACCGGAGCACGGCAGCGGCGTCCCCGGGGCGGCTCACGGGGGCCGCGTCCTCCCCCGGAGCTCACGCCCGCGTCCGCGTCCGAGCCCGGTGCTGCCAGCGCCCCCGACACCGCCTCCGACACCCGGCCTTGCCCCGGAGGCTGCACCCGCGGCACGGCTCCCGGCTCTCGGCGCCCGACCCCGACACCCCGGCCACGCCCACACCGCCCGTGCCCGCTCTTGGCGTCCCCCTGCTTCATGCTCGACGAAAAGCTTGAACCGCGAGTCCACGCCAAGTCGGCCACGCCTACACCTCCGACCCGCTGTAAGCACCGCCACCGTCCTCCTGCATGTTAATTAATGTTAGTAGTTCATGTAACCTAGTTAGGTGTCTCCCATTTGGAAGAGATACAATTGAAGATATGCAGATCTTTGCATATCTATGACTGTATCTTTTCCGAATTGTCCACATTTTTTGGACAGCCCGAGGATGCGTAGATACGGTTAGTTTTCATGGTCGACTCCTATCCGAGACAGAGTCTCGGCATCACCTCCCCGTTGTTCTCCGGATACACAATCTCCCTTCCGGGACGTGTATCTGGAGAACAGTGGGGAGGTGCTGCCGAAATTTTGTCTCGGATGGTAGTGGATCATGAAAACTGACCGTAGCTATGCATCCTCGGGTGGGATTAGGACCTGCCTTCACCTATTAGATTGTAGGGACAACACGTAGATGCATTTGATTTTTATTGTACTTACTCTGGTCTAGAGGATGGATGACCGTCATTGGATGTACACGGGCCGTGCAAGTCAGGCTAGCATGACTGATGAATGGATTTGAAAGACCAATGATTTTTTGGAAACCGCATGGAGTCAGGCTGAAGGATCGAGTTTCTTGTGGTGTCCAAGCAACAGATGTGGAAATAAGAAACGGAAAATGAAGAAGGTTATGGGCCAACATCTTTGCAAGTATGGATTTACGCCTGACTATACCCGGTGGACCTTCCATGGTGAAGCCCACCGTATGAGGGACGAGGTCGTGAGGCAATGCATCGATGATTGTGATGTTGATGGTGGGGTTGGAGACATATTACATGACTATAATGAAGCACATTTCGGTGAAGGACCGCAGGAGGAGCCAGAGGCATATGCAAAGGTGTATTACGAGATGTTGGAGGCGGCACAGAAACCACTTCATGACCAAACAAACATTTCTCAGCTAGACGACATCGGATGCCTAATGGCCTTGAAGTCTCAGTTTAGCCTGAGTCGAGACGCCTTCGACAGTCTGTTGACCATTTTTGGAAGCATGCTTCCAGAAGATCACATTCTGCCAAAGTCAATGTATCAGGCACAGAAAATCCTCGGTGCACTTAAGATGCCATATGAGCAAATACATTCTTGTCCAAATGGATGTATCTTATTTAAGAAAGAGCATGAGAATGATGCTTACTGTCCAAAATGCAAAGCCTCTAGGTTTCTTGTGGACTCTAGTGATGGTCAGCCTAAGAAGTAGCTCACGATTCCTGTGAAAATCGTACGCTACCTTCCTTTCATTCCGAGGATCCAGCGACTGTTCATGACTGAAGAATCCGCGCAACAGATGACATGGTACAAGAAAGGTGTTCGATACAACCCTGACAAGATGGTGCATCCATCCAATGGAGAATCATGGACCCATTTTGATAGGATTCATCATGACAAAGCTGATGAAGCTTGTAATGTACGTATTGCGCTTGCAACAGATGGGTCCAATCATTATGGGATGGTGGCCGCCTCATACTCATGCTGGCCCGTGTTTGTTATCCCTCTGAATCTCCCCCCAGGGGTCCTATTTCAATGACATACCATATTCGTGTCGTTGATTATTCCAAAGCACCCGGGGAATAAAATGAGTGTTTACATGGAGCCTCTGATCGATGATTTGGTCAAGGCATGGGACGAAGGGGTGTGGACCTATGACCGAGCAACAAAGACAAATTTTAAAATGTATGTCTGGAACCAATTCTCCCTGCATGACTTACCTGTGTATGGCATATTCTGCGGCTGGTATACTCTCGGGAAGTTCCCATGTCCAATTTGCAAGGCAACTCTGCAGTTCATCCCCGCTGAAGGGGGTAAGTATTCGTCGTTTGACAAACATCGACAATTCTTCCCCGCTGACCATCCTTTTAGACAAGATGTTAAGAGCTTCACGAAAGGTGTAAAAGTTACAGAAATTGCACCGCCGATTATGACGGGTGTTGCTATTCATGCTTAGATAGACGCTCTCTGAGTCAAAGATGGCGGTGGTTTTGTTGGGTACGGGGCGGTGGTTTTGTTGGGTACAGGGAGGAACATGCTTGGACTCAGAAGTCTGGGCTGTGGAGGCTCCCCTATATTGATGATTTCCTCCTTCTACACAACATTGATGTGATGCATACTGAAAAAATTAGGGGGAGGCTCTTTTTGGAATAGTCATGGACATTCCTGATAAGACGAAGGACAACATAAAGGCAAGGGTGGATCTAGCAACGTTGTGCGATAGACTAAGATACGAAATGAGGACTCCTGGACCCAGGAGAAAATGGAAGAAGACACAGGCCGACTTTGTCCTCACGAGGGCCCAAAAGAAAGAAGCACTAGAGTGGATCCAAAAGTTACAATTCCCCGATGGATATGCAACGAATCTGAGGAGGGGAGTGAACTTGACTACTATGCGAATCAATGGGCTAAAGAGTCATGACTACCACATATGGATTGAGTGGCTTCTTCCGGTTATGGTTCGAGGCTACTTACCTAATAATGTATGGTTCGTGCTAGCAGAGTTGAGCAATTTCTTCCGTCAGCTTTGTGCTAAAGAGTTATCTCGGGCTGTTATTGCGGATATGGAAAAAATGGCTCCCGTGTTGCTCTGTAAGTTGGAGAAGATCTTTCCACCAGCCTTCTTCAATCCAATGCAGCATTTGCTTCTGCACCTGCCTTATGAGGCAAGAATGGGAGGTCCTGTGCAGTTTCGTTGGTGCTATCTAGTTGAAAGATGTCAGAAGGTTCTTCGAACGAAATGTAAGAATAAATGCAAAATTGAGGCTTCGATTGCAGATGCATATATTCTGGAGGAGGTGTCAAACTTCACGACTAAATACTATGGTGAGAAGCTTCCCAGCGTGCATAATCCACCACCTCGTTAGAATGCTGGCGATAATGAATCGAGCCTCAGCATTTTCCAAGGGCAACTTGGAAGTGCAAGTGATTTGAGGTACAAGACCCTGAACCATGAAGAGTGCCTCCGTATCATGCTTTATTTGTTAACAAACCTTTCTGAGGTGGAGCCGTACATAGGGTAAGTTCTCATTTAACATGTTCACGAGGTTCCACGATTTAGCATCTCATTTAACATGTTCTTGAGTTTTCACTAATCAGCATCCAACCCCCTTGATCATATTTCACACATGCAATTTCTTTGTCAATTCTGGCGTCGCTCAAGGCCTCCGACCCAGAACGAATCGGAGGCTCTTCTTAAAAATGGAGCTGGAAATTCTCAGCCTAATTTTATTTATTGGTTGCAACAAAAGGTAAACTCCAATTCACAGGATATCGCTTTAGCTAAAGGGTTAAGTCATTTGTTGGTTCGAACAATATGACGAACTATGTTGCTTTCGCTTTCAGGGGCAAACCGATTCGTCCATGAGTGCTGAGTTGAGACAAGTTGCCGGTGGATTTAGCTATCGGGTTAAGTCATTTAACGTTAATGACATGAATGGATATCGCTTCCACACAACAGGATACGAGCAAAGTTGGTCCAATCGAAAAACAACTAATACTGGAGTCTTTACGCTAGGCCAAGATGGGGTCGAGTATTACGGAAGCGTTGAAGAAATATACGAACTCAAGTTTCATGGTTCCGTACCACTGACTCCCGTAATTTTCAAATGCCATTGGTTTAATCCTACATTAACGAGGCGTACCCCAAATGTTGGCCTAGTCGAAATTCGTCAGGATTCAAAGTTACCAGGCGACGATGTCTACATTGTGGCTTGACAGGCCACACAAGTTTATTATCTCTCATATCCGTGCCAAACCGACAAACGTCTTCAGGGTTGGGATGTTGTGTATAAGGTATCACCTGAAAGCGATCGGGTGTTCTAGCCTAAGAGGGGGAGGAGGTGAATTAGGCACTCTTAAAACCTTGACCTATGACTCCAACTAGTTTGCACAAAACTTAAGCTAAAATAAGCTATCTAGATGTGCAACTATGATTCACCTTAGTGTAAAACCCGCATCCCAAAAGAGTTTAGCTACCTATTGCCAATCCTATCATGAAACTACTCTATGAAAGTAAAGGCACACAAGTTGCAATATGAAATGCGAAAGCTTAAAGAGAGGGATGAGAGGAAGCGAACTCTCGACATGAGGATTTATCCCGTGGTTCGGATTGCCACAAATGTGCCCCTACGTCCACGTTGTTGAAGCACTCATGAAGAGTATCGCTTCCCGGTAATCAAGTATCTTCCGTGAACACAATCATAGTGACCTTGATCCCGAACTTCACTAAAGGAGATTGCCCATGAAGGAGGGGTCTCCGTCCCCCACACAAAGTTGTCAATGCCGCTCCACACCAAGCCGGAGGGTCGTAGACTTGCCGGCGAGCCACAAAGGCTCCAAGGATGGCCGGTGCACCAAGATACAAGTTTGGTTCACTCTAGAACCACAGCACAAGGATCTAAACCTTGCTTGATCACTCACTCAAGAGTTAACCTAGCACTAACACTCACAAAGCTTGTGCTAAGAACTAAGGATTTGATCTCTATGCTCTTGGATGGCTTGGAGGTGTTCTTGGGTGTGGGTATGACTTCCAGCAACTCCAGCAATCTTCAAATGGCAGGGGGAGCTCATATATATAGGCCACCAACTCAAGAGAGCCGTTACTAGCCGTTAGTAGCTTTCTGCGTAGGCATCGGAACTTCTGGTGCATAGGGCATCGGTTCTTCCAATCACACTGCGCTCTGAACTAGCCGTTGGCTTCTCTGACACAGTTGCAGCCAGTTCAGGGACCATCGGATGAACCGATGATAGGGCGTCGGAACTTCCGGTGACACTTGATCTTCAGATAGCCGTTGCACCTTGCTGACATCATTGCTCCGAAGCTTGATTCGGTGGCCGTCGGTTCTTCCAGTGCTGAAGGCTTGGCTGCTGCATTCTTAACATCGTCTCTGGAACATAGTACGTTGATTGCACCGACGCTTGTCTTGACACCGTCGGTTCAACCGGTGCTTCACTCTTTCTTCACTTGATCTCCAGAGGCGCTCAGTCTTGCACCAAAGCCAGGCTGTCGGATCTTCCGACAACCATCGGATGCACCGATGCTTAGGCATCGGTTCTTCCGGTGCTACTGGTTTCTGCAGAACTCGTCCAATTCAGCATTTCTTCAAGTTCTTTCTTCGTGTTTTGCTTTGCATGGCCTTTTTACTTCATCCCTGGGATCTAGAAATGTTCACTTAACAAAACCAATAGTCCCATTGATTGTGTTGTCATACGATCACTAAAATCACTCGAAATGGCATAAATGATGCCATATTCGTTACAATCTCCCCCTTTTTGGTGATTGATGACAACAAAATCAAAGCAAGCATAAAATTTGCAAGAATTGTCAAATTGTACCACTTACACTTGCTTGGATGCTTACCATCATCCAATGACGGCTTGACCTCCACCTAAAACCATGATTCCCCCTTTGTTCCTCCCCCTATTTGCCACTCCTCCCTCATATATTGACTTGATCCACTTAGCATATCTCCTTCTTTGGAATATATCTCTCCTTCTTGGGATAATTTCTCCCCCTTTGGAATCAAATCACCTAAAAAGGTCTTGCAAAACAATATAGCTCAAGGAAGGATTAGTAGCATAGGGAGTTAGTTCTATAGTTCCATGACTCATGATCCATTTGTATGATATCAATGAAGATACCAATTGAAAAATTTACTACGGTGGATCACAAAATTACAAAACTAGCATGGCATGAGCTAAGCTTTCCACAAGTGTGTACACAAAATGATGATGTGGAAATCAAGTGCACAACTAGATGTTTTAATAAGAAAGTTTAGATCATATCATGCTCGGAGGTAGCTCTAAAATAACAAATTGACAATGATACCAATTGAATGAGTTTAGAACCTTGCATACCTCCAGGGGGATATTTGTTTACCTTGCATGTACCAATTTGAAAGTGACTTGCAACTAATTGAAAGTCTTTAAACAATGAGTATTTGGTACACCAAGGTTAAGCAAATGTATGAGCACATAGCTTATGAACTTAGATATGAGCATTTATGTTCAATAGAGCATGGCTCAATATGCATGAAGCACAATTCATCTAATCACTCTTGTAGAGTTGTTTGTTCACATTGAGCGTGAATAACATTCTCTTAGAGTGTTAACTCCATTGTGATACTACAAAAGGTAAACTTGAAAATATGTTAGTCTCAAAATCACAAACCATATGATGAACTCCCCCTAAATATGTGCATTTAGTGTTTGAATCACCAAGTAAATGTATGCACATTGATTTTGACACAATTGGGAAGTTTGCCCTATAGCTTGTGTTCATGGTACACATATGAAATACATACCTCATGAAGTCCATGTACCATGAAGGATAACCTTGTGTAGCTTTCTACATACTTATCAAACCATGTAGGTTGCTTATGGGTTAGAATCATGACACAAGCAACCAACCATATATAACACTAGGAGATGCAAAACATGCAAACATCCTAGCAAAGGTAATGGAGCTACATGATGCTTGAATTGAAATCTAGCTACCATTATCTTATGGGGGACTTGGGCAACAAATGTCCAAGTTGTGAGCTTAGCTTGTTTAGGCTTGAACCTTCACTTCAACTTGTAAGCTAAGCCTCCAAATCCCCCAAAGCCGTTCTTGGGCTTCAAGTCTCCATTGGAACCCACACCATTTGAGGCTCCTTCATATTAATGATGATGTCCTTGGGCACCCAAATGGAGCGGTTCCAACTTCTTTCCTTCTTCCCAACCTTGTGAGCAACCACCTTGCCATTGGTCTTCTTCTTGATCACATAGGAGGTGCTATTGCTTTTGTTCCTCCGGTTGGGCTTGGTGTAGATGAGAGAACTCTTGATTGTGAATTTCTTCTTGTTCTTCTCATCCAAAAGCTTCTTCTTTGGTTAAGGATACTTGTTGGACTTGTGGCCTTCTTTGTGGCACTTGGAGCAAGTCACGGTGGACCCCTTCTCAAGCTTCTTCACCATGTCTTCACAGTTATCTTGAGAAGGTTGGACATTGCTCTCTATGCCTTTGCCCTTCAATCTATATAAGTCCTTCATGAGCCTTTCCACTTCTTACTTGAGCTCATCATTCTCCTTGGCAATGAGATCATCACATGATTCTATAACAACATTCTTATAGCATTTCTCATTGCAAGGGTTAGAGCAAGATTCATCAATTAAATCAATGCGAGAAGTTGAAGCATCTATCCTAGATATTGGGATTGCACAAGGGATAGTTTGTTTCATTTCCAAAGAGTCATTAGTATCATTAATGTTCTCAAATTTTAATTTGAGCTCTTCATGCTCTTTGCTAAGCAATTTGAATTTACACAACAAATTTTCATATTTTGTAACAAGTGAAGCATTTAGATCATTGAGAGCATTAAGGTTTTTAATTTCTTTAGCTTGTCTTTTCATGACTCTTTGTTGCTCATGGATTAAGTCAAGAAGATCTTCAAAAGAAGGAGTATCGGAGTCATCATCACTTACATTGCTATCCATACCTTCGGCCATGTGGCACGTGTTGAATGATGATGAAACTCCCTTGTTGGTGCGGGTGATGTTGCTCTTGATAGACTCATCACTTGATCTTGTGCTTGGCTCTTCATCACCACCCACCCATTCTCCAAGAAAAACACGAGGTTCATCCTTGGACTTTTTCTTCTTCTTTTCCTTCTTCTTCTTCTACCTTTTGGGGACAATTAGATAGTAGAAAACTTAATCCTTCCCCGTTTAACCGTGAAGCCATTTCTAATGGATTCATCCCTTCCCCCTAAGAGCTAACCCACTAGGCGGTGAAGCCTACCGATCTAATGAGCCGGTAAACACAAATTTGCCAATGGAATTGGCTTTCTTTGTGAGAGAAGTGAGTCCCGGTTCTGATATCAATTGAAAGCGATCGGGTGCTCTAGCCTAAGAGGGGGAGGGGGTGAATTAGGCACTCTTAAAACCTTAACCTATGGCTCTAACTAGTTTGCATAAAACTTAAGCTAAAACAAGCTATCTAGATGTGCAACTACGGTTCACCTTAGTATAAAACCCTCATCCCAAAAGAGTTTAGCAACCTATTGCCAATCCTATCATGAAACTACTCTATGAAAGTAAAGGCACACAAGTTGCAATATGAAATGCGGAAGCTTAAAGAGAGGGATGAGAGGAAGCGAACTCTCGACACGAGGATTTATCCCGTGATTCGGATTGCCACAAATGCGCCCCTACGTCCACGTTGTTGAAGCACTCACGAAGAGTATCACTTCCCAGTAATTGTTGACGCTCCTTAGCGCCCCCGATTTATATACTGCAAGCGCACGGTTTCGTGTAGCTTTTCCCTTAGAGTATTCCCCCAAGGTTTATCAATCCACGGAACCAAAGAGACAAGAAACAATCTACTAGCATAGAGATTCCTTTGTGTTGATGTGGTGTAAACGAATCTAATCTACTAAAAACGACAAACACCGAAGGTAGCGAGAGAAAGTTAGAGATAACCAATCTAGATCACCTAGATCATGCTTATGTTGTAGTTCCAGCTAGATAAAGTGAAGTAAGGTAGATGTGAATCTCAATGAAAAGCCTCTTTAAACCCAAAATCTCCAATCCGATCCCTCGATACTCCACCTACTCTGTGGAGACGGCCTGTCACGACGCCCCCCTTTTGATCGAAATACCCTGAAGCAAGTCGAACCCCCTTTGGTAGTTCTGTCATGAACCTCTAGCCACCATGACTACAAGATCATGCTAAGTGATCTATCTCGATAATAGATCTAGGATGAAGCAAACCCAAAGAAAAGAACGAAATCGAAAGAGAGAACATGGTCGCTAAACATTCGGAATCACAAATAACTTCACCATGAATGATAGTACATCACAAGATCACAACCGGGGCCCTACCTTGATCTTGATGATCCTAGCTCCAGAACTCCGACGTGGTCTTCCTTGCAAGGTTCCCAAGTTGGCTAGGGCAAACCCTAGACAACTAGCATGACCCTCAGCTCTCCGAGAGGTGTCCCTCTATCTTCTCTGCTCCTTGGCGTCGTCTCCCGAATTAATCTCTGCATGAACCTTGGGGAGGGGTCTTTAAATAGCCTCAGGCAACTCTCGGTCAAAGGGGAGGTCGAACCGACCTAAAAAAGGGCTGGGCCGGCCGGCCCAATGAGCCTAGGCCGGCTGGCCTGGCTCTTTCCTTCGCCGGCTCGTGTTTATCTTTCTCCCCAAGTCTCCTGGAATCTTCTAGAGTTTATGTCTTTCACGATTGCACCCCATTAGACGTCGTTATCTTCGAGATTTCTTCGAGGAAAAGGATAGGATGGAAAATCCTTCCTTAAATATCTCTTTGCTTTGCTTAGCCCCGAAGTATCTTGATCTTATCTTGTGGGCTTTGTCTTTTGGGCTTCATTGGAGGGTGGATGTGCATGAACGAGCCTCTAATCATTATGGCCTTCGATCCTTTGTTCGGGCTTTGGCCTTTGTCTTTCTTCGTGTCATCGCGTGATCGTGGGCCTCGCCATTTCATGCTCCAAAATTGGTCAAAAACCTGCAAAAACGAAGTACCTCCAAAATATATGTGCAAACGCGAAAACGACCAATAATTGGGCTGAGGTTAGGATGGTTAGTGATTCTGATATCAAATTCATGCCATTATCAAAGTTAAACAAGGGATAAAATGGATACTTAAGGAGCGCCAACATTCCCCCCATGCTTAAACCTTGCTTGTCCTCGAGTAAGTCTTTGATAAAAATCAGCGCTGCCTTTCAGTGTCCAATCCCTGCACTTGATCATACACGAGAAAACACAATGCTCCCAAAAAATATTTTGCAGTTAATAGTTCAAGTTGTAACCAGCTTTTTCAATGTGGAAGGTAGATACAAGTTAAATGCTTCCCCACAATTATTAAGCACATGCTCTCAAAATTAAACAAGTCTCAGAATTAAGAAAGTAAGTTCCATAAGTAATGCTAAACCAAAATCAATAATTTAAACCTTCATTGCAATTTGCTCATGGAAACTCTCAGCTCATCTTGTCTCTCAAACTTGCTAGAACTACCTCCTTTCTTTCTCTCATATGTATGTGTGAGGCTTTATCTGGAGCTCTGGAAAGGTTAGTCCTAACAAAAGATATTATAATCAAGATATTATCAAAACAAGAAATACTTCTTATGGATTTACCGAGACTCGTCAAAAAGACCATTGGAAAATAATTTCTTTATGGAGAGGGAGAGAATGGAACACACACTTTAGATGGTGGGCATGTGCAAATGACAACGGTTGATCCCAAGGCACAGCTGAAGTCCTTGTTATCGGATTGCATATGGTTGGAATAATTGAGTATAGAATAATCTTCAAAGTACCTGGAGTTTTAATGAAGCTAAAGGAACCAAGGAGCTTTTCATCATCATTCATTTTTTTTCTTTTCCTCTCCTTTTTTTTTCTTTTTGCTCCTCAGAACCATTGGCAACACAATGCACTTACTCCACCTCCCCCCATGCTTGAACGTTTGCTTGTCCTCAAGCAATGAAGTGATGATAACTTGATGGAATGAGTGCACAAAACCTTTATCAATTCTCTGGACTCAACTTTGGAATTCAAGGGAGCATCTCCTCGTGAAAGATTGAAGCCAACAGAGGAGGAAAAGGGGCCGGCCGGCCGGCCGGCCTGGGATTGTTGGGCCGGCCGGCCTACTGCCTGTAGGCCTCCACTTCTTCGGACTTTTCTTCTGCGAACTCTTTGATGCTTCCCAAGCTTATGTTTTACTGAATTTTGCTCTTGATTCCACTGTTTTGCCGTCGAAATAAATATATACTCAATATATAGGTTGTGCTCAAGGAGGTGTTTCACAAAAAGATGTTTTTAGTTAAGGGTGGATATCCAGCGAGGTTTGCGATGTTCCCAGTATAGAAACTCACAATGCATGGATAGAATGGCTAGCAAAAGAGAGGTACGCAAAAATACGGAATGGTCAGCTTCTTAGTCTCGTACCAAAGAAGATAAATCCTGAATTAATGCACCTGAAAATAATTCTTGCTCTATGGTTTGTTATGATATATCATGTAGGCTTATAGAAGGATAGAGCAATTGCAAAAGGTATCATTGACAAGGTTAGCTCAGGATTAAATCCAAAATAAATTTTCCTTGACAAGCTTAAGTAAGAGAGCATGAATAAAAGATATGGGTCTTAATTTATCATAACCTCCACAATTGAATTAGCCGGCATTTAATTAATTTTTCAGATCATGTTAGAGAGAGCATTAGTTTAATCATGCATAAACCAAGCACAAGAAAGTAGACAAAGCGGCAACGATCATTATATTTTAACATGGCACAAACTTTCTATCATCATCGCTAACCATAACATTAAAGCATGGGTGATGCATTTATTTATCATGGTGATGAAAGCAAAAGGAAACAATTTGCACACATGCTGAAAAATAAAAACAGAAAAATTGCTACGCACACACAAGCTTGCACACATGCTGAAAATAAATGAAAGGAAATAGAAAAATCCAAACCACACGTGCGAGCATTTTATTCATGGTCATGCCAGTCGATCAATCTCCTTGATTGGCTCTTGCAGTTGTATCCTTGATCATAATACTGCTGAAATGCTCCTCCATTAAATTGTTCCAGTGGCGCCAGGCCTAGAAGTCTCATTTGATATGCAATTCCCGCAGTTCCATCTTCTAGTTGGGTTGTATGCCTCCGGATGGCGTCTATATCTTCCATGTTTCTTCTCGCATAGGCACCCATGATTCTCATTCCTTGTTCCGATTGAGGGAGGTCAAAATATTGTGCTCCAAATGACGGGTCGGGCATCTCTCCTTGGTATGACGAGGGTGGGTAGCCGTAGTTGGTGGATGGTGGGGGTGCCGCCGCAGCGTGCCCCCATGCTTGTTCTTGGCTTCCTTCCCATTGGCTCGTCCATCCTTGCGGGTATCCCTGTCCACTTGATGCACCTTGAAATTCATTCCTCCAATAAGCGGAACTTGGCGGTGGAAGGTTTACTTCCAAGTCTTCTTGTTGTGCCGATGCCGATGTCCCTTCAATTAACCTTCCTCTTTTTGATTTCTTCACCTTTTTTCCAATATTTTCAACTCGCCAATCAGTCCTCCCTCTTGCAAATAATTTCAGCCTTTGATCGGGGAGGGAAATATCCATCTCAGAAATAGTGAATCCCTTCTTTTCATCCCCTCCGATATAATGACCTTGCCTCAAATGATCAATCCCAATATCTCTTCCCGGGACATAAAATTTTTGGATCACTCGTAACCTCGGATTCATGGCTCGGGCTATCATTGTGAGATAACATCCCGAACCAACTTCTCCCGTGCCGGATGATGCTTCACAAATCCACCTTTCAACCATGATGTAGGTGGGATCAATTACTTGCTTCTTCACCAATGCAGCATACATCCAATTTAATTCTTGGTCGGTGACCTTCGATTCTCTCATCCTCCCGAGAATTCTCTTGCTCAACCAAGAGTGGAATATTTGGAGGGTCACATTACTTATATTTTTCATTTGGCGGTTGACATCTTTTGCTATCTTTCTCCAAAATTCATCAAGCTCTCCATCTTCAACTTGCACCATTTCGTATGCATTACTTTTGAATCCGAGCAAGCTTCCTATTTCTCCATAGGTGATCACTTTCTCTTCATTCTTGAGCCTAAATTTCAGACATGGAACTTCTTCATCATCCACCACTTCCGTTGATTTTTTTAATGTCATGAACATCTCAAGAGCCACTTCTTCTTGCATATCAACCGTGACACCGTCGGAAAATAACTTCCAACCGATGTTCTCCAAGAGCTCATAGATGTCATGATGAAATCCCAGCTTCACCAATGCTTCATCATCAAAATCATAATTTGCTCGTAGTCTTCCCCTTCATGAACTTGAGCCTTTCTTCTTCTTCCTTCGACGAGATAATAAACCCATATTCTGAATTCTTGGGCTTGTATGGTGGTGGTGCGGATGACCTTGTCGAACGCCGTGGAGGAGGTGGCATCCCTTTGGTGAATCTCATGGAGGAGCTTCTCGGGTCTCTCATCCCACCAAGGAACAACATGTCGCTCCTCGGTGCGGAGTTATCTTCCTCCATGCTCCGCGGAGACTCGGAGACTGAGTGCCATCGCGAAGAACTTGCCGATGCGTCGGATGTTGATGAACGCGTCCTTCTCCTCCCGGCGATGAACTTCATGAGGCCACTCATGGTGACTCCTTGCTGCACACACTCAAAAACAAACACACCGGGGGTTTCTTGCCGGCAGGGAGAACAATATATCGAAGAGTGGAACAAACTAGGAATTGTGGTGAATTTTCTGGAATTTTTGGAGTAGATTTTGGTGGACGAATTTTTCAGGGCTCTAACTGATGTTTCTGGGCGAAGAACTTGAAGAACATAAGCAAGGAACTGAGTGAGGAGTATACCTTCCAAAGGGGAGCACCAGAGGGGTTAAATAGGGGCCAGGCTGGCCGGCCTAGGGCCTTGGGGCTGGCCGGCCCAGGGGATTCTTGGCTCCTCTTCGCTTCAATCTTCTCTGGTGGCTTCCTGGTGCAATTATTCGCTTCTGTCCAGTACATCTTGCATGCTTTGCACCGTCCAAATCCTGTGAACCACTCCTTCTTTGCCTTTGATGTCCACTTGCAACATTATTTCTCCACTTTGTGTCAATCACCTTGTCCCATGCTTCATCATTCATCACATGGTGCCATCTTTGCTGAAAATCACATGTCCTTCCCATGCATGGCTGCTTCCCTCCTTTGAATTATTTGCATGTGGTGGTAGGTAGAGAGCACAACTCTTTCCCGTGAACTCATTTTGATCAATGGATGTTAATCAAGCACAAAAACCCTCTCCAAATCATGCTTAGATGTTTAATCCTCCTCTAACTTTGAAATTTCAGAATTGACTCAAAGCATGCAATGAGTTTAAATGAATAATCAGAGGGGAATTGAAACATCTTTACATTTGTAAGTCGAAAAAATATTTCCCGACTACAATAATTTTGATTGCACCGGAACCGTTCACTTTCATGAATTGATAGCGAACAATCTCGAATTCAACCGCGGGTCTTGGGTTTAGGTTCTAATTTTTGCCAAAATGAGAGAGAGAATTTTGAAAAAGAGAATAATTAAGGTTAGAAAAATTCTAATCCTATGGTGATGAAAACTGAAAATTCTCTCTATGTTTGTGCGAACCTACGCGTCAAAAATTCAAATGATATAAACATAGCGCGGCTCTATTCGTGTGTTTTATCTCAACTTGGTTCGGCCGTCATGGAGAGGACGGTCGCCAAAAATTGGTATGGAATTTTGGATGTGCCTTTCTCAAGAAGAGGCAAATAAATCATAGGATGGCTCATTTCATTGGTTTAAAATAAGAAATATCATCAGAATGACCGAGCAAATAAAATCCAAATCGAATTGTTCGACCGAACGACCAATTGTTCAAAAGTATATCATGTCTTTGCGTTGCAAAATTCTTGATTCACTTACCTAAACTTTTCGCGGGTGGTCCTCCCGACAGCTTATTCTTGACTCGACGAATGGGTTGAACTCCCGGCAGCTTTGTTCTTGACTCGACGAACGGGTTGCCTCCTGCAAAGCGCTTCGTTTATAGTCTATAGCTAGACTTTCCTCTTCTTCACTTCGGACCAACGCTCGGTGATGGCACTGCAGTCTTGGGTACCCACTTCCGCACAATCCTTGGTGCGGGTTTGTCTTCTACGTTAGTCGTCTTTTGGTCTTCACAGGCAGGCTTTTAGCTTTCTTCTTGACGGGTGCAGCGATCTTCTTTGTCGCGATGGACGCGACGACTTCTATCTCCTTCTTCGCTTCCTTCTTGTTCGGCTCCTCTTCTTTCTTTGGCTTCTCCTCTGTGACACGGCGGTGAGGCGGAACATATTTGACATTGATCATGTTGCATACCTCGAGGCATTGACGAAACTTGAATTCGCTTGTGGTGTCATTGATGTCGAACTTTATCTCCCCCTTGCCAACATCGATGTTTGCCCTTGCGGTCTTGAGGAAAGGCCTCCCAAGTATGAGAGGCGCCTTGCTCCCTTCTCCCATATCGAGAATCACAAAGTCAACGGGGACTGAGTGTTCTCCAATCTTCACGAGTACATCTTCGGCGATTCCCAAAGGATAGAGAAGGGAATTGTCCGCTAACTCTAGGCACATGGCGGTGGGCTCCGGCTCCAGTAAGCGTAGCTTCTCGAACACATTCTTTGGCATGACACTCACACTTGCACCGAGATCACAAAGTGCTCTTTCGAACATAAGAGATCCAATGGAACACGGGATGGTAGGTCATCCGGGGTCCCTCTTCTTTTCAGGAGCTTCATTAGCGATTGCCGCGCTACATTCCTCGGTTAGCTTGACAGTGCTTGGCGGTATCTCGCGCTTGTTTCCCATGATGTCTTTGAAGTAGCGAGAATACGTCAGAACTTGTAGAGCATCCAAGAGCGGCATATTGATGCTCAACCTGCATACCATGTCAACAAATTTGTTGAATTGCTCATCTTCATGTTTACCTTTGCGGTATCGTGGCCTTGGCGGTAGAATCTTGGTGTCTATATCATCTAGCTCAAACTCCGGCTCTTCGGTGACTATCTCTGGCATAGGAGTAGGTGCCTTCTCCTTGATGATGGTCTCCACTTCAACTCTTGGCTTAGGCTTCCTTGCTCCCGCTGCATGTTCGGGTTCTTCGGTCTCCTTTCCCGAGCGAGTTTGAATTGCCTTAGCCGTCTCCAGACTTTGAGGTTGCCCGGGCAATTTTCCTTCATTGCTAGATAGGCGTCTGGCGAGCTGGGCTACTTGTGTTTCTAGCATCTTCATCATGTTGAGTACTTGAAGGTTAGAGCTCCCGACCTCCGTCACCTTGCCATCAATGTTCTCCAAGATCTTGTCCATAGCCTTGAACTTGGTGACGGTGTCCTTGTTGATCTTGCCTTGCTCCTCCATGAACTCCTTCAATTGTATACGAAGAGGCACCGAGTTTTGAATGGAAGAGCTTGCATTAAATTGGGGTCTACCTTGCCCGTAGCGGAAGTTGGTCAGCGGAATCCGTTCTCCCTTCTTCATGTAGTCGAGCATCTTGGCTTCCTCCGGGCAATTCTTTTGGACATGGCCGTACTCTACAAATTCTTCACATGTAGACCTTGCTTCGGATGCCTTCAAATCGATAGCTTGGGCTTCTCTCTTTTCCACTTTCATCTTCTCCAACCTTCTCATGAGCGAGTCGATCTTCCCTTCTAACACTTCTTCGCGTTCCACTTGTAATACACTCTTCGCGGAGCCCATGGCTTGGAGTGGTTGTAGGCGCCCCGATGATGCCCATGCGTCATTGTCCGCCACCTTCTTGAATAGCTTGAAAACTTGAGTAGGCGTGAGCTCAATGATAGATCCTCCGGCCGATGCGTCAATGATCCCCCTTGATGCAGTAGTGAGGCCTTGATAGAACTTCTGGACCACATCTTCCCTCGAGAACTTGTGATGAGGTACGGCGCGGATGTAGTCGTTGAAGCGCTCATAGGCTTCCGCAATAGTCTCCGTCGGGGCTTGCGCGAATGTTGCAATCTTGTTGCGCAGAATCTGGGTCTTGCCCGGCGAGTAGAACTCCAGTCATGAACTCTTTCATCAAGGACTCCCAATTTTGCACCGTGCGCGGTGGTAGAGAATGAAACCATTGCAGCGCTCTCCCAAGTAGAGAGAACGGAAAGAGCCTCACTCTTATTTGATCTTGAGTCATCCCTTGCATGTCGAAGGTGCGGCATAGTTGGAGGAACGCTTGAAGATGTAGATTAGTGTCTTCTTTTCTAGTGAAGGGCGATCTATGCACCATCCTTATGATTGAAGTCTTGATCTCGAACGGAACTCCGATGTTGTCGAGGTTTTGGATCGGCAAGTCCCGAACGTCCGGAGTGCATAGCTCTCTGATCGTACGCTCCGGCTCCGGTAGCGCCATCCCTTGGTGAAGTGGCGCCTCCTTTGGACTTGTTGGTGGAGTTGCTTGAGGTGAAGATGATGAATCGTCGGCTTCAACTTTTGGATCTACTAGTTCCGGCTTCCTTGATCGTGCTTCTCGTCTCCTTTGCTTGTAAATTTTTTCTGGATCATCCACAAAATTTTTGGGTTTGTTGGAGAGGCTCCCGTCCATCTCCTGTTAGGGGTTAGTGAAAAAGAAAAATATATACGAGATCTAAAAGATGAATATACAAGATCTAAAACATAAAATAAAAAAAGCAAAATAAAGAAAACTCTAGATTAGATTGATTTTCGTGGAATATATCCGTTTTTTTAGTTAGGTCAGAAAAATAAGAGATCTAAAAAGGTCAAAAAGAAAAATCAAGAAAAAGAAATATTTACGAATGCAAGTAAGATTGGATCTTAAATCGATGGTTCCCCGGCAACGGCGCCAGAAAAGCTTGTTGACGCTCCTTAGCGCCCCCGATTTATATACCGCAAGCGCACGGTTTCGTGTAGCTTTTCCCTTAGGGTGTTCCCCCAAGGTTTATCAATCCACGGAACCAAAGAGACAAGAAACAATCTACTAGCATAGAGATTCCTTTGTGTTGATGTGGTGTAAACGAATCTAATCTACTAAAAATGACAAACACCGAAGGTAGCGAGATAGTTAGAGATAACCAATCTAGATCACCTAGATCATGCTTATGTTGTAGTTCCAGCTAGATAAAGTGAAGTAAGGTAGATGTGAATCTCAATGAAAAGCCTCTTTAAACCCAAAATCTCCAATCCGATCCCTCGATACTCCGCCTACTCTGTGGAGACGGCCTGTCACGACGCCCGCCTTTTGAACGAAATACCCTGAAGCAAGTCGAACCCCCTTTGGTAGTTCCGTCATGAACCTCTAGCCACCATGACTACAAGATCATGCTAAGCGATCTATCTCGATAATAGATCTAGGATGAAGCAAACCCAAAGAAAAGAACGAAATCGAAAGAGAGAACATGGTCGCTAAACATTTGGAATCACAAATAACTTCACCATGAATGATAGTACATCACAAGATCACAACCGGGGCCCTACCTTGATCTTGATGATCCTAGCTCCAGAACTCCGACGTGGTCTTCCTTGCAAGGTTCCCACGTCGGCTAGGGCAAACCCTAGACAACTAGCACGACCCTCGGCTCTCCGAGAGGTGTCCCTCTATCTTCTCTGCTCCTTGGCGTCGTCTCCCGAATTAATCTCTGCGTGAACCTTGGGGAGGGGTCTTTAAATAGCCTCAGGGAACCCTCGGTCAAAGGGGAGGTTGAACCGACCTAAAAAAGGGCTGGGCCAGCCGGCCCAATGAGCCTAGGCCGGCCGGCCTGGCTCTTTCCTTCGTCGGCTCGTGTTCATCTTTCTCCCCAAGTCTCCTGAAATCTTCTAGAGTTTATGTCTTTCACGATTGCACCCCATTAGACGTCCTTATCTTCGAGATTTCTTCGAGGAGAAGGATAGGATGGAAAATCCTTCCTTAAATATCTCTTTGCTTTGCTTAGCCCCGAAGTATCTTGATCTTATCTTGTGGGCTTTGTCTTTTGGGCTTCATTGGAGGGTGGATGTGCATGAACGGGCCTCTAATCATTATGGCCTTCGATCCTTTGTTCGGGCTTTGGCCTTTGTCTTTCTTCGTGTCATCACGTGATCGTGGGCCTCGCCATTTCATGCTCCAAAATTGGTCAAAAACCTGCAAAAACGAAGTACCTCCAAAATATATGTGCAAACGCGAAAACGACCAATAATTGGGCCGAGGTTAGGATGGTTAGTGATTCTGATATCAAATTCATGCCATTATCAAAATTAAACAGGGGATAAAATGGATACTTAAGGAGCGCCAACATTCCCCCCATGCTTAAACCTTGCTCGTCCTCGAGTAAGTCTTTGATAAAAATCAGCGCTGCCTTTCAGTGTCCAATCCCTGCACTTGATCATACACGAGAAAACACAATGCTCCCAAAAAATATTTTGCAGTTAATAGTTCAAGTTGTAACCAGCTTTTTCAATGTGGAAGGTAGATACAAGTTAAATGCTTCCCCACAATTATTAAGCACATGCTCTCAAAATTAAACAAGTCTCAGAATTAAGAAAGTAAGTTCCATAAGTAATGCTAAACCAAAATCAATAATTTAAACCTCATTGCAATTTGCTCATGGAAACTCTCAGCTCATCTTGTCTCTCAAACTTGCTAGAACTACCTCCTTTCTTTCTCTCATATGTATGTGTGAGGCTTTATCTGGAGCTCTGGAAAGGTTAGTCCTAACAAAAGATATTATAATCAAGATATTATCAAAACAAGAAATACTTCTTATGGATTTACCTGAGACTCGTCAAAAAGACCATTGTAAAATAATTTCTTTATGGAGAGGGAGAGAATGGAACACACACTTTAGATGGTGGGCATGTGCAAATGGCAACGGTTGATCCCAAGGCACAGCTGAAGTCCTTGTTATCGGATTGCACATGGTTGGAATAATTGAGTATAGAATAATCTTCAAAGTACCTGGAGTTTTAATGAAGCTAAAGGAACCAAGGAGCTTTTCATCATCATTCATTTTTTTTCTTTTCCCCTCCTTTTTTTTCTTTTTGCTCCTCAGAATCATTGGCAACACAATGCACTTACTCCACCTCCCCCCATGCTTGAACGTTTGCTTGTCCTCAAGCAATGAAGTGATGATAACTTGATGGAGTGAGTGCACAAAACCTTTATCAATTCTCTGGTACTCAACTTTGGAATTCAAGGAAGCATCTCCTCGTGAAAGATTGAAGCCAACAGAGGAGGAAAAGGGGCAGGCCGGCCGGCCTGGGGGTGTTGGGCCGGCCGGCCTACTACATGTAGGCCTCCACTTCTTCAGATTTTTCTTCTGCGAACTCTTTGATGCTTCCCAAGCTTATGTTTTACTGAATTTTGCTCTTGATTCCACTATTTTGCCGTCGAAATAAATATATACTCAATATATAGGTTGTGCTCAAGGAGGTGTTTCACAAAAAGATGTTTTTGGTTAAGGGTGGATATCCAATGAGGTTTGCGATGTTCCCGGTATAGAAACTCACAATGCATGGATAGAATGGCTAGAAAAAGAGAGGTACGCAAAAATACGGAATGGTCAGCTTCTTAGTCTCGTACCAAAGAAGATAAATCCTGAATTAATGCACCTGAAAATAATTCTTGCTCTATGGTTTGTTATAATATATGATGTAGGCTTATAGAAGGGTAGAGCAATTGCAAAAGGTATCATTGACAAGGTTAGCTCAGAATTGCAAAAAAGAAGTACCTCCAAAATATATGTGCAAACGCGAAAACGACCAATAATTGGGCCGAGATTAGGATGGTTAGTGATTCTGATATCAAATTCATGCCATTATCAAAGTTAAATAGGGGATAAAATGGATACTTAAGGAGCGCCAACAGTAATCATGTCTCTTCCGTGAACACAATCACGGTCACCTTGATCCCGAACTTCACTAAGAGAGATTGCCCATGATGGAGGGGTCTCTGTCCCCCACACAAAGTTGTCGACGCCGCTCCACATCAAGCCGGAGGGTTGTAGACTTGCTGGCGAGCCACCAAGGCTCCAAGAATGGCCGGCGCACCAAGATACAAGTTTGGTTCACTCTAGAATCATAGCACAAGGATCTAAACCTTGCTTGATCACTCACTCAAGAGCTAACCTAGCACTAACACTCACAAAGCTTGTGCTAAGGACTAAGGATTTGATCTCTATGCTCTTGGATGGCTTGGAGGTGTTCTTGGGTGTGGGTGTGACTTCCAGCAACTCCATCAATCTTCAAATGGCTGTGGGAGCACATATATATAGGCCACCAACTCAAGAGAGCCGTTACTAGCCGTTAGCAGCTTTCTACGTAGGCATCAGAAATTTCGGTGCATAGGACATCGGTTCTTTCGGTCACATTGCGCTCTGATCTAGCCGTTGGCTTCTCTAACACAGTTGCAGCCACTTCAGGGACCATCGGATGAACCGATGACAGGGCGTCGGAACTTCCGGTGACACTTGATCTTCAGATAGCCATTGCACCTTGCTGACATCATTGCTCCGACGCTTGATCCAGTGGCCGTCGGTTCTTCCGGTGTTGAAGGCTTGGCTGCTGCACTCTTGACATCGTCTCTGGAATATAGTATGTTGATTGCACCGATGCTTGTCTTGGCACCGTCGGTTCAACCGGTGCTTCACTCTTTCTTCACTTGATCTCCAGAGGCGCTCAATCTTGCACCAAAGCCAGGCCGTCAGATCTTCCGACAACCATCGGATGCACCGATGCTTAGGCATCGGTTCTTCCGGTGCTACTGGTTTCTGCAGAACTCGTCCAATTCAGCATTTCTTTGAGTTCTTTCTTCGTGTTTTGTTTTGCATGGCCTTTTTACTTCATCCTTGGGATCTAGAAATGTTCACTTAACAAAAACATTAGTCCCATTGATTGCGTTATCATACGATCACCAAAATCACTCGAAATAGCATAAATGGTGCCATGTTCATTACATCACCACACGACAAACTTTCTTCCCAAACAATGAAGACTACAACAATGGCAGAGAGTTCTTTCAAGAAGAAGGACTAGAAGGGAGTTTCGAGATAGACTTAAATGATGTGATGGAAATGGAAGTGGATAATGAAAGGGTTGCTTGTAACATTTGGGTGAAATCTTATAGGCCCAGATGGACGAAGAGAAGTAGAGGCGGGAGGAGATCGAGGCGAGGCTGGAGGAGGAGCAGACACTAAGTCAGGAGCAAGAGCGCATGTGGCAGGAAGAGCAGATGCAGGAGCGGCAGAGGATGGAGTAGGCGCTTCTTGCTGAGCAACAGGCCGCGCAACAACAGATGCAGACAATGTTTTCCTACCTCCAAGGTCTTGGCGCGTCGATCAACTATCAACCGCTGCCAATGGTGCCCTGGCCTCCACCACTGCTGCCACAGATATGCTTTCCTTCTATCTTTCCTCCACCTGGCGCTACAGGCACTCCTGTGAGTATGAATCTATTTACTTGCTTGCGCATACATATTGACTTAGAAATGTAATCCTATGTCAATTTCTTTTTGCAGAATCAATCGATTGGGGCGTCAAATGAGCCTCCGGATGAGCATTCACCGGCACCGGCGTCGCAGTGACCACCTAGCTGATTTAGAGTTGTTTATAGTATTTGTTCTACAGACTTGTGCTTGTTGGACTAGGCTTGTTTAATTTGTTGGACTTGTGCTTGTTGAACGTTACACTTATGGCATCGATGTTGGACTTCTGCTATTTGTGATATTCGTGCTATGTACCGTGAGATATTTGTGCTATTTTGCGATATTTGTGATGGATGTGCCGTATATATGCTATATTAACTGCCTGGAATGTATATAAGCTATATTTGTGATGGATGTGATTATTACATAATAAGCAGAAAATTCAAAAAAAAACAAGCTTTGCCGAGTGTTATTACCTAGACAGTCGGCAAAGCGACCGTTTTTCTATTTTTTGGAAAAATGCTTTGCCGAGTGCTATTACCTAGTCACTCGGCAAAGTTTGGAACTTTGCCGAGTGCCACACGTCTGGCACTCGGCAAAGTTCCAAACTTCGCCGAGTGCCGAACAGACAGCACTCGGCAACGTCTAAAACTTCGCCGAGTGCCCAGCGTTTAGCACTCGGAAAAATTTGAATCTTTGCTGAGTGCTTTCCTGAGGGCACTCGGCAAAGACCCCCGTTCCCACCCCGTTTCGCCCGTCCCATTTACTGTACGACAGTCCCGTTCTGTGCCGTTCGCCCGTCACGTTGCCCGGACCACCATCCCGTTCACACTTTTTTGCCGAGTGCGACCTGGCACACGGTAAAACTTTGCCGAGTGCCAGAGAAATGGCACTCGGCAAAGCCTGCTTCGCCGTCAGATGAAAAGCCGTGTGCGCTTCGCCGTGAGCTATACTCAGCAAAGTTGTTGCCGAGTGTTTTCTAGGCTTTGCCGAGTGTTTGTGGCACTCGGCAAAGTAGAGAAGTCTGGTAGTCTGTGCACCCTAGCGATGAGGAAATTGAGTAGCATTCTAAAGTAGTAAAAGTTGTAATGCAGTGAAGACCTGGGATGGATTCATCAGAACTATGGTGTCATGTTCTCTACATTTTTATATATATAACCCATTTTTTTATGCAGCACGGAAGAACTTCAGGTCCAAGAAACTATTAATGAATATAAAAGAACATGGTCCTTCTGTGGCCATTACTCCCGTTTTGTAACTAAAATTGGTAGTGATTGTAGCAGCCTGAAACACAACTGGTTGGAGGTTTGGAACATTTTGTTTATTATGTCTTCAGTACGATCATTGCCCAACGGATAGTGATTATTTGTACCCTAAACAATCACTACGGGTTTAAGGCTCTAATTGATATTTGGCCACAGTCACCTAGCGGCTAGCAAGACCCATCACGCACTTGTTCATCAGCGAGCTTGTACGTCTGCATCATTCTAGACAACCAGCAGTTCACGCTCCAATTTGGTCCATCAGGATGGGGATGGCGACACTTCAGGTCATGCTTGATGCATAGGTAATCCACTCCAATTCATATGTAATCCCTTCCAAACAAAGTATTTTTTAGACAAATTTCAACGAAATAAACGCAGGCTCTAGTTGTTCATACATAATGGCTATTTAATTGTTTCATCGTTGGTATGATCAGAGGGGAATCCTTCACCATCAGCTAGCCCGTGTCTTGTCGTGTACAACACTATATTTTGTAAACGGCAGGTTTAAGTACCCCTGATGTTTTGGCTGTTTACAATATTGCGAGCAACTTGGAATAATAATTCATTTCCAGATAAAAAAAATATGGCTGCCAAGATCTGTCCAGTGAGAAAATGACCTCCGGTTACTGTCACACCCGATTTTAAGAGGAAAACTGAATGCATAACTATATGTATACCAGGATCAAGTTTCATACATACAGAGACATCATAAGTGAATAATCAGTAACAGTATCACGTAAAAGAGAATTACAAAAAATAAAAGACTATCAGAGTTATACAGCTTATTCTGGAAACGAAGGCTTCAAACTTCACAGGCAATCGACTGGGGGTTGCGTACGCCTAGAATTCAGTATCATCTTCAAAATTCTTCACAGCAACTTTCTCTTCTGAGCAGCAGTAAGCAAGGGTGAGTTCACTTATGATTGGTACTCAGCAAGGCCACAAAAAATAACCAGAATATGATTTATATCCATCTTCAAGTTAATTAATCACGTGAGGGTCCAAGCCGCTCTTGACCGTGAGCACGGCTAACCGGTTAGTTTTAACTCTACAGAGGTTCTACACTTTCACCACAATTCGCGTAAAAGTTCCGAAGAACTTTGAACCCAACCATGCATGTGCCGGCCAAGCACGTTATCACACTTTCTTAGGTGTGACTACATAGGGACGCTACGAGGCCATTACAAAGATTCCCTAACAAATGACAACCCGCTAAGGTTTCAAGTCAAAGCAGAGCATAACCCTCCCTAATGGTCAGTTCCTTAGTAAAGGCCGCTACCCCAAGAGGACTGGGCTATACCCCATCGATGCATCCCCTCTTGCCCTCTCGGTAAGACTATTACAAGCTAGAGTTTCTAATTAATTAGCCAAGACCAGAGCCATATAGTATTGTGGTTGTACTATTTTTCTGGGTGGTTCTCCATGTTTCATTTAAAACATATGATCTTGTAAATAAGCATAGATAGAAGTATGGTTAGGGTCACTTGCCTTTCACCAACGATAAGCTACTCTTACTGCTCTTCAGCTCTTGCTCATACAGTGTCTTGATGCTCTTCAGCTCTTGCTCATACAAAGCGTCTTGATTGTTCAAGCTTCAAACAACGATCCTTCTACTCGAAGCAATCACCGAGCAAACATACAAAGCAAACAAAAAGTACAGCTAAGAACAATACACCAAAGCAAAAGAAAGATTTAAAAAGAACGCACTAAAAGACCGGGCTCGTTGCTACGGTTACGAAAACGCAAGAAACGCAGAAAACAGAGCTTTGGTTGAAAAGAAACAACTATCAGTAATTACACTAATTAAATAATTAATTAGAGAACAGATATGTGAGAGCATCTAAACGTGTAACTTTAGGATTGGTGTTGAGCTTAACAAATTATAGCTAAAACACATTGATGTTGATATTAATCATATTAATCATTATTTATGAAAGACTGTGTAACATCTAAACACCTAAAATTAGGATTTGGTTGAACTAAGCAAATTAAAAATATGTTTAAGTGGTTATTAATTAAATTAACATTATTAGCAAAATTCGGAGTTAGAAGCCTAATTTGCTTTTAATTAGAAAAGCTAATTAGAAATAGACATTAATCAAATAAAATCTACCTTTAATTTAAAAACAGAAACTATGGCACAACGACACTACTAAACTATAGCTTTCGCCAAAACTAACGCAACAAGAACGAACTAAAACAGATCTAAAACAGCGAATCTATGGGCAAAACGGTGATCTAGGGACCTATTCATGATTAAACGTAGATGTGAAGGGCTAGCAGATAGCTTTCGCAAGGCATAGGCAACAGTGCTCGCCAAAAGATTAAAGGCTAGGGTCAAATCTGCAAAAGAGATGGGCTTGGGCTGAACTGCAGGGACCTAATCTTCAGAGGGGTTAACTGAGAACTCGCCAAGACACAAAGAATAGCAGATTAATTACCTTCTCTCATAGGGGCCTTGATGCAAAAGCTTGAAGACACAGCCATGGCGTTCGGAGGTTCCGGCCCTCCTGCGCGCTGGTGTTCTGGTGTGAGGGAAGATCCGGTGAGAGGGGGGAAACAAAGAGATGACCATCAGGTTGATCGGAATCGAGATCGGCGACGGCGGCGGAGGTTTGCTCCGCGGGCGGCAGCATTCCGATGGCGGAGTGATGACGAGGATTGGCAGCGGGGTTTTGGCACAGGTTGGGGGTGCGGCACCAGGGCACTTAGGGCTAGGAGGCGTGGCATAGCGGACGACGGCTCCTGGTGGCGGCGCCCGGGAGAGGCAGGGAGGAGGCGCACGGCTGTGCTGTAGGGCGATGGGGAAGGCGGAGCAGCGAACGCAGGGGCACGAGCGCTCGCACTTTATAGGCGAGTAGCCCTAGCCTTGGCATGCTCACCACGAACTCTAGGGGTGGTGGTGCAAGTCCCTGTCGGGCTGGCACTGGACACGGGCTGCGACGTTGAGTCAGGTTGGGCCGGACGGTTTCGGGCTAGGCTGAAGCGGGTTCATTCATGGTCCTAAGAAGGTTCAGTCTGCATGCGGCACTCGGCGCGCTAACCAGTAGGACAGGATGGATGAGCAATACTAGAGAGAGCGGATCTGAGAGAAAAAGAAGGAAGAGAAGGGTCGATCAGGCTGCACTTTGTTTTTACGCAGATGGTCGGGCTTGTGCGACACGTATGCTGAGGACTGCAACGAGGGCCATCCGATCTCGAGACGAAGTCCGAAATAGGCATGGAGCGAATAGCTAACTCGCGTGTGTGGTACGATGAGGTCAAGCATGCATGGTCGTACCAAACTCGTTCAGCAAGTCATGGCGCGCACATACAGAAAAGCGGAGATTACATCAGGCTGAAGGATAGAATTCGAGTGACGGAAAGAAGGGTAAAGATATAGGCAAAAAGGATGGGCTGTTGATGGCATTTAGGTTAAGTCTAGGATTTTAGAACAATGGTGTTGGTCATCCGAGCTGACGGTGCAGATAGTGAAGCCTCGCCGAACAACGCGGAAATCGAGATATGACTCTATTTTGGGTGTGGTTGATCAAGGACAAAGATTAGAGAATGGAATACTCGATGGGACATTTTAGGGTGTCGGATATGATAGAGTAAAAAGAGCGAATTGCGATAAAAAGAATCAATCTAACTATGACGGGAAATCGAGAACTGAAAAATAATAGAAAGAAAAGGTAACAGACTTTAGAACTTCACGGGACAACTTCTTGATAACACCAACTTGGTGAAGGAAGATGATCGATGGCGATTGTCGGTCAGCTAGCTTCGAAGAGCTATTAAGCTTCGGAAAGAAAAAGGCAAAAGGTGAAAACAAGGGTGTTTGCTTCTGTACATCAATGAGAAGCTTCAGGAGTACTTTTTGTGGTGGAAACACTATGGAAGATGAGATCGTGGCAGTGGCCAAGCTCAAGCTTGCGCGTGGCACGATTCTAGAATTTAGGGTGGATTGAGACAAAAACAGGTTGAATCCAGCCCGAGGTGAAAATAAAATGAATTTGTTTTTCAGAACATATTTTCAGGCTTAAAGTAAATATAGAACAGTCTATATAACTATTTTAAATTAAACCCCAAAAAAAATAATCCGAAAATCCAATAATTTCCCAATAATTGCTGAAGATAGTTCGGGATACAAGAGTCCAAATAAAATATTTGAAACTCTTGAAAAATATTTTAGAGCCATTCAAATAAATGAAATTAGCTCACAGGAAAATGAGAATAGTTTCAAGAAAAATCTGGAAAATTCTCGGAAAACCCTAAAGATGGCTAAACACATTCTAAAAGATACTCACAATCCAAAATTAAATATTTTGGAGTGTGACAGAACTACCCCCCTTAAACAGAATCTCGTCCCGAGATTCGCAAGGGCTGGTGACAAAAAGAAGATATAGGGCAAAGGGACTTCATCAAAGAGAGATCAAGATAACAGGATGGGTGTTAAGAAACAAGGAGGTTTTGGATTTGGGTCTTCTTCACATGCTTTCAGTTGGATCGAATAGACGGCGTTGATGAGAGCTTCACAAAGTCTGGTGATAGAAAGAAGAGGTAAGGCAAACAACTTCTGATAAAGAGTAAAGTGAGATGAGAAGATGGGTATCGAGAAAAAGGTAGAATTTGGATTCAAATCTACTTACTTTTGATTGGATCAAGCGAAAGGCATCGAAGATATACCAAGGAATGAATGATGTCATTGCAGGCACAGGTCCCGCAATACACAAACAAGGAAGACAAGGTGTTAACAAACAAGGATAAAACAACAAGCATCACAAGCACACTAAAACAAACACTCAGACAAAGCGGGTCTATTGTTATACAACTGAAAAGGGAAACCTCCTACGTATGGGTCATATCCTAAAGCTTCAGCATTCTTGATGTAGGCATCTCTTAGCTTGTTTGTAATGCTGGCACAACCTCCACTTCTTGGTTGTAACATCTTTGAGTCTGATGTGCTCTTCAGTTGCTCCAGCTTAACTTCTTGTAGTAGACCATTACTCTTATTCTTCGTGTGGGGCACAAGTTTGGGCAGTCTAATGTTTGTAACCAGAGAAGAGAAGAAAAACACTTTAGAATAAAAGACAAAGGGATTTCCAAAGTGA